>NC_142361.1:21368675-21726175 GCF_059441175.1 Urocampus carinirostris
TAAAATTATTTTTGCAATACACCATGCCTCGAGAAAACAATGTCTTGGACATTATCCAAAAAACGAAATGGAAATATTTGAATGGTTTGACAAACAATAAACAAAATGGATATGGAGTGTCTCAACAATTAGTTTCCGAGCTATCAATATTGCACAAGCTAAGAAATGGGAAGGGTTCACTGCCTCCGCAGGTTGGTGTACACATTATCATCTATTTATTTTATTATGTGGCTATTTCAGGAAGATTTAGGGGGTCGGCTTCAATGCGAGTAAATATGATAATTTGTAATTATATAGTTACTTTTAGAATAATGCGCTGCTTTTGGGTGGGCAACACAATTACTTTTTAGATAATGTACCTAGTAACTAATTACTTTTTTTTCTTCACTATCTCGAGCCATACATTCCTGTCCCCTGTTTCAATGCATATGAGATAATACACAGTAATACAAACGACAGCCTGGTCACGGTTGGTTCTGCGTCAAAGCCTTGTAGGGGAAAAGTTTAATATGAAGGTATCGCAGTGCTCGTCGCCATAGAAGAACTGATATTAGAAGTCAAGGTGGTCTTTACATATACTGCAGCATGAGTCACCGAATAATTATGGAGTTAGATCAGCACTCGGAGACAAAACAGGGTTGGTGAGCCGTTCTAAAAGGCTCGTGATGTGCGTGAGGGGGAGTAAAGGGGGCAAAACGCGCACTCGCTAAGTGCGCACCTCGGATCATTTACTGGTGGTATGCATCAAACGCAGACGACATAACGCACGCATCTGCTTCTCCACGCGTCAACTTTATCACGCCTTCGTTACCTTTTTCGCGTCGTGTCGAGGGTCATTCCAGGTTGTAGTTCGGTTGTTATGATCCACGAAAAAGGGCCAGCCGGTTTGAGGGTCAATTTTGACTTCCCATCCGAGCGGTAAAGGGTCGCTGTCGTTATTCGCCATCGTGGTTGTCGGCGACTGCGTCTTCATGTCGTTCATGTTTGTCGCTGCCCTGCACTGAGACATTTAATACCGGCGACTGACGCTTTAAAAGATTCCTTCAAGTGACGTGGAAAAGTGGGCTGGAAGTTTCTCGAAATAGCTGGGTTAATGCCGGGGGCGGACAGCGCTGGATACAGAGGCATGGCTTCGATAACCAATGTCGCTCTGCACACCCCAAGCCCCAACAGACGTGCACGAAATAAACAGTTTCATCATTTCGGAACATGGGCTCGCTTACGCCATTATATTTGTTTTTCCCGCTAGTTGTTGTAATTATAACACCTGATGATATTTTAAAATTTAATAATGGAGGTTTATTTAAAGTTTTGTCACTGCACGTTAAATATATATATATATATATATATATATATATATATATATATATATATATATATATATATATATATATATATATATATATCTCATCTCATCAGCCGTACCGCTTATCCTCAGTAGGGTCGCGGGGGGGGGGGGCTGGAGCCCATCCCAGCAATCATCGGGCAGTGGGCAGGGGACACCCTGAACTGGTTGCCAGCCAATCGCAGGGCACACAGGGACAGACAACTCATTCGCTCATTCACACCTAGGGACAATTTGGACCGGCCAATTCACCTGAAATGCATGTCTTTGGAATGTGGGAGGAAACCGGAGTGCCCGGAGGAAACCCACGCAGGCACGGGGAGAACATACAAACTCCACACAGAAAGTCTGGAGCTGGATTTGAACCCACGACAGGTTCCCGTGACATGAACTGTGCCGCACAAGCATATATATATATATATATATATATATATATATATATATATATATATATATATATATATATATATATGTCAAAGTAAAAATATGTTGTGCTCCATAGAGAATTACAGATTTTATTCCGATGATTGCATGTTGTTTTGTTTTTTAGCTGTGAAAGTTGTTCTTCACCACCCTATCCATATAACGGCTTGGCAACTCAAAATGTTGAAAGAGCCTTATTGGACGCAAAGACAAAAAAACATGCTCGAAGCCGCAATAATTATAATTCTTTATACAAGCCTTATACGGAAGGCAACATGCACTATGTATATTCATTGGAAAACATTAAGAGTGTTTGTTCTCCCACAGACACCATTTACATTTTCCATCATCAAACATTTTGAATGCACCTGGGTGCCACGAGGGAGACCATATAACACACACACACATATATATTATATATATATACAGTATATATATATATATATATATATATATATATATACACATGCTATTTCTCCCACTTAGAAATCATGGAGGGGTCTGGAATATTCATTGTAGGTACATGGCCAATGTTAGAGAGAAAAACTAAAAAGAAAAATCCAAAAATCACAATGCATGATTTTTTAAACGATTTATTTGTGTTATATAGCTGCAAATAAGTGTTTGAACACCTGAGAAAATGAATTTTAATATTTGGACAGTAGCCATTGTTTGCTATTAGAGACGTTTCCTGTAGTCTTTCACCAGATTTGCACACACTACAGGAGGGATCAAGGCCCTCTCCTCCACACAGATCTTCTCTAGATCAGTCAGGTTTCTGGGCTGTCGCTGAGAGACACGAAGTTTGAGCTCTCTCCAAAGATTTGCCACCAGATTGGGTTCAGGTCGGGAGACTGGCTGGGCCATGCTAAAACCTTGATATGCTTCTTACGGAGCCACTCCTTGGTTTTCCTGGCCGTGTGCTTCTGTTCGTTTTCGTGTTTGAAAACCCAGACACGACCCATCTTCAATGCTCTGTCTGAGGGAAGGAGGTTGTTCCCCAAAATCTTACAATACACGATCCCAGTCAACCTCTCTTTAACACAGTGCACTTGTCCTGTCCCATGTGCAGAAAAACAACCCCAAAGCATGAAGCTACCATCCCCATGCTCCACAGTAGGCTTGTTGTTCTTTGGATTGTACTCCTTATTCTTTTTACTCCAAACATGCTTAGTGGAATTGTGACCAAAAAGTTGTTTTTTGGTCTTATCTGGCCAGAAAACCTCCCATGACTCCTCTGTATCATCCAAATGGTCATGTGCAAACTCAAGACTTGCCTTGACATGTGCTGGTTTAAGCAGGGGAACCTTTCGAGCCATGCATGATTTCAAATCATGACATCTTGGTGTATTAGCTACAGTAACCTTGGAAACGGTGGTCCCAGCACTTTTCATTGACCAACTCCTATCGTGTAGTTCTGGGCTGATTCTTCACCTTTCTGAGAATCATCGAGACTCCACGAGGTGATTTCTTGCATGGGGCTCCACTCCGATTAAGATTAACAGTCATGTTTAGCCTCTTCCATTTTCTAATGATTGCTCCAACAGTGGACCTTTTTTCACCAAGCTGCTTGGCAATTGCTCCGAAGCCCTTTCCAGCCTTGTGGAGATGTACAATTTTGTCTCTGGTGTCTTTGGACAGCTCTTTGGGTCTTCGCCATGTTACAAGTTAAAGTCTTACTGATTGTATGGGTGGACAGGTGTCTTTATGCAGCTAACGACCTCAAACAAGTGCATCTGATTCAGGATGATACATGGAGTGCAGGTAGACTTCTAATGGGTGGACTAACAGGTCTTTCTGGGTGAGAATTCTAGATGATACACAGGTGTTCAAATACGCATTTGCAGCTGTATCACACAAATACATTTATAAAAAAATTATGCATTGGGATTTCTGGATTTTTATTTTTATATTATCCCTCTCACAGTAGACACGCACCTACCATGAATAGTTTACACCCCTCCATGATATCTTAGTGGGAGAAATAGCAAAATAGCAGGGTGTTCAAATATTTATTTCCTTCGCTAAATATATATATATGGGCAGCACGGCGGCGCAGTGGTTAGCGCTTGTGCGGCACAGTTCATGTCATGGGAACCTGTCGTGGGTTCAAATCCAGCTCCAGACTTCCTGTGCGGAGTTTGTATGTTCTCCCCGTGCTTGCGTGGGTTTCCTCCGGGCACTCCGGTTTCCTCCCACATTCCAAAGACATGCATTTCAGGTGAATTGGCCGGTCCAAATTGTCCCTAGGTGTGAATGAGCGAATGAGTTGTCTGTCCCTGTGTGCCCTGCGATTGGCTGGCAACCAGTTCAGGGTGTCCCCTGCCCACTGCCCGGTGATGGCTGGGATGGGCTCCAGCCCCCCCGCGACCCTAATAAGGATAAGCGGTACGGCTAATGAGATGAGATGAGATATATATATATATATATATATATATATATATATATATATATATATATACATATACATATACATATATGTACACACACACACCTTCCCCTATGATTTTGTATTTTCAAACATTTCTAAAAAAGCTGCTAAGAGTCACTGACGTAGTGTTAGAGTTCCACATGTAGCTTTTGAGCCGTAGGTTGCACGACACAATACAGCAACATCTAGTGGACAAATAATCCAAATTGTTTCTTTAAGCAATTTGTGGCTAAAAAAATCCAAGAACAAGAAAAGAATTGTCTGTAAACCAGAAAAAAAAATTGACTCAGCAAGTTGGTCTTTTAAGTAGTCTAGGTAAAAAGAAAAAGTTCAACAAATAAGAATAATATTTTACATTTTTCCATTAGGATTCATAAAAATTAAAAGGGGTATTATCACAACGTTTGGGATTAAATTTACATTACATTGAACAGTTATTTGGCAATGACGTGAATCGAGTTTGTTTGATTTAGAATTGCCCCACCCCAAACAAAAACCAAGCAAACAAAAAAAACAAATAAATAAATACATAAATAAAACTCATGACGTTGGAAATGCAAACTACTGTAATATAAATGTGTTTTTCCTAGTGGTTTTGTATCAAACAAAAAATATATAAATTACATATCATATTCTAATAAATATATTTTTAAAGTATTACAGCCCTTTTCAACAGCCTTCACGCATGCGTTGTCGGAACTCGTGGCAACATGACGTAAGCCTGGTGTCCGGTGTGCTAGCTTCAAGCTAGTTAGCAAGTTGATAACAGCGCACCGAAAGAGCGGAAAACGTTAGCTTACCTGTAATCGATTTATTTTCTTTATTGTTTTTTGGTGTTTTATCTACTTAAATAATGGATGACGATTCTTACCCCAGAACGCTGTAAGTTGCAGTACATTTTCAATCGCCGGAACATTTTCTGCGCTGTAATTGTAAAGCGGTTGCTAACTTGGTTAGCACCGACAAAACGAAATCGGGCGTTTGTTTCATACTTAAGCTAACGCAGAATACGGAAAGTGTAAATTGACCGAAACATCAGTTTAAAACTATTGTTGTTGCTCTACTAATATGTTTTGCATTAACAAGTCGCGTCAAATTACCCGAAAATGTTAGTAGCTAGATTAGCCACGTTAGCACTACCGGCAGCGTGACTGCCAACGGAACCGAAAGAAGTTATACAAACCGGTTGACATTTGCTGGTTACTTGAAGATTTGGACATTTTCACGGCGTCAAGACAAGTGGTTCTGTTTATTAAGTGGAGTCGTTTGGTCCATATGATTACTCATTTTTCTAACAATTCTTTTCAGGTATGTGGGAAACCTCTCCAGGGATGTGACGGAAATTTTGATTTTACAACTTTTTACTCAAATAGGGCCTTGTAAAAGTTGTAAAATGATCACAGAGGTAAGTGCTTATCAACGATTTGAGATGCACACCCACACAAAAAAAACCCAAATAATAATTCGTAGGCTCCGTGTAATTTCATTGATTACTTGAAACTCTTTCCTCCTCGTCATTACACATTGTCTTTGGAGGGAAAACCAAATGTAGCACTTGTTCAAAGGAAAACTGCTGCATTTATCAATAGCCTTTAATAGAAGTCTGTAATTTGAATGTGTGTACTAAGAAACGTGGTAGCAGTAGCTCAGGAGGTAGAACGCTCGTCTTGGGATCAAGAGATCGCAGTTCGAATCCCGGCTCCTCCGTGTGACATGTCGCAGTGTCCTTGGGTAAGACACTGAACCCCTAATACCCCCAATAAGCAGGTTAGTGCATTACATGGCTGCACGGCCGCTATTGGGAAATGCGAACAACATTGTAAAGCGGTTTGGGAAGTCATTGACTTGAAAAGCGCTATATAAATGCAGTTCATTTCATTAATCAGTCGCAGTCTTCTTGAGGATTTTAGATGAATCGTTGCAACAAAACATGGAGATACCGCCCTGCTTTGAAATTATGACTTTGAAAATAATTTTATCTTAAATATTGTCAAATTGGACCAGAATTATTAAAGTATTTGTCAGTCTAGCCCAGGGGTCGGGAATTTTTTTTTTTTTGACTCAATGAGCCTTAAAAAAATGGAGAGTCCAAAGTTTATTCTTGAGCACAATCTCTTTCACTACGTGGCATTTGATGATTAGATAAAATTTATGAAAAAAGAATAATGCCAGAGATTCTCTTAGATCAACAAATATACCACTTTAAACTTGTATCCCCCCCTGCATATACTTGAGGTCGTTGGGGATCATTTTGATTTTTTTCATTAAAAATGGGTTCAAAACTAAGTGCAGTTTTTTTCAATTCTACCAACGAGGATCCCGACCTATTTACCTTCTGCGCAGACGGCACAGGCAGCATTGAGTGCTTGTGCTCTTCACATAGCTCCACTCACCCAATAATAATAATAATAATAATTTCCTTTGTATTGTCATTCTTTGTAAGAACGAAATGTCGATACACCTGACCCGTTGTAGCGAGCCGATGCAGCCGCAGCCAACAGAGGGCGCCGCCATTTTACCAATGTTATAAGTCTTAGGTATGACTCGGCCGAGGCGCGAACCAGCGACCTCCCAGTCTCAAAGCGGGCGCCCTACCATCTAGGCTACTGAGCTGGTATCAAATTGTCCTTGTTGTTCTTTTGGCCTATTTACAGTTTTTTGGTAGATTTTCATAATAATTTGTCTCAACGTTGAACATGGATTATTTAATGCGCTTTCGTTTAAAGGATTTCTTAGCGATGTACAGCCAAAACAAGTGTTTTTGGTGTCACACTGAAACTGTAGTTAAAAATGCCCTATTTATACTGGACCATGGGTGGCGAACCCGCGGCTCTAGAGCCGAATGCGGCTCTTGGCCAATAAGAATGCGGCTTTTTGCCTCATCATTTTTTTTTTATACTGTTGCTCTTTGCCTCGTTGCATGTTTAGTTTTTTCCTCTCTTAAAACACACTTGAATCCATCAGAGTTAATACCAAATAATAAAAAATATTTTGAAATTAATTTGGCAGATTTGTTGTTTTAATGCTGCTCTGGACACATAACCGACTGCCAATCATCTGCGTAGTTTACGTCTAATGTTGGTCAGTGCGTGGTGTGGCTCTTTGACTCACAGTTAAAAATTTCGTCTCTCCGTGTCAAACTTGTTCGCCACCCCTGGACTGGACAGTAAAACAACAATGATCTGCTTTATTTTGCCTTTGTGTGCACTACAAAAGGCTTCACTCGCGCAAATTTGGAACGACATAGAAAATTTGCATTGAAACAATTTTCTCTCAGACATATGGCCTCATGAAAAGAGTCATCATATATAGCTTGTGAGGCATATGTCCCTGACCCCAGGTATAGTGGTTGATCACAATTAATGTCATTTTATTTTGAATTTTGAGAAGAAAACCCCCGCCAACTGTAAAATATTCCAATAATGTATACAGACATCTGTTTTACAAGCCAATTCTATGTAAGTCCATCAAGGCCAAGAAGTGGGTTAACTGAAACTCAAGCTTTATCACCAATGTCTGTGGTACATTTTGTAACTAGAAATTTTTAAAGCCTCTGTCAGCCATTATTGTGGGGAATTGCAAATATCTAGTCAAATGTACAATGCAAGCTTTCTTTGCTCTGTAATTTGATTAAGATAAATCATCGAGTTATCTCCAAGATACATGCCATCTAAGTCAAAATCCCAAATGCACGCAGCAGGTGTGGTAGTTGAGGACAAACTCGCCACCAGAAATGGGGACGTATTTTTGCATTAAATACGCTTGGTTATTAATTAAATTAATGTCTGAAACATCAAGCCTACATTCTTCAAAGGATGTGACCTGAAAAATAATATTGTTTCAGAATTGCGAGGATTTGGTGCTGGGACTTTCTCTTGCTCACCGCAAAGTCGACAACGTAACATTTTGGGATTCGGTATTTATTTTCTATTCGATTTATGACTAGATTGTGAGATAGTCTTTTGCTGAAATTACACCATATGATCCCATTGCCAAAATAATTTTCATGTTTTCTTTATTGATATAACAACACTGGAACAGTAATTCATTATGATTACTCATCATAAGTAAGGTCTGAATTACCTATGCTAATTTGGTTGCATTTTCTCTTGCAGCATACCACCAATGACCCCTATTGCTTTGTGGAATTCTTTGAGCACAGAGATGCTGCAGCCGCTCTAGCAGCTATGAATGGACGAAAAATACTTGGCAAGGTAGGATCCCTTTTCTCAGACCAGTTTTGCAAATAATACCTTATTTGAGAACGTTCCAACTTGAAGCCCTTTTTTTCCAGGAAGTCAAAGTCAATTGGGCCACTACTCCCAGTAGCCAAAAGAAAGACACATCCAGTAAGTGTATAGACTGAATTTGTGGAATTAGAATTGTCTCTATTGTCATAATGACATGGTCAACATTGTTTACAACAGGATTAGACATGGCACTAAATATGTAATAAAGGCTTAAAAGAGAATTTTAAGATAAAATTAATGTGTGGATAAATGACACAAACTATAAAGTAGGATTTTTTTGATTTTTCTTTTCCTGTCATTGTAGATCATTTCCATGTGTTTGTGGGTGATCTAAGCCCTGAGATCACCACAGAAGATGTGAGAGCCGCATTTACACCATTTGGGAGCATCTCGTAAGTTAGTCTTATGATTTTTTTTAATTCTTAGAGCCTTAACGTGAATGTTTTTCTGCTTTTTTCACTGCTTCTTGAACTTTACCAATTTGTTGTGAAGGTGTAAAAAAATGTTTATTTTCTCTTGTTAAAATATTTTGTGCCTTTTTAACCGTAAGACAAACTCATGCAAATCTTTGCAGGATTACAGTGTTATCTATCTATTCTAAACGTATTTATTAATTCTGATCTGCGTGCGTGTGTGTCCGTACGAGGTTTGTAGGCTACGAAAAGGCTGAACCTATTTCTGTGAAAATTTACAGTTGTGCTTAAGGCTTCTTGGATTGTTTTTTAGCTAGGTTCCGTGTCAAGGCACTCCCAATAATAATGCACAAAATTGACAAAACATCTGCTTTTGTGTACAATTGGCTTTGTAGCTGAATGTGGCCATACTGCTCTATGGCACTCCCTAGTGGCTCCCTGACGCTTTTTCAAATAAACCATAGCACCAACAACCTCGCCTGACATCAATGCCTGGCAACGCAACCGTTATGCTTTTTTCCATTTTATATGACACTTTAAGCTATGTATGTTTTGTTTTTTGTTTTTTAACCATTTGACAAACATTTTGAATATTTAAGAATTGCATTAAGGAATTGTTGTCAGTAAGTTCAACACAAACTACCCCTATTTTAAGAGACATAGAGATATTGTGTTAAAGATGGTGTGGAAACAAAGCTTCTGTCAATCTTTATATAGTTATTATACATCACATTTGCATGAAGCTTCTAAGATCTGCAAATGTAACCTGAGCCATTACCGACACTTAACACCAACATCAAGGCCTGTAACTACCAAAGCCTGTATACTGTCTTAAAGACTTGTTTAAGTCCAGTTTGGGGTTGATTACCAATCACCTAATGAAGTGGTCTTTCTTTGTTGATTTTTGTTGACTAGCGTTGCTCTTCTTTGCATATTAATACAGTACTGGTAAGTTTAAGCTTAATGTAAGCTTTTTATATGAACCTGAATAGCCTTTAGATGTGGGTCTCAGTGAAGTAATAGCATTTTGGTTATTTTACAGAAATGCTCATAGGATTGGACAGGAGCTTGAAGGCTAACAGCAAGGAACTGTGCACTCTGGAGACTCAGATGTAGTTTTTTTCTCTATTCAATTTTCCTGTCTTTATTTGCAGATATTCTGTCTTTATGTGATATAGCATAGATTATCACATTCAATTTTGCTGTAATTATATTCCTCTAAAATCTTTTAAGTGTTTGACTTTCAATTGTATTCAAAGGTTTGTCGCTTCAAGGTCTTCTCAATTTCTCAAAATTTGCAGCTCCCCAAATGCCGTACTCCATATCGGTGGTAAAGAATTGACTGCGGAATATAAAGAAATCTAGCCATGTATGCCATTTAATTTCCTTTTTTTCTATTATGCTGTACATTTTTCAATAATAGGACTCAAGACTAGTTTAAGGATGCATGGTAGTATATGTCCAATATTTAATGAGATAGCAAGTAGTTGATAAATTGGTACTTTTTGGAAATGTCTCAATACATATTAAGTTTTGTAAATTTGTAAACTGCATGTACATTTAATTCCTGCTTTTGAGGTAGCAAGTCAGCTTTCAGTACAGGATCCTTCCTTGGTAGCTACAAGTTGTATAGGACAGTGCATTGGATTCTCAGTCCAGTGTCTTGCGTGGCTCCTTTATTAGTACCATGCAATTGACTGACTACTTACTGAAAACATTTTTATTTTTTGCTTCAGAGATGCTCGTGTTGTGAAAGACTTGGCGACAGGAAAATCAAAGGGGTATGGATTTGTGTCCTTCTACAACAAACTGGTAAGGCTCCAGTGCCACAACACAGATGAAAGGTTATTTCTTTTCCTGTTTATTATTCTACTTTTTGGCTTATATATGTAGAAGTCCATAGGTTATTTCTATATAGTTCCCTACCGTATTTTCTGAGCTATAAGTCTTACTTTTTTCATCGTTTTGGTGATTTCAACACGTATATTCCTAAATAAATATTTTAAAAAAAGGAATTATGTTTGAGTATGAGGAAAATTCGCTCTCTTTTTCTAAGATGGTGACACCCTCCATGTTCTATGACAGTTATTTTTGGTGTTTTCGGCGAAAACTAGCGGCTTCCTCACGTCCATTAAAATACTAGTGTTTTCTGCGCCCCAAAGTAATTTCGAAAATTAAGGCCGATCATTAAACAAATCGTAAAAATGGGACTTCTAATTCAGTGTCATTTTTTTTTTCAATTCTCTCTCTTTTAAATTGAACAAACATGTTTTTTACCAAACTGACTCAAGGTGGGATTTGCAGTCAAGAAAATACGGTATTCTAGATGAAAGAATTTCAATGCAGGTAATATTTTACCTAACTGATCACTGGATTTACTCAAAATAGTGGCCATTTTTAAAGTAGTAACAAAATGTCCTTTAGAGCAAAGTAGCTGATGCCCACAACTAGAGTATATCAATTAATCAATCAACTCACATTATCTCCAAGCAAATTGAGCAAAATCTTGATTAAAAGAAAATGTTAAGTTTACAGTATTATATTTAGGGTATTTTTTTCTTTGGTACCTAAAATACAGAGAGATGGTTGATGAAAGCTTATTTTCATTACTTTTTCCAAGAGGATGTGGGGTAAATGAAGTATTTCTAGATACCGTATGTGTTTGTCCATAACGTGCTATTTTTGTACCTAGAAAATAACTCAGTTTGGGTTTGCATTAGACTCCAGGTTTTACGGTATGTGTACAATACCGTATTGTGCAATGATTGATCAGTCGAAAATTTCGCAGATCGCAAAACATTGCCGGGTGAGAGCGGCGAATCCTAACCACTAGACCCACCAGTAATATAGATGGCATATGAAAAGGTATTATTTTATCTCATAACAATGTTTTTAATCACAATCCCACAGACAAATTTTAAAGAATGTAGTAAACAGAAAGTCGTCCTGAAATATAATTGAACGCAAAAAAAGCATGATGAGGGAAACGGCTCTTCAAATGAATCTGACCTTGACGGATATTAAATAAATACATTGTAAATTTTATGTTGGTATTGTGTTTAAAGTTTACATTTTAAAATCATGGCCACTCGTATTCAACAACGTTTGTCACTTACAGTGCTTAGTTTGAGCTGAGAAAAAGTGAAACAACAATTTGTAATGATTTTAAGCCAATAAATATGGTGAATCAAGGCAGCCTCTACTCCACAATACCGGTTCGGCGCCGCACCTTGGTCTCCACACTGCTATGTAGTGAACGTCACCAGACACCCTACCTTGCTTGTTTTTTGAGCACCCAACAGGAAGTGGGCAGAATTAGTTTTACTTTTTTATATTTCTACAATTCACGCATCAAATAAATGCAAACACAAGCCTTCTATAACACATGTACTAGTTATTCTGTACATTAGTTTGTTCAGATTTTGTATAATGAATTGATTTCCATGCCATGTGATCAAGTGGGATAGCGAGAAAGGTTTATTTAAACAAGCACTACTGCACGAGGGAAAAGAGCCGTGCCGGTTACACGTTTTTTCTGCATGATTATTTCAAGCTATTGGTGGATTTTGTCCTCTCCCGGAATGATAAACACCCAAATATCCTCATTTGATCAAGGAATAATATCAGAGTGTCCTGAATTCCTGTATATAAATCTTATCACTACCGCCTTGGCTTGCACCTAATGTAAATCCAAACATCCAAGGAAATCTATTATAATTGGCTAGTCTGCTGCATCCTCAAAACATAGACCAAACACAAAAAGGACTCCTATTAGTTTCCAATCAGCATTTCTTTAGACTTGATCAATGAAGCAATATGCTTTTTGATTTTTCCAATTATTATAAACAATTCGTGCACAGCAGAGATCAAACCTATTACCCTCAGCGTTTTAAAGTTAAGAGGCCACTATTTTGGGAATTTCAATCTATTATTCACCACTGATACCATTGCTGTAGTAATTATTAAGTCATTCTTCAACAAGATATCAGTTCAAACGTTTTGATTTGTTTCTTTAGGATGCCGAGAATGCCATTGTCCACATGGGTGGGCAGTGGCTTGGTGGACGCCAAATCAGGACCAATTGGGCAACGCGGAAACCACCTGCTCCAAAGACTTCACAGGAGAGTAAGTAGTTACTGAAAACAATGCTATTGAAATCAGATTTTTTTTTTAATTATAACTATTTTCTATTAATTTCAGACAACTCAAAACAACTGAGGTTTGATGATGTTGTGAGCCAATCCAGTCCACAGAACTGTACGGTGTACTGTGGAGGAATCCAGTCGGGACTGTCCGGCAAGTATTTTAATTTAGTGTTCTGCAGGTTTCCGGCCAGTCCAAACAAATGCAGAGAAATGTAATTCTTGTCTTTCCCTTAATCTCAGATACAGTGATGAGGCAGACCTTTTCTCCATTTGGTCAAATCATGGAAATCAGAGTCTTCCCGGAGAAAGGATATTCCTTCATCAGGTAATGGCAGCGTTTGGCCTGTAGGTGTTAACCGACTTCTCTGTTGAGTTAACTATCTTTATGTGCTCTCTCTAAAGGTTTTCCTCCCACGACAGTGCTGCCCATGCTATAGTGTCGGTTAATGGTACGAGCATCGAAGGTCATCTTGTCAAATGTTACTGGGGCAAGGAATCTCCTGATATGACCAAAGGTTCCCAGCAGGTAGATAAAAAAAATTGTATTATTGTCATCAACGTCAAGAGAGTATTTGGAGTAAGGTCTGTTTGTTCCTGATTGAGCGGCAAAATATTTAATCACAGGTGGATTATGGTCAGTGGGGTCAATGGAATCAGGTCTATGGAAGTCCACAGCAGCAATACGGGCAGCAGTATGTGACCAATGGATGGCAAGTTCCCTCTTACAACATGTATGGCCAGTCATGGAACCAACAAGGCTTTGGAGTAGAGTATGTATCAAACTCAATGTTTCACTAAAGAATTACATGATATTTCTCAAATCTAGAACTAATTTTCTCAACATTTCATTTACCATATATGCTCACATATAAACTGGATTAAGAACTATTAATACAAGGTTGATTTAAGGGTTTTGTTTAAGACCATTAAACAAAATAACATAAAGAGGCCGTTCTTTGTCAGGCTCTTTGTCGTTAAGACAGAGAAGCTAATGAACCACATAGCAACCAATAAACCTGTTACAAGGCTTGTGTTTGCATTCATTTGATGCGAGAATTGTAGAAAGGAAACCAAAGGAAAATAATCCTTTCATCCTGTTCAGTTTATTGCCACTGTCCGATTGGGTTTTAGTGGGACCATATCTCACTTTATTGCAACTTGTTGCTTTTTAACGCCCTTTTTTGTGAAAGTTAGTCATTGGGGAAAAAAGTAGAAAACGGTGGTAACGATCTAGTCAAAGGAGGAAATCTCGTTTTTCAGAGTTGGGTTCCTAAAACAATCAGCGATACATAGAATAACATTTGTTTTATAATTATTAAACAAGTAAAATACATTAAAATCATCAACTTTTTACAGGCCCAAACATTTGTTTTGAGAAATATAAGTATCGTATACTGTACCTGTAAACGTTTATTTGTCACAAATGACTAAACCCTGAGGGACCTATTAGCCAATCAGAATGCTGTACACCGTACATGATGAATATCTGTGAAGTGTCAAGACCGTGAAGGATGAACCATGTTATTGCGAGTGATGACTGTATAGGAGTTTCTGCCATCCAAGCATTGCTTAAAAGTACAGTAAATTATTTAAATTATTTTTACATTTATCTCTATTACTAGTATATCAATGTTCATTACCTATACATTGATAAAAATCGTTGTTTAGGTACACTTTTTATTTTTATTTTTGGGAAACATATATTTTGTATGTGGCTGTTTTGAAGCAGTTCTTGGGGTTCTGCTTATGCAATATACAAGTTTTGTGATCAACTTGCTCTATAATAATTGTTTGATTTCACAGGCAGTCTCAGTCGCCCGGCTGGGTTGGAGGATTCGGCTCTCAATCTGGTCAGGCTTCAGCCTCTGGAAGTTCTGTCGTGTCCAACCTGACCAACTTCAACATGAGTGGTTACCAGGCTCAGTGATCCAATTTTCACGCAAGTCTCTAGCTGAGAAGAACCTGCTCGAGTCAACTCATTTTCATAAAGCGTCTTTTTGACCCACTGGACAAATATCATTTTAAAAGGAGTGTCCATTGAACTAAAAATGTTTAAAATATGTTTTGAATGCGAATTTCAGTGCGGGAACATGTATGTGTAACATATTGTAAGTCTAGCCAACATCAAATTAATTCAGTAATAATTTCTCTTTAATTATTTGACCACCTCGGTACACATTACGTAACATTCAGACAAATGTCATCCAGACATCTTGTGCACAGCTAGGGAAGCCGCCCTTTTTTTCTCTCATGTTGACTGGATAAAAGGGTCAGTATCTGTTTGTTAGGAGTGAAACTCAAGATCACTCCCCAGATTAGAGCAATACATCCATAAACCATGTTTGTTATACTTCTAAAGCAGATGTAAAATATTCTTCAGTTTACAGTCTTGTAAGAATGATTATGTACTCCTCATGAATGGCAAATGTTGGGTATTATTATAATAAAAATAATTATTATAATATTGAGTCACATAGGTAAGAAAACAACAAGCTTGGGTTAAATTGTTTTTATTTCTGTACAAATGAAGCTTGTCTCGTATAAGCACCATTGCAATGAGCCACGGCAACCTTACAGCGTTGGTCCTTGTTCGGCCAACAGCCATCAAGTCTTTGCAGTTTCGACGTAGATGAAAAGTGCTTTGTAAATAGAACTCCTGAAATAGTTTGCAGTGCACAAACATTTCTAAAGAATGCTGTGGCTTTACAATACTTGCAACCGCGGAGTTATTTCTTAGGCACGAATACACTTACTTTCAATTCTCCCAAATATTTTCTTTTGAGTGATCAACAGCATGTTTCGGTATGTGCTCGACGCGTTTGTTTTTTGTGCGGCTGTTTTGTGGCAAGGGAAAAGCTCCACGAGACACTGATGTACTAAATTCATATTAAGACGAAAGATATTCATCCTTTTGTTCACAGATAATCTTAATGCTAAGTCTGGGCTGGTTTCCTGGAGGAATATATTCTTCATTTCCATTATTCCTGGCCGGCCAAACATTGATCAAAGGCATTTTCTAAATTATCTTTATAATGACAGCTTACCTTCTTTTAAAATGTTAAAATGTGATGGCCTTATTTGTCGTAAGGTTATTGCATGTTAGTTGGAAGATTTGTAAATATGGCGATTGTTTTTTTTTTTTCTATTTTAGTGTTATTTTAAAGATGGGGGAAGCACTATGTTTAACCTTTGGCAGTGCTGTATGAAGTAAAAAAACATAGCCCCCTTCTATTTGGCTTGACATTATGTGCCATTTGTTTTATCATGCTTAAGAGTAGATGGGTTTTTTTCTGGGGTGGAGGATAGGGTTGTATATAGCAGGCTGGGTTAATAAACCATCTCATTTTAGTCCAACTTAATTGCAAACCTTGACACAGCCCCTTGAAACACTGTTTGTATGTAAGTTTGTATGTTGTAAAATAATTATGTCATCAGTAAACATAAGCATTGTGTAATAGGGTTGCCCCCTCCTAATTTATTAGACCCATTCTAAATTGTCCACTCAGGATTTAGCCATTTTCTTTAAGTAACAGGAAGCAGATTTTGTTTTAGCTGGAACGGCACGGTCGCCAAGTGCATTTATTTTTGTTTCATAAGATTTTGAATGTAATGACTTGCTTCCATGATAAAAATGTTTGAAAATTTGCTGGGAATGGTTTTCATTAGAACATAGAGAACACATTGAGTCATTTGAAATAAAGACACTTTGAAACCAGATCTTTATGTATGTTTATTAGACACTCATTTAATTGCATTTACATGCATTTAACAAACACTTAGCTTACTTGCATTTTACTGTTTGTATTTTAAGGCTTGAATAGACATAAATTGCAGATATAATTGTTCACACCACGCATATAAGTTGATAATCTTAAAGAAGATGGTAAAACAAGTACACTTGTTCAGCAAGTATAACAGCCAGGTTTTAAGTTGTTTTTAAAAGTTAAAATGTTGCACAATAGTCTCTTACACAACTCTCCTAATATGTAATAGGACTAGACTACAACACTTGACATTGTTGCAGTTCTTATATATGAGCGTAAACATTGCATCTTTACTCTGATTCAGATTCCTAGAAAGCAAAATGCATACATATTTACATCTCTCAATAAAACTTGACCCTTTGACTCTAAAACGCACAGACATATTGAAATTTTGTGAGTTCAAATTAGAGTGTTAATCCTAGAGGATATTTTCTGAAAATATATTACTTTTAAAGCATTTGATCTGTAACTCGTTCTTCATCCCAAATGGAACATATTGCATTGTCTCACCAAGTTTTTTCCTTGATCACATATGACAGTCATATGTGGGGATCGTGCAAATTCTCCCTGACGGCAGTGCAGCTTTTGTTCCTCGGTCCACACAAACCGTGATGCTACTGTCTGGGGCATTTTTATCCCCCTGCTTGGATAAAAACAAAAATGCATTTTGTAAACTGTAAATAATGTCATTTTTCGGTAGTTGGAGGTCAAGTCATTCATGTATTGTACTAACGCCACAGATTGCAGTTTTTACTCTAATATACTGAAAGGGACACTAGTATTCGACAACTAGATGTCGCTGTATTGTGAAGTGCAAATGAAATTGAGTGCTACAAGGCACAAGGGATAATACAAACTACAGAGACTCCACGTGATTGAACCACATCATTTTTCTTAATCTTTCACAAAGTTTTTGGGGGGTTCCCTTCCCAGCAAAACAGAAGAAAATCAGGTCAGCTTGCTCTAGATGAGTAAATACATGTTTGTTGATAGTTCCTGTATTTGTGCTTTTTTTTTTAATGAATGATGTTTTTCCGCTGCAAGTCGCTAAACGATACATAATAACCCTTTAACAGGCAATTTTGATCAATTTTGGCCTCTAGGAGGTGCCATAAGTCCAAAAGTGATCAAATTTAACATCCCAAATTAGCTTAACCTCAAGTTAGCTGACGTGACGGGCCTTTTCTGATCCAATTTAGGCCAAGATACAGACTAGATCCTCGACTGGTTTTCAGCCAAAAGTAACGTATTGCAGCACCTAATATAAAACTAAATTACCTATTGTGCACATGTAGTAATATCATTTTCAATTCTACACTGAGAGTTATCGTCTCAAATTCCGTTTATTGGGAGCACCGCTGGTTGTTTCTGGTTGTTCTCTCCACCACGCCCGATTCAAAAACTGCTCATGAGCAGGTTATGCAGGGACCTGACAGAGATCCTGAACATTAGGTCAATGTTTTCAAAGGAGAAAACAACTTAAGTTTAACACCAGTTGTTTTTGGTTATGCTTGAGTTTATGTATAGATCAACACAAACATGTTTTATTGGACGGAAGAGCAAAACATTTTTTAAGTCAAGATTACAGCATCAATCACTCCAAAAGTAAT
Organism: Urocampus carinirostris; assembly: GCF_059441175.1. NCBI lineage: Eukaryota > Metazoa > Chordata > Actinopteri > Syngnathiformes > Syngnathidae > Urocampus > Urocampus carinirostris. The sequence continues at coordinate 21,387,057 of NC_142361.1, forward strand.
GTTGGAACTTCAGATCTCGAAGAAACGAGAGAATATATTGACACAGTCTTCATCAGTTCAACTTTTTGATTGTATGACATAGTTTGATCCAGGGCAGCTGACTTAACTTTCCAACAAAAATGATGGCTTTACAAAATCCACAATCAACACACAGAAATATGTTGGGGTAAACTCAGAATGCCACCCCAAAAAGGTATGAACGGAATCTTATATTCTTCCTAGATACAATATACATTATTTATACGGTTCTTAAAGATGCAACGTTATGTACTTTAATAACTGTAAATGTTTGTGGATGTGGTTTCCTGCACTGAATATTTGCCTGATACTTTATGGTTGTGAATCTAATTCTGAGTTCTCTTTGACTTAAAAAAAATCATTGTCACTTTAATGTACGTTAAGAATGAGCAACATAGTAACAATTGACTATAGACCTAATTAAAATAAAAGTACTGTATTCGTTAATGCTCTAGTCTAGATGTTTATACTCACAATGTAATTTGTTGCCATTTTTCCGTTGATTTTGTTTAGTTCAGTGACATCCTCAATCCCGATTTTCTTCATTATCAATTCAATCTTGGCAATAGTGTCAGACATGGCGCTTTCGAGATGGAGAACCTGCCTGGACAATCTACATTTGAACAAAGAGATGGTAATTCGGATTAAAGTCATATACATATTTTTAGTTAAAGAACTAATACCTTAGATACTGTTCCCGGTCCATAAATGTGTGAGTTGTATTGTTCTTTTGGTCACTTAAGATCACCGGTGGCTTTTCTCCCACATCTTTCCCGTAGTTTATTCCGAGATTATTGAGTTCAGCAGCCAGAGCATCCTGTAAAAATGTAAGAAGGTTTATCAGAGTTCATCCATGGAACTTTCTATTACTTACGGCACCTAACAAAATTTTAAATGTTGTTCAGGTAAAATCATGTTACTGTACGAACCCTCTTTTCCTTCAGCTCTGTTTTCATCTTTTCCTGCTCATCCTCATCTAGAATATGGTTCCCGTCGCGGTCAAATTGGGAGAAAGCTGCAGTGATTTCATGATCAGCATGTCCCATTCTGTTACATCATCAGAATGGTAAGGATTCTGTTTAAAAAACATGATTCAGTCTACCATTTCCACTTACTCTTTTAAAGTTTCTCTGAAATCCTTGAATTCAATTTCACCAGATCCAGCACGCAAAGCCCTCTGGACATCTGAAATTTTCTCGTTTTTAAGTTTCAGTTTCATGAATGTCTTCATATAGCTCTGATTGGAAAAACAATCCCATGCCGTTTCAGTGATTTTTGATTGATAATATAAAGGTGAAAACGTCATTTTCGGGGTTTAAGTACCTGTTTGATTAAATCAGTGATCTGTAGCTCATCTTTTTGGGACGATAGCTCCTCCTTCACTTCAGAATAGGTGTCATTTATGATGGCAAGAAACATGTTCTAAAGAGAAAATACATGTAAGGATATGTTTTTTTATCTGCAAATGATTCGTGTAGCTGAATTGCTTACCAGTAGGACAAAGAACACGAAGAAAACATAGGTGACAAAATAAATTGGTCCAAGGACTCTGTTTGCGCGATCAATTGCGTCGTAATCAAAGTCTCCCAGAATAATCCTGAACTGGGTGAAGCTGCAAGAAAAAGAACAAAAGTATTTTCAGTTTGTGCTCCCAAGTTATTTTGTGGTTTTGGTTATCTCTTACATGCACTTGACAAAGGTGCTGAATGATTCCACCTCTGTACCAAACAGCAAATATCCGAGCTGAGCGTACGCAAAGAACACTATAAAAAACATGATAGCAAATCCCACGATGTCTTTTGCGCAACGACCTAGAGTGGAGGACAGCTGGGTCATCGTTTTATTGAAGCTTATGTATTTGAAAATCTACAGAGACAGGAAGAACACAAACAATCCTGAGATAGTGGAAATTGGCAAGTTTGTAAAGTGTAATGTGGCTGTATATTACCTTGATCCAGGCAAAGAACAAGTTGACCGCGTTCATATTATTGTATTGAGTTTGCCAGAATGCCAGAAACTCAAAGTCAGCATATATTTCTGGTTGGTCTAACAATTTGCCAAGCAACTTGTCTACCTTGACTGTACGGAAAATATTGAATACAATGGCGACAATGGCTAGCTGGAAATGATAAATAAGAAACATGTCACTTGTTTTAAAAACCTTCAAACTTTAAACAATTTCTTGAAAGACTTTCTCACCAGTATGACTACAATGTCGAGTATGTTCCAGATGCTCTTGAAGTAAGAGAATTTGTGTATTCGTAGCTCAAGAATCTCCTCCACGACATAATAGAGGATAAATAAACAGAAGACTATCTCACAACTCAGGATGAAGTAGTCCCAGTAGCTGATGTAGCGTATCAGTTTCACTGTTCGTATCTGGTAGGATGGAATAGCTCCGCCAGTTGCGGGGAATTCCACTACCAACCTGTGAACAGACTGACGTCAAACACAAATTGGGATATTAATCGAGCAATTTGGATTTCAGTCTGTACCTGATCACACAGAACATGTTAATGTTAGCATTGTAAGTGGAGAAGTCAATAAAAATAGCTCTGGTTCCTCGGTCCAGCCAAAGGTTTTCCTCTAACTCCTGCAGCACAACTCTGCTTTCTTCCTTCGTTCGACCCAGGTCTTGGTAGAATCCAGCTCCACTGTAAGTGGTCAGCAATCCCCAATGTGAAGAACCCTTGATGACTTTTTCTGTGTGGTAGTTCCATCTGCAGAAGCATGAGACAAAACGCAAAATAGATATGTAAAGAGGACAAGGTAAACGGAACGAGACAAGTTAAAATCACATCTTGTTCCGATTCAGCTTTATTTGATCTCAATTGTGGTGCAGTTATGTCCATGGTAGTGAGGAGGGCCACATAAGCAAGCTGACAGCATTTCATCCTTTCATGGGAAAAATGAAACTTACGCTGTGCCGTTGAATAGACCAAAGTTGCGATCATCTTCCTTCTTTTCATTGTAGACATCATAACATCCTGTGATCTCATCCTGGAAGTCTTTGTGAACTTTGCAGGAGTTGTCCTTGATCTTGATCTGCCTGATCCTTGGAACTCCCAGCAACATGTTCTCATAGTAGATGAACGACTGATCCCCACTGTCCAGGGACTGGTTATTGTACCATTTAGTCCAGTAAAGGCCATCTAATAATGGTTCTTGAGCAAACTGTAAAGATTTTTTTCAAAACCTATTGTTTCCTTCTGAGACAAAAATGAAACATCCGTATGAATAAATACTCACAGTCCAGAAATCTCCCATGGTGCTAATAGACTGAAACTTAACCCCACTTTCTCCGGCTGCGTTCACAAACAGATCAGTCATGGCTTTCGTGTAATAGTAGGTGCTTGAGCTTGTCATACCGTATGTCACTGAAAGACAACATGATATTGTGAATTGCGATCCTTATCTGGCTTTGCTCAGGTTTAGCTTAAACGTTGCTCCATTCAGTGGTCCAAAGATAAGGCACGCAAAAGCCTGGACACACACAGCCGTCATTGAACACTTGTTCTTTGGATGTATTTATGTGGCAACCATCACGTGGATCCAGATTGGAGGCTGTAATTTGTTTGGGGAGGGTGCACGCCAGCCTGGTGCAATGGCCTCATCAAACAATGTCAATGCAATGCTGACAAAGAAACAATGTACGAGGCTAAATGCTCTTATCACTGAAAAGCAAAGGGCATGTCCCTCTCAAAGATAATGGTTGGTTTGACAAAGGCGCTAAGCTAGAGGGATGGGGAGGATATTTAAGGCTGGTATTAAAGGAGTGTTTGAGGACTTTTTATAGTAACTGTCCCAATAACATTGATGCACTTTCACTCATGCTTTTGACTATTTCTTAAATCAAATTTATTGGGGTAGATAATTTCTGATTAATTTAACATACATTGTCTCACAATTATTTCACAATGATTTAAGTTTTCGCCATTATTTTATGTTTTAGTGATGTTCTTAGTTATTATTCAATAATTACCGGTAACATCACATAAGCATTGCAATATGAATAATTAATATGGAAACCTCAACTTACTTTCTAACTTTTATAAATAATTTTAGAAATTGCCAAAATTAAGTATGGTCAGAATTATGCATTTTTGGGTAAAGTCAGATATCTTGTCCCAGTTTGTGCCGTTCGATTCAAGTTTTGCACTTTTGAAGCTTGCAGCTACTTTTTTGTTACTAATAAGTGTGAGGAGGTACTAGTTTAATGAGCATTTCTGAAATAACAACTATTTTTCCGTTATTATTTTATTACGAGGTTGTAACTACAGTAATCCCCTTGTTTTTCACGGGGGTTACAGTACAAAAAAACCCTTGATAGGCAAAATCCGTGACATTTTACAGGTATACAATTAGATACTCTTATATACATTGAATCCAAAGAACAAACTATTTTTGCAGGATCAAGCAAGTTTTTTGTTTTGTATTTTCACAATACCTACTGTACCGTTAAGTAATAATAAGCAGGGAGACTGTATAGCCAATCATAATGCAGAACACAACGCACAATGCAAATCCGTAAAGTAGCAAAATCATAAAAGTTATAGAAAGTATAGGGAGTAGGGCTAAAATATTTTTCACATTATTAAGAATTGTATGTAAAGACCCTAATCATGTAAATTATTTGTTATGGCAGTTAGAAAAATAATACCTCCTTTATACGTCAATAAATGTTTTCAAATGTAATATTGTAGGTTAATAATCCAGTTGTTGAAATCCATAAGTTACAACATGCTGTGTTATTTGCACTAAAATATATACCACCTACATTTCTTATAACCAAAAAACAACATTTTGGACACATTTTCTCTTCAGATTACTTACAAAGACAAATATCCACCAAAAAGACCAAGTACACAACTAACTCCCGTATAGTTGTGCGGACGAAGAGTTCTCGGTTGCCTGAGGTGTTCTCGGTCAAAGTTGTACCCCAGAAGCCTATGGAAAAGAAACGAAATTAGTTCTGTTGGACAATTAACAACTTTAAAATAACATGACTTAACATATCTGGGAATGATCATTGTCTTGGTTGAAATTCAAAGGCTATTCAGGATACGGTACAACAGAACAAGCCATTGTTAAGAATGTTCCTACCTTTGATAAAAGAACAGCAGCCTCCACGTTCCTTCACCAGGATTTTTTTGTTACTTGATTTCGGTTCTTCAGGGACTGAGCCAGGGAGGTCAACATTATACATGCTCTCCAGGGAGCCCTGGTAAAGGGGCTGTGAGTTGTAGACCGAGCTCACGACCCGGGGTAAGGGTGGAGAGTCATCAATGTAACTCTGGTTCACCCAAGAACCCATGTTTTCCAACTCGCATTCCACCTGGCTGCACAGATGGCTGTCGGCACGGTTGTTCAGACTCTTCATAGTGAGGGATCAGAGAGGAAAATGAAGCAGGACTGTGAAGGGGAGCTTTTGAACATCTGCGCAGTCCAATGGTTTTAAGGCGTAGGTGACATAAGCGATCTAGAGGGAGGAGCTGCCAGTCCCTTTGAAAAGGCAATTGTGGTCATAAGATTTAGACTTGTTAGAGAATTTAATTGATAGACTGAAAAGGCTTCATATATGTATTTTGCTTATCTTGATTTAGTGTAATGTGCGAAACTTGTGTAACAAATGACAAGAAATGTTTTCTGATCAAATTTGACAACCGTCAAGGTTTCTTTCATTTTAAATATCACAATAGTAAGATTTTTAGTAAAGTAAAGTAAAGTCTTGCATATAGGTATTGTATGGCAATGTATTGAAAAATGTTTTCTCTAATAATAAAAGCTTTCAAAAGGGGCAAACTTCTGGCAATATGGAGCTTATTAAACCAAGTGACTTGTTGCATCCCCTAAATGGTCAAGCATTTGACCTCTTTCCCTATATATAAGTTACCTTTAGGTTATGTTGCTTTACAAAGCTTATCCATCCATTATCTGCACCGCTTATCCTCAGTAGGGTCCCAGCTATCTTCAGGCAGTGACCAGGGGACACCCCAAACTAGTTGCCAGCCAGTCGCAGGGCACACAGAGACAGACATCTCACTCGCTCATTCACACCTAGGGACAATTTGGACTGGCAAATTAACCTGACATGTATGTTTTTATAAAGTGGGAGAAAACCGGAGTGCCCGGAGGGAGAACATGCAAACTCCGCACAGGAGGATTCGATCCTATAACCTCAGAACTGTGCCATGGACGCGCTAACCACTCATTCACCGTGCCGCCCGCTTCAGAAAGCCATTCTTGATTATTTGGCTATGCAGATTACCATCAATTATATTCATTTTCCACCACAAAAGAAAATATATTGCTATTAGAAAATGGAGTAACAGTCAGTTTTTTCTTAGGAGCTCAGTGTATCTGATCCAAGACAATGTGGCATCCTTGCTCTCATTTTTTGAGAGGGTGTGTGCGTGTGTGTATGTGTGTGCATGTATTGGTGCTCTTCAGTAAAAACCTTGATAGAATTTTGGCTATTCCTGCAGAGAGTTAAAGTCTAATATTGAGGTTTTTAGGCTTGGACCTGACTCAGCTATCATATTAAATCAGCAACTAAGACAACTTTTTGCAAAACTTTCCCAAAAGAGCACATTTAAAGTAATATTTCCAGCAAAAGTAATTACTGTCATGCGTATCTATGCAGGGCTAGGGTTTAACTCGAATTCAGGGGTTTAAACCAAACATCAAACAGCAGTTGCTGACTCAAAATTCTCAAGCGTGTTTTTTTAGCAGAACGAAAGATTTGCACATGATACACCTTTCATCAATCAGCTGTGGTGTACTTTTTAAAATTCTGCTTCTGCTCTCTTAAGTTTGTGCCCTGAACACATTAAAAACATGTTAAAGTTATATAAACCTGCCAGGGCTCTGATGTTTGCAGACTCAGACTGGTGCCTGAAGTTCAAAGTGAGCGTGGTAAAGCCCCATTTAACGCCTGTGCAGCATGGAAACAAAATAAGATACAAATTGAAGTTACGACACCCACAAATCTTATGATCCTGGTTAAAAACTCCACGTTTCTCCAATGTGTTGAATAAGATATAAATTGTAAACATTTCATTCAAACATATTGCAGTTTTAAAGTTGTTTTTAACTTTAAAATTGTAGAATTGTTTTGTAGTTCAGTCCTTCTCAGTCCTGCTAAAACCTTGTTGTTGCTAATACAAACTCATACGATGATCACTGAGTTTAGTCTTATGTCGAGTCCATTTTTTCCCCGCTGCCAACTGTTGGCTGCTGGTGACTGAATTAATGAAGAACATAATTGCAGTGTCACTGACACGCACCTTTGACTCTACCATCTATTCATTTTTGACATGCCAACTGTCAGAGAGCGTTTATTAGGTATGCAAACATTCAATGTGGCCAATGAGTCATTATGACCATCTGTGAGCGCTAGCCATGTCCAGCTTCTGGAACCAAAAAGAAATAGGCTCATGTCACATGCATGTTGTCTTAGGTGCTATTTATCAGTAGAAATAGTAATATAGTGGATAATTCCTCAATGTACCTCCGTTTTACATCACCAAATGTGGCTCCTCTAGTGTCAGTTGGGTGTTATAGTTAAACCAGTGCTGTTTATTTTCAAAGCAGTGTTTTGGTCCAGCTCTGGGCGCTCATGCTTCAGTGGTCCTGAACTAAGCGATTACGTGCAGCCATTAGCACACAATGAAGTTTAATTTCTGCTCCCCCGCTGAAGCCAGGCCGGCATCTTGCTCAGAGGCTTCCTTAATCTGCTCTGGCTTGTGCCACCATTCAAACTTTTCAAATCTGCGACAATCACTTAACAATAGGCTATGATTGCCATTTAAATCTGTAGTGTCGATCCAGGAGCAAACAATCTTGAGTTGAGGCAGAAGAGAAAAAAACGGCCCCCTTTTTTGGGTATCATTCCAGTAATGATGATTATGAATACTATTTTGTGTTTTTGCTGTGTAGTGTTATTGTTTTTGTTGCTGCTGACGTAAGATTCTGTTATCTCCATGCGCAGAGGCTGTGAACAAAAGGAGGATTTACATGCCAGTGTGGAGCGCTTGTGGACATGTCCTGCCATTACCGGTGAAGCAAGCACGTCACACGCACAATAAAAACGAATACAAATAACATTATATCTTCAATGACGCTATTTTTAGTAGCACAAATAAGTGTTAGCAGATTTATGAGCTAATTGAGAGGGAAAATTAGATTTTAGCGTCAAACTAAAAATCATCTTGATACCTTTAATTTTGGAATATATTTTATTAATTTGAATTACAATCGTCTATATTGTCATTGATAACAACGCAGTGAACATTGTTTGCAACGAGATTAGACATGACGCTCCAGGATAAACAAGATAAACACGGAATAAAGACTGGAAATAGAAAAATGACATAAAAGAATGTCAGCATAAATAGCAAAATATTTACAAGGTACTGCTTAGAGACTGGCCTCAGTTGTATGTGCAATTTTTGTTTTTTAATAATATCGAGCGAGCAAGACTTCACATCTTAAAGAGAGTTTTTACCCTTCCGCTATCCGTATGTTCAACGGGAATTAATTTAGGTTATTGTGTATAGTATTGTTATGCCAACGGCGTTCCTCCGACCTATTCTACTCTAGTCTTGTATTTACATATTCTTTCTTTTTAAACTATTCTATATAATTACCTTGTATTATACACTACAATATCTTTTTTTACTCTATTCTTTTTATTCTTTTAAATCTATTATTTTATCATTATTGAGTGTTCGCGTGTCAAATGATTTCTTGTATATATCATGTTTATGGTTTTTACTGGCCGAATAAATAAATACAATACAATACAATACAATACAATACAAAAATCGCGATGAAAAATACTGCACTGTTATAATAGTGCAATTAAAAGTAGTGCAACAAAATTTAGCAGCAAACACAATTTTCAATACAACTGGCAAGATCAATAAGTGTCACAGTTTTGCGTGCTTATTTCTTTGTATATACAGAATAACAATTATATCAAATTGATATATATATTAAACACTAATTTAAAGAAAAGAAACGTTGTTCCAAATCTAAATTGGTGATAGTATAGGATGAAGATGATCATAATATCAACATACAAGACAATGAAGAAAAGGGAGAATACAGTGTATTTAAATAGAAAATCATCTTTATTCTCAATCTAAAACTATTTCCATGTGAAAAACAAGGTATTTTTTTAACAATACACATATATTAGCTTTAAATATCAACATGGCTAAGATTCTATATATTCATAGCAATAGCACCAAATGTCAGCGCTCTATGATAGGAAACAGCTATAATTTCACAATGACATACATAATCTAAATGCCATGTTTTGTTTAACATGTCTATGTGTTGACAATGCTGCTTGATATAACAAAAAAACAGATCAGATTTTAAAAAATAAGTCTTTTGATTGTCAAAGATAATTAAAAGAATATTTCAATACAAATGTATTTACTGTTTGAAAGGTACACATTGCAACTTACAACATGATTGCTTCACATGATGCCAACCAGCTTTTTTTCACACATCAAGCTGATGCCCATCAAACTGATAAGAGAAAGAGGAGTTGATATAGTCCTGGCCTGCAGCATCGTACCTCATTAGGTACTGACAGTTTTCAGGCTGCACATGGTCAAACTGCAAGTCCACCCACTGCACGTGTGCAGCATTGTGCCTCTTAGTGTCCGTCAAGATCCGGTTGAGGGCCATGATGTAGCTGAGAGCCATCTGAAGGGTTTCATATTTAGACAGCTTCTTGTCCTGACCCCACTGCGGCACCACTTTTCGTAAACGGTCAAAGGCCGTGTTTAAGCCTTGCATCCGCTTCCGCTCCCTGGCGTTGGCGGCCATTCTTCGCCGCGTGGCCGACTCATATTTCTCCGGGCTTTTGGAGTCCGGTTCTGAGTATTCAGATCCTGAGTCTGTGCAGCTCGACCGGCGAGGCTTCATGGTTTTTTTGTAGATAGGAAACTGAAGAGAGAGCTCACAATGACGAAAATCTCTTATGAGGGGTCCGTGGTGGATTCTGTCTGGCTGACCTCCAAATGTTTTGTCCCGTGAGCATCAAAGTATTAGTTCAACTTCCAGAGTGTGGATGATCTGAAGAGTCCAAGGTATCTGTGCCTTAGAGATGGGAGCAGCTTTTATAAAGCATACAGCAGATGAACAGGTGGCAGCAGGTGGAGTCCCGGCCCTCTTGCACCCCCTTAAACTACAGCAGACCCCTAACACCCACTCTTAGCACATACACACACATGAATGTAAAGTATATATGCACACACACACACACAAACTCACACAAACAAAAAACCTTAATGAAATTCCAATTATCTTGGGCTGGGCTCTCTGGCCAAGGCTTCACTCGATGCCATGTGTCACAAACGCCAAAGTCTACCATCTGTTTGCACAAACGATGCTGCAAACAAACTTTGGAGAGCTGACAACAACAACAAAAATTGATTTTTTTCTTTCAATCTTTATTAAACACGGATGAAAAAAAGAAGTCTGTTATCTTAAAATTGAAATGAAAACCTCGACAATTGCTGTAAAAACATACTTAGCATTTTAGGTGTACGCAAAAAAGTAAACACATTTTATTGTATTCATTTCTTAGAGTCATACATACCTCAAATATTTGAAAATGTTTCATCCATATGTCTCCTAAAGTATCATGCTACAAATTCCCCCAAATCTCCTTTCACTACTTTGGTTATCCGCTGTAAATGTGTGGTTCATAATCTGAGATTAGCCTGAGGCAACACAAGTGTGCTTCCTAACCTGGGGGATTTTCACTAAAAATCTGGGGATTAAAACCATTGAACAATATGGACAAGATGGTGCCCAGATTACGGTGATAAAACCTGCAAATTATAACTCTTTTATTCTGCTTTTAGTTACAAATATTAAATGTGATATTTCGTATGGTCTCTTTATAAATATTGGTGTATGTGTAGGGGGGTTTGATGTTAAGTTTACAAATCCCCAAATAGCTATTGAACAGAGACAAATAAATAATTGATCTGTTTACTCAGGCAAGAAAACTAAAGAGACAGACAGGAAAATATGTCTGTCTCTTGTCTCCCATTCGCTAACAATAAAGTTAGAATTGAAGGCATGGTCATTTGTATTGCATATACAACATATGTATTTTCTGGAAAGCTCCAACATGCCGGTATTTTCTATGTATTTAGGAAATACTCTATGGTGTCATTCCCCTAACATTTTAATGCCAAATTGTGCAAGTAATTTAGCTAGACTTTTGAGTCAGACAAATAATTAAATCAATAGATGTGCCAAGGTTCGTCTACTCTAATGTTTTCAACGAGTGCGTCGTGTTGTGTGCTGCAGGAAAATTTCCCAATTTATCTTTGCAAACAAAAACATGCCATTGTTCCGTATGTTTGTTTCTTCCAAAGATGAGCTCAGCATCTGTAACATTCACCCAGATCAGTAGGTAGCAGCATATTACTATTTTTTATTCCTATGTAGTAATCATCTGATTTAAGATTCGATTGCACTGCAAAAAAGGGAAATATTTGACACATAATTTTGATAATCAAATTATTTTCTTATTTTACTAAAAAAAGTCAGAAGGGCAGATCAGTTTTCTTATTTCAAGTATTTTTTTAAAATATTTTTTTAAATATCTGGAGCAAAATTATAGACCAAAATCCATGAGAACCAATGCTCGTGTCACAAACACTGTCTGAATTGATCATATAATTCTCCTTTAACGAAAAACCGGTCTGGGTTTTTATGGGTCAACCTCATCCTTATACTGTCAATTTGGGGAATATAGTAATTTTAAAGACAATAAACAAACGTGTAAACCTTTTCAACAGACAATGTGCCTCGCGATTTCTTTTATGAAAAACAATATGTGCATCGTTTTAAAATGTTTGGGAAACTCTGGTCTAATCACTATTGAGAAAGAAGTATTTTTTTTAAACATATATCATCTTGTACTGGCAGCACGGCAGCGCAGTGGTTAGCGCACGTGCGGCACAGTTCAAGTCATGGGAACCTCCTGCGTGTTTCCTCCGGGCACTCCGGTTTCCTCCCACATTCCAAAAACATGCATTTCAGGTGAATTGGCCGGTCCAAATTGTCCCTAGGTGTGAATGAGCGAGTGAGTTGTCTGTCCCTGTGTGCCCTGCGATTGGCTGGCAACCAGTCAAGGGTGTCCCCTGCCCACTGCCCGATGATTGCTGGGATGGGCTCCAGCACCCCCGCGACCCTACTGAGGATAAGCGGTGCAGCTAATGAGATGAGATGAGATGAGCTCATCTTGTACTACAGTCTCACTGAAACAGGTTTCCTTTTATTTCCAAATGTCATTAATAGAAAACAAACGATATTTTGAATCTATATTTTAGAAAATACAGTGGTACAGTGGCTCCCAGGAGAATTGCTCGTGTAAGGATTCATTGTGATTGCATAGTCAACTTAAACTTGTTTTATATGTTTTTTGATCATTTCAAATTTTGTACCCCGTCTTATATTAAAGACTGATCTCGTCCCGGCCATTTCGGCTCTAATCCGGATCGTCACTGTTAGCAGACGACAAGGTCATTGTAGATTGTTAATGTTGTCGTGGTATTCTACATGGTCTGTTATAATGTGAGTGAATAGTTACCGCGTTGCGTTTGTAAGATTATATTATCGTTTAATGAGAAGGATTTTCGATGATCAATAAGGGGAGTGATTGGCGGAGATGGAGAGCCTGTTATGTGATATGTAAGCACTTGCTGTACATTTAAAATTAAAGTCAAGTCAAGTCATTTTTATTTGTATAGCCCTAAATCACGAAGAGTCTCAAAGGGCTTCACAGATTATTACACTACAGGTATATTACACAGACTATTTTTCAGCCGACGAGAAGAGTAGGTTATTCATATGCTATGGAGTAGAAGTGAGTTTTAGGTTTAGATTTAAACATTTCCACTGAGGTTGCAGATCGGATCTCAGGGGGAAGAGCATTCCACAGCACCGGTGCCCGGATGGAGAACGCTCTCGAACCAGCAGAACACTTCTTTGCTCTTGGGATCACCAGAAGACCGGCACTCTCAGATCGTAGGCTTCGGACCGGGACATAGGGGCAGATCAGATCTGAAAGATAAGAGGGAGCAAGTCCATGTATGATTTTGTATAATACTAAGAGAACCTTGAAATCACATCTAAGGCTAAATGGGAGCCAATGCAGGTTAGCCAAAATCGGTGTTATGTGATCGTACTTTTTTGTCCTAGTTAAAAGCCTCGCTGCGGCATTTTGTACCAGTTGAAGAGACTTGATTCTAGACTTCGGGAGACCAGAGAGTAGTGCATTATAGTAATCGAGACGGGAGGTAACAAATGCATGAATTATAATCTCCGCATCCGACTGAGACAGTATTGAAAATTAAAGTTAATGTCACTTTAAATTAACATAGACACAAAAATTTGTTTAGACTTTTTCTTGTAGTTTGCATATGCAAAGTGAACAAGCTGATGCTAGCAGTTGGTGGTGGCAAGTGGTGATCGGTGTTAAGTGGCGAGCAGTCAGCCTCGAGCGGTCTCTAGTGGTAGCCTCTGGGTTTGCTCGTGACCTGGATGTTCCCTATATAGCGAGCATTTTTGTTACAAATTAAACTTGTATAACGAAATTCCCGTGTTTAGAGGTGCTCGTATAAAGAAGACCCCATGTATTGGTGAGAAATTTGGTACTATTGAAAGGGTACAAAGGAGATTTCACGGGATGCCAGTTCCTTGTTTGGAATACCAGTTGTTCGTCGTTTTGATTATTGCATCATTGTCGCTACTGGCCAATTATGTTGTTGTTCTTTGATATCCACACCTTTTAGGACTGATCAGTTTTTTGTAACCATGATGATTTAATTAAAAGTAGGGACTCAGGGAGGGCTTTAGGAAGGGACGATTTTTTTTCCTTATCTGAGAGCCTTTCTCCCGGTCCTCCTTGCAAGTTCAAAATCCATAGATGTCACCTTGCTTTATTTCGAGTTTTTACTGAAGTTTACGCAATACTGTATTTTTTGGATTATGGATTGCAGTTTTTTTCCACTGTTTGGCCGGGGGTACGACTTATACTCTGGTGAGACTTATGTGGAACAGTATGATCACATTATTTTATATCATATATATCTCATCTCTCATCTCATTAGCTGCACCGCTTATCCTCAGTAGGGTCGCGCGGGTGCTGGAGCCCATCCCAGCAATCATCAGGCAGTGGGCAGGGGACACCCTGAACCGGTTGCCAGCCAATCGCAGGGCACACAGGGACAGACAACTCGCTTATTCACACCTAGGGACAATTTGGACCAGCCAATCCACTTGAAATGCATGTCTTTGAAATGTGGGAGGAGACCGGAGTGCCCGAAGGAAACCCACGCAAGCACGGGGAGAACATACAAACTCCGCACAGTAAGTCCGGTAGCTGGATTTGAACCCACACAGGAGGTTCCCAGGACCTTATATATGTTACCTGTAAATCATTTCACGTTATTGTCACACCATACCACGAGAAAGCGCTCTAGGCCTCTGTTGATAATTTCATCGCTGCTGGTGTTGTACTGAAAAATGTCCACTCTTGCGTAGAATAACCCCCAGTGTCAGGACCGGAACGGAGACAGGACCCACTTGCGTTGCGTTCCTCACAAGTTTTATTGGAAGAAAAGGAAAGGGTCCCACGATCCGGGGATTGCTGGACGCGGGAAGCAGGTCACCCTGAACGTGGAAGTGGATCTTCCGTGGTGAGCGATGGTGGAGGCAGGAACGGAAAAACGGGTCAGTAGCCGGGACAGGCGAGCAAAAATGTGGTCGGGTTTGGAAGCGAGTCGTAAGCCAGTAAAGGAGATTAGACGTAGTTGGGGACAAAAGAGGTCGAAATCCGGGACGGGAGAATAGACGTGGTCAGTATAAAAAAAAAAAAACGTGTCGAAGCCAGGGGACAGACAGGAGCAAAAACCGGTGGGAGTCAGGGTCGAAAAGGCTTGCCTAATGTTAACTGAGGTTTGCAGATGGACAGATAGGAGTGGGTTTAAATAGGGACAGGGAGCCAATCAGAGTCTGAGGCAGTTGGCGCCAAAGGAGCGGGCACAGGTGATTCACTTCAGTAATCATGACACCCAGCCTATGTCACTTGCACAAACGTTACCAAAATGACTTTGTTTCTCCTTCTCTAGGAGATGTAATACAACAATAAAACAGAGAGCATTTGTACCTTGTAGAGAAATCACTTTTAATCAAGTTGAAATATTTTACTTTTACAATCGATGGAAACGTTAACGAGTTGCTTTTATTGATGCTGAAATGAACTGGCAAACTATCAACAGATAAGACAGGAGATTAGGCCTCATTTCGCCAAAGTATTTTTTTTTCATCTAACTCAAAAGTGATCAATGCAAGGTGCAAATCCTCTGTGTTTTACTGTTCTAATAAATCCCCCTCGAAGGTTTCTTCATTTTCCTCATGTTGAGGTTTTTGAGTTTTTCCTTGCCCTCATGTAGGTTTTAGATCAGGGGATGGTGTAATAATAGTCTGTGGTTTGCAATAATCGATGGTGCCCTTTGAGACTCTTAGTGATTAAGGGCTATACAAATAGACATGACTTGACAAGTGAAGTATGCTAGGAGGGGACATTTCACACTGGACATTTTTTTAATTTTTATTTTAAATTGCCTCTCAATATGACATGTATGTTTTTAGTGTTGGTTTTTATCAAATACATTTCCCCTAATAATGCGACTTATACTCCGGTGCGATTTATATATGTTTTTCCTTCTTAGTTATTCATTGGCTGGTGGGATTTATAATCTGAACTGATTTTTGATGCGGTGATCGGCAATGGGTAGCCTTTTAATTTAGCACTTTGCTCCCCGTTTTGGGTCGATCAACTCGAAGCTTGGCAGGTTTTGAATGATTAATAAGCATGGAGGCCAAATATAATAGTCGTCTCCACTATTGGGTCATGCACACAAGCTGATGCTGTCTGCTCATTTTGGTTTGGACTGGTTTGCTGTGCAATTAGGCATATAATCCCATCTACCAGTTGGTTCATTGATTACAGATTGATGTAGTTTGCCAGCTGCTGCTTGTCTTGTCTGAGGGGCTTCGTCTGACAGGAGGCCCTACCCTTCCGTGTCTTGCACCCTTTTTTTTTTTTGCTACCCCCAAATCCTCAACAACACATTACGTGATTGGCTTACTCGGGCACCTACCACTCAGCTGTGGCCTGTTGTCAAAAGCCATATGTCACAAATGTGGAGTAGGGATGCGCCGTTCGCAAAGGAAAAACCTAATTGAGCCGACTCTTGCAGATGAAGATGGGAGCCGGCTCCCCACCAATCAAGAGCCGTTGTTTTTGTTCCTCTTGTCGATATGCCTTTTTCTCCCCATGAGATCCTTGTTGTTGATTTGGTTGAGTATAAAAAAGTTAAAACTAAAGTCTATTCTTGCATTTCATATTTTGTTTCTTGTTGTACTGGAAAGTACATATTTTTAATGGACATTTTATTGCGATATTTTTCATAGATTTGGGTTGCTTGATTTTAAAGTGCCTTCGTGTAAACAACTTGAATGTTTAAATTAGGTAAAGGTTCAATGGAGAGTGAAAAGATAAATGCTATTATAATTTTGTTGGTTGGTTCCTTTAACCAATAAGGTTGTAGGGGCACCATTTCCTGTGGCGTGTCTTGGGCGAATATAGCCTGGTGGCGACCGTCATTCTCCAGGCCACCATGTGTTTCCAGCCGATCTCGAACCAGGGACCTTTCGAGTGTTAGGCGGAGAAAAATACAATTTTTTTACTTATTAATTCAATTTTTAATACTGTTACATTATTTCTCTTTATATATCAATAAAGGGACCCCCAAAATATGTAATTTTTCATGTTTTTTCTTGCTTCTCTTTTTCTTTTTGTTTATCTTTTGTGTTTTTCCTTGCCGTTTTCTTTTTTTGTCTTGCTTTTTTCTCCTTTTTTCTCAATTTTCTCTGTTCCCTTTTTTCATCTTTTTTCCCGAGCTCTTCACTTTTGTCTTTTCTTTTTACTCTCGTTCCCTTTCTTTACTTTTTTCTTTTTTTATCCTTTTTTTCCCTAACTATTTACTTATTTTTGATGTCTTTTCTCCATCTTTATTCCCCCCTCTCATTTTTTTTTCTTACTTTTCTCTTTTTTTTACATCTTTTGTTTTTTTTCCTCCAAGCATTTTACTTATTTTTCTGTCTATTTTCTTTTTTCTATCCCTTTTTCCTAGCTTTCCTTCCTATTTTCTATTTTTTTAATCTTTTGTTTCTTTTCCCCCTGGTTTTTTACTTATTCTTTCTTGCTTTTTTTCTCTTTTTTTCTGTCTTTGTTAGTTTTTTTTTTAAATGCATTTTTTTCTTCATGTTTCCCTTTTTCTTGCATAATTTTACATAGTAGTTGGTAATATATAAAGGAAGCAATTAAAAACAATCAGATGAGATGTTTGGGAGCTGAAAGAGCCGGTTCTCAAAAAAGAGCTGAAATTCCCATCACTAATGCGGAGTGACCTCTCAACCCGACGGAAACACATTGTGTTAAATCCAAATCTCCTCTTGGAGAAATTGAGATTAGGGTACTGATCGTACAATTTATTACTGGAGAAAGTACTTCATCAGCCGTATCATTTTCTTTTTAAACAAATCGTTTCTTGTATGGATCTGAAACAATGTGGAGGCCTTTTGTTCATGACAAGCACTTGGCGGCAGAATTGCTTAAAATAACGAACAAGAACCTTATAAAATAATTAGAAAAAATAGGTCTCATCTCCAATTGAGATACTGGTACATTCCCATTATATATTTATGACTGCAACGCACATGCACAGGCGACAGCAAGCTAGCAACTCGATCTGGCAGCTGGTCAAATGAGGCTCACAGTCTAATTGGGTCAAGTAAGGTGAATGTAATTTTATGGCTATCTGAACTTTCTTCCCCTCTAATTGGACTGATTAGCTATGCCTAATTGGCTCCTGGGATGTCTTATTTGTTTTGAATTTAAGTTAATAAGCGTGGTCAAAACAAACCTTCAAAAATCAGTCAAATCAGTGCCATAGTGTGACCATTTTTTTATACGTGATGTGTATTACTATGTAAAATTAAACTAGATTAATAAATGAGAACGTAAATAACATGATACCTAAATGTATGAAAGAAATGCAATTGTTTTCATATATTTATGCATTTTGTCATTCATTTTGTTGTCTTTTTTATCATCTATTTTGTCTTGTATTTTAACGTGTATATTTTCACGTATTTTTTTTTGTGTATCCCTGATGAAAGATAGCATAGAGGACAAATTAAACAACAAAATGCCTAAATATAAAAAAATACATTTGTGTCATATATCTATTATGTGATTTATTAATGTATATGTGATGTATTTCCATCTATCCATTATTTGCACCGCTTATCCTCAGTAGGGTCGCAGGGGTGCTGGAGCCCATCCCAGTTATCTTCGGGCAGTGGGCAGGGGACACCCTGACTTGGTTGCCAGCCAGTCGCAGGGCACACAGAGACAGACAACTCACTCGCTCATTCACACCTAGGGACAATTTGAACCTGCCAATTAACCTGACATGCATGTTTTTGGAATGTGGGAGGAAACCGGAGTGCCCGGAGGAAACCCACGCAGGCACGGGGAGAACATGCAAACTCCAGACGGTAGCTGGACTTGAACCCTGAACGTCCGCCCCGGTTACTGCGTGTTAACCACCCCTCTGCCGTGCTGCCCATATGTGACATAGTTGTAAGTACATCTTTGTTTATACTTAGAATTCTACAAACGGCAGTATCGGTCTTCCATAGATTTGTTGCAAATGCATTCAGAAAACAAACTAAAAGAAATGATTACTTGAATAAATATAATTTTTAATTGGAAGCAAAACTATTTTACAGTGTGCAACACAACTGAGTTGAAAAGGTACTTAGACATGTCCGTAACTTTCCAACTCAAATTTCTTTTCACCTGCCACGTTGGCTTTTATTTTTTATCTGGCACTGACGGAACCTTAAACAATTCTCACTGTAATCTGACTCACTTTACTAATAAAATAATGTATATTATGTGGCAAAAAGCCATGAACATGCATACAGATGGAAAAATATGGTGCAAAAGGACAATCCAATGTCGAATCAATTGCTTCAATAAAACAATATTTCCAAATTATTTCAAATAACTTATCTCTGACCTCATATATTATGTATTCAAATATAAATTACACATATGGCTATGCTTCGTTTGCAAGAGAAATTTAAAGGCACTGCTAATTTTTTTCCAATGAAAACTGATTTTTCAAAAATAAAAATAAAAAATAGCACAAATAAATGGTTATCCAAACTATTTGGAGAGGAATATTAATCTCCATTGATGGCTCATGAGCTAAGACTTAGCAAATGTGTTCTCTTTTTTCACAATGTGAAACACTCTTGATATGACCTAGGTAAACCGGAATGGTCATACTGTGCAAAAAAAGTGGCACGATTTTTCTTACAAACACTCTGTGAGTGTCTCACTTCAAACTCGCAAATCCGAACGAGCCACACGGGTAAACATTCTCCCTCCGTTACTGTAGAGGGCGCTCCTTACAACTCCTCGCTCTCGAGTGTGGCCTCCCGAGGGGATGTGGAGAACAGGAAGGGGCTTGTTTCGGATGTGGAAAAGGTGGATTTTATATCAAGTCCTTGGCCTGTTAAAGCTGCGTAGCGGCTGCTTGAACGCGTTGTCTTCTTCATTGGTGCCGGCACGCTCTGATGCCACTGTGCTGAAAGTCAGAAAACAATGACGTGTTTAATCTCCAGTAAATCTGCTGGTGATGCGTTCTTTTTTAGAGATTTTGAGTTGCTTGATCTTAAAGTGGCTTCGTATAAAACACTTGAACGTTTAAATTAGATGAAGGTTCACTATAAGAGTGAAAACATAAATGCTATTGTAATTTGGTTGGTTTGTTCCCTTAACCACTAGGGTTATAAATCACTAGGGTTATAGGGGCACCATTTCCGTTGGTGTGTATTGAACCAGTACAGCCTGGTGACCCATCTTTCTCCAGGCCAACATATGTTTCCACCCGGTCTCGAACTGGGGACTTTTCGAGTCTTAGGCGGCGCGCAACACAATTTTTTTTCAAATTATTAATTTGATTTTTGAATAATGTTACATTGGATTGATTGATTTTACGATAACATGCGCATAAGATTTATTTTGGAGGGCGGTCAATTTGCCATATAGTGTTGAATGAAAGCTAGATTAACATTTCTCAGACAAAACTAATCCACTGCTGAGCTTCAGAAATAGGTGAGGAATAATTGATCATCACATGATCAGTGAACAACTGTGATGTTATTTCAGCTTGAAAGCAAATGACAAAATGGCTGAGATAAAAACAGGTGGGATTTTGCCACAATAAAAAGCAGAATTTACATTAAACTAATATGGATGCAACAATTTCGGGTAAACATCTTTTTTAAAGACAACTATATCCCTTAAATCCAACTACCGTATTTTCCGCACTATAAGGCGCACCGGGTTATAGGGCGCAACCCGAAAAAATAGTTTTTGGGCCTATATTTGACATACATAAGACGCACCGGATTATAAGGCGCTACAATGGGAACGTCGACAAAACAGTCGGATAGTTCAGTCAAACTTATAACCCCCTTAACATTCCGAAAGCTTGCAAAGACGCAAATACGTGTCGAGAACACGTGCGGATGCGGTGTCCGTACGATGTCACTCAAATGCATCGTTCCATCATTCGGAAGGTTAAAGTCTTGGGATTCAAGAAATGCCAACCATTCCTTAGTTTCTATTTTCTTTTTCGCTCGCAACTTTAATGTGCATATGACAATAAACACTTGGAATTGAGTTTAATTTAAAAATAGACACTCCATTCCATCCATTATCTGCACAGCTTATCACAGAAACATCGAGTTCAGTCTGAAACAAGATACAGGGAAAATATATAGGCAGAGTAGCTCACCGAAGTCGTTGTGTTCAATAATAATGTCCAGCCATGGTCCTCTTATATCCGTGAGTTTAGTAAATCCAGGAGAATAAAATATTTACAAATACAGAAAAGTAAAAAATGCTTTCTGTATGCCGTCAACCACGTGCTATACACTTTCATCTTTTTCGGCCAATTGCAGGTTTCGTTTTGCCGCTCCAGCCTATGCCAGCCTGTAAATGATAAAAAAGATCCGCCCCTTGACCTCCGAATAACTTTAGCCAATAGTGATCGATTCAACTGATGATTGACACATCTTTTTCGCCCAATTGCAGACTTTGTTTTGCAGATTAAGCCTATGCCAGCCTGTAAATGATAAAAAGGATCCGCCCCTTGACCTCCGAATAACTTTAGCCAATAGTGATCGATTCAAATGATGATTGACACATTGGTTAGCCAATGAAACGCCGGTAAATAAATCCCAGCATACACCGCGGACTTGGCGTTCGGGGGAAAATCTAGTCAGCGGCTGCAAGTTAGTTGGAAGACTTTGCGACTTAATATTGATCCATAAATAAGGCGCACTGTATTATAAGGCGCATGGTCAGCTTTTGAAAAAAATAAAGGCTTTTAGATGCGCCTTATAGTGCGGAAAATACGGTACCTTTGATTTGCTTTTACTTTTGACCCTTGAACTGTTTTTTGTAATAATAGTCCGTAGTTTGTAATGGTCTGTGCAGTCCTTTGAGACTTCTTGTGATAAAGGGCTATGCAAATGAAGATGACTTGAGTTGACTTGACTTTAATATACCAATTAAAGAGACCCCCGAAACATGTAATTTTTCATGTTTATTTTTCCTTCTCTTTTTATTTTGTGTCTCTTTTGGCGCTTTTCCACTACACGGTTTCAGCCTGTGTCGCCTCGCCTTTTTTGGTTTTCCATTATGAAAAACTACCTGGTTCTTGTTACCTGGTACCATCTTTTTTCATACCACCTCTGTTGAGGGACTTAAACCATTGACGTTAGTCAATGCCGACCACTGATTGGTCAGAGAGGATCTTCCCCCTCAAGCTTCAGCTGAAACCATGAAACCAGCCACCATTGTGTGTCTGCATATTGGTGGGTGTTTGGGTGGATCCCATAACCACTAGGGGGCACCATTTCCTGTGGTGTGTCTTGGGCAAGTACAGCGTGAAGGTACCCATATTTTTGAGTTATGGCTAACCGTAATCTGCTTTGTAGTCAGTTGGCTAGGTGTAGTCCAGTCCGAATCAAACAGGAGCTCGACGGAAATAAATTGAAGTGGTTCGAAGAAGCAATAGGGTAAGCTAACGTGGTAGCTAACATTTTGCATGTTTGTTCAGCAGTAAATGTTCAAAAAAACAAATGGCTAAGTATTTATTCGTCTTTGAATGTTTGTCAGATGTTTCATTTATATTTTTAAAACATTTGTGTTGCGACGCAGCGTTAACTATTGTCCGTGGCCATTAAATCTAATTTTATGAACAGATTACTGCTCTCGTTTACTTCACATATAAAAATCTAGGCACACTTTTGTTTTGTTAAAAAATCTCGAAGCACACCGTCTGTTGAAAATGCCAGTGATGTGCGGTAACATTTGATTGGCAGAAAGAAAGTGATATATAAACTGTAGAAGAGAAAATAATGTTTTATTGTATTCTTTTAACTTATCAATTAAATCTGCTCCTATTTAAAAATCAATAGATAATTCTACATTATGAAAACAAGTCCATGCAAGAAGAAAAAAAGTTTTGGCTTGTCTTGATAATCCTTTCTCTAATTGTTTGGGGCTTAGTTAAGAGCGGCATCGCAATCTTTGGACTCGCTATCGCCCTCTGCCTGGAAGCAAGATAATTATATGCCTCACTTCTCATCTGCAGACTTTAAGCACAGTATTACATTACATATCGGTCCTTTGGAATAAAAGCATCAATATATAGGTAATCTTTAATTCTGAAAAAACTCCGTGCACCGAGAAAAAAAATATTGAATGGCTCGAATTGCTGCTAGCTTTCCAATACTATCACTGATTTGATTGTTTGGGACTGATGTGCGCACAAAACTTAGAATCATCGGTCTCGCTATCGCCCTCTGCCATGAGGTAACAGGGTTGCATAGCTTATGATTTTATTGAGGCTATTTTGGGAAAAAAAGTGAAGTCAAAGGAGGAAGAACTTTAAATGTGGGGTGCATAGATAAGGTGTCCCTAAAAAGTTGATACCGGAGCCATGTCCCCCTAGTGGGAGGTGGCTAGAGTCATTTCTGACTCTTTCTAGGAGACTGATACAGAGGAGGGGATTCCCAGCCCCCTCGCTCAACCCAACTGATGTGTTGGGGGTCATTAGGTGACCAAACCCTTCAATTCCAACCCCTAATGCCGAGCGCCAAGCAGGGAGGCAACGAGTACCAATATTGTAAGTCTTTGGTATGACTCGGCCGAGGCTTGAACCAGCAACCTCCCAGTCTCGGGGCGGGCGCCCTGCCCCCAAGGCCACCGAGCTGGTCAAAAGAAGTGGCGAGAGTTTTTTCTGACTCCTCTTCAAACAAGCTTAAATTGTTCCAGGATCATAATTGCAGCTCGAATTACTCGTGTGGGTGGGGGGCAACAGAGATCGCATACCTGTCAACTTATACGTGTTCCTGGTATTTTATACGTTTTTAAAAAAGACCTATCTTGTCTTACCCATTTTGGCTTTAATCCAGATCGTCTCGGTCCCTGGTGGCAGACGACAACGTCGTCATAGATTGTTAATATTATCGTGGTATTCTACATGTCTTGCTGGGAGAAAATAGGTGCCATGTTATTTTTGTAAGGTTTATTATCGCTTAACAAGTAGGATTGGATATCATTGATGAGGGGAGCAATTGGTGGAGGTTGACCGACATGAGATCAAGAGACTGGTGATGACACACTTACATTTAAAGTTAGTTAACTTTAAATAAACAACCATTTTTCATTTTTGGTTGTTGTACTATGCATGAGCAAATTGGTCGAGCTGATGCTGGCAGTGAGCAGTCACGAGCAGTGAGTGATATCGAGCGTTCTCTAGTGGTAGCCTCCAGGACTGCTCGTGACCTAGGTTTTCCTTAGTATGGTGAGCAAGATCCTTGTTGCAAAACTCGTATACTGAAATTCTCGCATAAAGAAGTGATCGTATAGAGAGGCACCCCTGTATTTTCGATTTTATATATTTCCATGATGACAAGTTGCAACATCCATTGCAGCCTGGTAATACTGGAAGGGTATTACCTCATGTGCGGTCCCTTCTCAAGACTTCTTCATTTTCCTCATGTTGAGGTTTTTGAGTTTTTCCTCTCCCTCATGTAGGTTTTAGATCAGGGGATGGTGTAATGATAGTGTGTTATTTGCAATAATCTGTGGTCTGTGCAGCCCTTTGAGACTCTTTGTGATTAAGGGCGTCACAAATAAACATGACTTGACAAGTGAGGCGCTGCATCACTTGCCTCCCCTGATGGTACGTCACTGTTAAGTGCTGACTTTCATACCATAAATGTCGAGCCTGCACGTGCAGGATGCGATCCCCGCTTCGTTTTTGGCTGACACTGTGTACCAGCCAGCATCGTCTTTGGTAGTTGGCTGGATGAGAAGGCACACGTATCCTGTGGCATCCTGTTGCATGCTAAAGCACAAGAAAATTATAATATTTCAGTCAATTTATGTTTCCAATCAATCAAAGCAGTGTTTTCCAAGCAATAATCTGCAGATTAGCACCAGGTCGTGGGTCTTTGGGTACTGCATAGGAAAAACAAATTGTCTTACTTTTCTATCATACTGTACTGTATCTTTTGTGTGTACACACATTTTCTTTCACCCCAAAAAACTCAAAAGTTTGAGTGTGCGAAATCCTTACCACTAAGCCTATAGATGATAAAGGAAAAGGCATTAGAAATTATCTCATCATCTCACAATTTTTTTCTCACCTTGCTTTGTTGTACAACGTCGCAATGAAGCATAATGGGGAAGAGTTCAGCCAAAACAATGTACAGATACCGTGACTAAAAGTAGATGACTGATTAAAACCTAATGCCTTTGCCAATGTGATCCAGATCTATAGTGGTTTAGTGATTACTTAGTGGGTTTATTATTGTTGTTATTAGTTATTTTTATTACCAAATGTTATTGTTGTGCCTGGCCTCGACTGGTCTGTGGTAAACCACTGATTTAAAGGATTGATGCATACCGTTATCATAATAAATCATGCCACGGCATAGACATGCTCTTGGCAGATCCTAATTGAGGGTCATTCTATGTCACTTAATCATGAAATGCACCTAGGGTATGAAACAATTTTTAAAATAGGCATAAAAATCTTTCGGCGAAATTCTCAATTTTGATGCGAAAAAGGTGACATAAAAATAGCTGATGCGATAACATGAGTATTGTAGTGTTCAGAATTAAAAAACATTTTTTTACGGACAGGTCCCATAGAAACAACGATCTCATTTTTTTGTCTTTTCTGGGAATTCTCACTGACCTCATTCTGCTCTGTGTTCTGGAAATTGTGTCGTTGTCCTTCTTCCAAAATATGACCGGGTGGGGCATGCCTATCACCCGACAATCCAACCTGACAGGGGAACCCTCTGCGATCCCTGTATTCTGTAACTTCTCCACAAACCGGGGAGGTTGTTTCATTTCTTTCTCTGAAAGGAATTCAAAATGGAATTGATGCTGAAAAATTCCATGAACTAATAAAATCTCAATGTTAATTAACCACCAGTGTTGGGAGTAACACGTTACAAAGGTACACGTTCCTGTAACGCAATTATTTTCTCTGTAATGAATACTGTTAAGCGTTATTATAACAATTTTGTAACTCAACTTCCGTTACTCGGCTACTTTTTAAAAGCAGAACATGATTTATGGTATCATTTAATCTTTGATGGTTCTCCTTTGTTCACAAAGTAACATCTAATCCTGCCTGTAAATACAACGTGGACTACAATCTTAAGAGGGGTTGGCGTATATATATATATATATATATATATATATACACGTCCTCGTATGAGGGCATATAGTTTCTCCCCACTGATATTGTGATATTATCTTATGATTGGTTAATATGCACTTTTGCGGGATTAGGTTAAAAAAAATTATGTATTTTATCTGTTTTCGGAGATTTCTAAATATTTTTATTGTATTTCCTGTCTTGTTCAGTGTTGATGTGTTTATATAAAATTGTCAAGTTTATTCTTTTTTTTTTTTTTTCCCCATTTAATTTAATTGCTGGTGAGGTGCAATAAATATTACAGGGTTCTATAATAAAACTCCCTATGTTTGAAATAAGTTTCATTCATTCATTCAACTACCTGTCTGTTTTTCTCCATTCATACTACTACTATGGATAATACTGGTCAGAAAATCAAATTATTTTACTTAAAACAACTTCCTTTTAAAGTGACGGAAATAGTTACTTCCCCTGGTAACTGGTTACTTTTACCATAGAGTAATTCAGTTACTAACTCAGTTACCTTTTAGAAGAAGAAGTGAGTCACTATAACTAATTATTTTATTAAGTAACCTGCCCAACACTGCTAGTAGCTATAACTAATTCATTTATTTCAGTAACGCGCCCAAGATTGTTGACCACTCCAATGTAAATCTACTCACCCACAACTTTGAGATCTAGGCTGAAGGAGCTCTGCCCGGCTTTGTTGCTTGCAATGCACGTGTATGTGCCTGCGTCTTTCTGTGTCACGGGGTCAATGATCAAAGAATGGATTCCATTTTCCCGCACCAGCAACTTGTGGTAAAGATCCGGGTAGACGGGCCTACCGTTGACCAACCACATGAGCTCAGGGCTCGGCAGACCACTCACCTAAAAGACATACGTGGACTATCTTTTGTGTTTGCTTTTTTTGGGTGGAATCAAAACATTCTACCTACCTTACAATCGAGTCTGCACACCTTCCCCTCGTGTGCTTGCATGGCTCCTGGAGCCTGGATGAAGTGAGGCCGGAAAAAGCCGTCGGGGGTTTGCTCTCCCTCAACTTCCTGGATACGAGTTCGTACTCTAATATGTGGAAGGGTGAAAGAAGGTCAGTAATGGTTAACCTAGGTTTGAAATTAGTTTACATGAGTGTTAATTAAGAACCTCTTATTGTATTATTCTTAACAAGCAACTATTGAGTAATTTCATTTTCTCCTCCAGGTTTTTACAGTACAGTAGGACCTTTAACATAACTTGACCCGCATGGCTAATAAGACTGATGGTTCTGCAATTGGAGCATGGTGGAAGGTTTTCTTCCTTTGATAGTATAATTATTCGAGAATGTATCCATGCAGTTCACCATTGTCCTGTTTGCCAGATCTTTCTGTAAATCTTCGTCAAGTTGTCTATAATTTGCTCACCACCATTAATTTGTATATTGTGGATCCATCTTATTGATGGAGATTTAGCACCCCCTAGCGGCTATATGTGCAGTCTCCCTAGATCAAGAGTTGATCCATTTCATGGTTGATCAGTATCATGTACATGTACTTAGTCCTGTTTGGGAATCGCGTAAGTGACATTTCGTGGTAACCTATCTAACTTAATATAACCTACCTAAGTATTTTAAGTGAATTGGCAAGTTGGTGACGAAATAACGTTTCTAAGTTGCCAATAAAACCAGTATTAGCACACTCGTCTTGAACCTTCTTGCTAAAGAAATTAGCCTTGCTTTATGAGTTCTAAAGTGTACATAGTCATGTTTTCCAACCCCTTTGGAGCCAAAGCATCATGTTTAAAATAAAATGCCAATATGTTTTCTTTTTAAAACTTAAATTATCGTGTTTCCCAATTTGACGGCATAAAGTTTTCATTTTCCTTTGTGGTCACCTGGTTCAGGAGCATATATAGGTTATTCATATTGGTGAATATTTTTCCTTTAATTTAGGATTTTATTATTTTTTTAACCTGTTTCTCAAGTGTTACTTTGTTTTTTAATCATTTTTTAATCCATCCGTCTATCCATTATCTGGACCCCTTATCCTCAGTAGGGTCCCGAGGGTGCTGGAGCCCATCCCAGCTATCTTCGGACAGTGGGCAGGGGACACTCTGAACTGGTTGCCAGCCAGTTGCAGGGCACACAGATACAAACGACTCACTCGCTCATTCACACCGAGGGACAATTTGGACTGGCCATTTAATGCATGTTTTTGGAATGTGGGTGGAAACCGGAGTGCCTGGAGGACACCCACGCAAGCACGGGGAGAACATGCAAACCCCGCACAGGAAGGCTGGTAGATGGATTTGATCCCATGACCTCAGAACTGTGCCCGTTTACCGCCGTGCCGCCCCTTAATCCTCCCCCCCCTACAAAAATAATTCTGGTGTTCTTCCACTTACTGAAATCAATGATTGTTAAAGTCATGCGGCTGAACAATAGAAGAAAGCAATGATATGTTTTTTGCAAATACAACACTAGACAAACTTTCACAGCCTACTAGTGTGCCCTAGCACACTGGTTGGAAGACACAAAATAAAAGGTTTGGGTGCCCTTGTTTACACAAAAATGTATTTATAACTGCCTTGGGGGAAAGAATAAAGTATGAAATGTACCGAATATTTGCTCGATAAAACTTGGAATATGAACCGGAGTGTAGACATTTTAGATGCCTGGTAAGCAAGTTCTGTCCTGCTCACCTCTGAGAGTTAATTGGGGTCAGTCGGCTTCTAGCTGGGCCTGTTTGGACTATCAAATGACCAGAACAGCTGATCCTTCCCTGTTGATTTACAAATGTTACATCAGAACTGGCAAAGAAGTCAGAAGCTCAGAGCAAGCACCTACCTGTGGATTTGCTGCCATGATAGTGTAGTTTCCATCATCATCAGCTGTTGTAGACTCTATTTGTAAAACACATGTTCCATCACCTTCTCTGGTTTTCTTATAATGTGTATTCTTTCTTAATATCTGTTTCCCATCCTTGAACCAGTAAACCTGTTGGCATATCATAAAATGTAAATAATGAGTACTGCATTACTATACAACTATTGTAGCTAACCACTTGGTACACCTTAGGAACAGGGATTCCAACAACTTTGCATGAGAAAGTAACAGGTACGCCTTCCATGGCTTTGTAGTTCTTCAGTTTCTTGTCAAAAATGGGAGCGATGCATTTGCCGGAGGGCACGTCGTCGTGCTGCACGTCCTCGTCTGACTCCTCCACTGGGGTTCGCTCTAAGCGGAACTCGATCTCGCTCATTAATCTTTGCTCAAAATTGGAAACTTTGTATTCCTAAAAAAATGGGGAAAATTACATTAAAGCATACTTAATGCACTGACTTTTGCCCTTCTCACTTCCATAAGGTGTAATCTTGCAATGCACATACAGTTTAAACAATAATCTCATTAATGAGGGTGTGTGATATAGTGTAGCAGAGTGCTGTGTCGTATAGTGATATTTAGCAGCAGTGGCATTAAAGTCATAACTTTGACATGTTAAGCTCAACATAAGCTATGACCTAATACAACTGAGTTTGACACATGCTGTAGGGTGGTCTTGACAAAATTGCCTGCTGGAAAGCAGAAAAAAGGCATGCCACACAATGAGAGGGTAAAACAGAGAACAGAAAACAAATCCAACAGTATGATATTATTGAACATTTTAAGAGTTTTCCTAAAGAACTGTTTCTCATATTACAAAATTTAACACACCGAGAGAAATAAAACAAGATCAAAGGTTTATTCGCTTAATTGTTGTTTAACTGAAGCTATTTCAGGTCATGTTTAGGATGTATGATGAAAAAGGGAAATAAGAACAATGTAGTATATTTATCCATGCACATCATAGTAGGGCCGCAGGATTTTAAATAAAAAACTAATTGCAATTTTTCAGAGCAGTAGGTCTGTTGCAATTTTCGACGTGATTTTCAATTTTAAAATTTTCTGTGCTAGTTGTGTTATTTTTGTAAGTACTTAACCCTTGGATGCATGACCTGCCAGTACATACATTCTTCCATGCGTGGAGTCGGTAATTAGTGAGGGGAGAAAATAAAAATACTACAGCATCATATCATACACATGTTTTATAAGGAATACTTGAAATATGACAGTATTACAATTTTTTGAAGAGTATATTTTTGAAGAATAACAACCCATAGGGTAATTTTTTTTATCACACTTATGCATTCAAGGGTTAAAACTAATGATAGGGCCATCGGACTGTTGAGAAGCAAAGACGTGGCTGTATGACGTCACCAGTCACACCTAGACCTACCCCTAGAAAATGTATAAAATATTCATGTTTAGTTTTTCAGATAATGATCAATTTGATCGGGGACCAAGTAAGGCTTCAGACTATTGTTCCAGCTGTTTTCCAGCTAAGATGCCAATGTTACGCTATTTGTAGGCATTTAATTGCAAAAAGAAATTTGGCAGGAAGTAAAACCTTCTATTTCTGTGTGTTCCCACTTAAGATTACTCAATGTTAGTAGCACTTGCAGTGATTATTTCAGTGAGGGACAAAACTTGAAAGTGTTCCCTATCAAAAGGGACCAAAAGTGTCCAGATTATCCAAATGTTTCAACAACGGCAGTCAATTTACTTTGGGTACGTCTTGGATCGAGATTTTAGGTGAATTTTACAGGGGTTACATTTAAGAAAACACTGCCCTCTTCTGGGCAGCTTTGTCTGGGTTGCTGTCTATAAATCCTTAAAAAAAACGAGGTGTCATATGATTACACAATCAATGCAATGTTGATTAGATTTCGGTTAATCGTGCAGCCCTACGTCATAGTGTATTAGTTAAATAATGCTTAAATATAACTGGATACTAACACCAGCCAAAAGTGTACACAAACAATTCTATTTCGTGAAAATTGTGTCGAAACGTGACAGGCGCTGTACGCAATGTGAATTTTCATTATGTTAGCTTCCCGAATCAGTGCTTGCAAAGATCCTTGTACCTCTTCATAGTTAATGACAGTAGCTGGAATGTTTGGTCCAACAAGGGGTCTGCTCGCTGTTTTCACCTCAATACTCCGCTTCTATGAGAGGATAGGGATGGATGGTGAACTCCCACAAAGTTACACATACCGCTGCTAGAGAAGCGTTCAGACAAGCTAAGGATTGTTAAATACATGCATGGTTACAAACTAGTACATATAGACAATGGCTGAGGAAGGGTCAATGTTCTGTAGATGTGCCACACAATATGATTTTGTATAACAGTATTAGTAGAAACACAGTTTAAATCAGTACTTCAAAGTTAAAATATAATTTTAAGCTTCTGTCTAAAGCTTGCAGGAATGGACTACTAGCTGAAGATGCTTTCATGTAAACTTGAAAAGGTCAGTTTTAGTGTTTAGTTTTAAATGGTTTGCAATTTTAATGTAAAGAGTCGTTTTATATGTTTCATCGTATGAGATGTCTTAATAAATAGTAAAGCAAAATTATCATATTTTAAACTGTTCCAACCACATAAACTTTGATTACCTTCTGAAACGCTGGTTGTTAAAATGGGGGGGGGGTTCCTTGTACTTTAAGTCTTCCAAATCAATAAAACCGGACTGACAACATACTAAAAGGATTGTTAGTACTGTATATACTTATCAACAACTCATTTTGTAGTTTTACTGAGGATAGGTTTGATACCTGCTGATAAGAAGAAATGGGAATATCTTCTGGAATTGGCAGCTTTTTCTGAATTTCATGAACAACAGCATCTTTGCTCTCACGAATGTTTTCAGTTGATATGAGGCGCGTCTTAGGTACTTTCTTATTCAACCTTAAGAGACACAAATAAATGCTTTAGAATGCTTGAGTGGTCACTC
The DNA here is from genome assembly GCF_059441175.1 of Urocampus carinirostris. Taxonomy (NCBI): domain Eukaryota; kingdom Metazoa; phylum Chordata; class Actinopteri; order Syngnathiformes; family Syngnathidae; genus Urocampus; species Urocampus carinirostris. The sequence continues at coordinate 21,418,820 of NC_142361.1, forward strand.
CAGTAGTAATGAAATAAGTACCCTAAGGGGGCCCTTTTGGGAAGGCCCATTGAGTTGGTAGGAAGAGATGGGGTCAGGGATGGCAGGATGGAACTCAGGAAAGCCACGGGGTTTTGGATTGGGCTGGTTGGAGAGGAAGCTTGGGGCGGTGATTGTGCTCTGAAAGTGAAGGTATTGCTCGAGGTTTGTGCTGTGCCCGGTGGAGGTGAGGATATGATTGATCGAGGGCTTGTTGGGGACTGGAGCACTCTTGAAGGGAAGGTCCGTGTCAGAGGCAAGAATGGCGGGAGCGTTGTTGAAGTTGCAGCAGTTGAGTTGAACTCAGCTGCCAGTTCTTGGAGAAGTGGAACTGGGGATTCAGTTGGGGAAGGACTCTTGACGGGTGAGAAAATTTGAGCTGTGATGAACTCTTTAGGCCGGGTGTAGTTGAAAGCCTGAGAGGTAGCTGTCAGATTCATGAGGGAGGCATGTGTGCTTCGCAGCAAAGCAGCTGGAGATGTTACATGATGCGAGGTGACCGTCGAATCTGTTGTGCTGGATATGAAACCTGATGCTGACTGAGAGGATAATTGCGTCTTGGGTGCGGTTCTGCTAAGAACTGTTGTAGACAGGTTCAAGTGTGAAGCATGGATGGTGTTCACATGGGTTGAAGGTGCTGCACTAATAGGAGAAGCTGTGTTTAGTTGTGGCATAGGCGGGGGGACTGTGACCAGGAAGGAGGCTTTGGGCTGCGGAGTGGATTGAAATGATCTTTGAGAATGAGTGTTGATTGTAGGAGTAGAACTGAGTGAATTTGTGAGGTTTGTCATGGTATCGGGAGATCCAGAATTTGGGGACATCTGGGAAGTGCTGTTTATGTTGGTAGAACGGGAATCACGGTTTTCTCTGAGGGACCGGAGTAAACCTTCACGAGAGTTTGCAGCTTCCGACTTAACTTGGAGTGAAGGCTGATTTTGAGTTAGAGTCGGGGGATCACTTTCTTGTTGCTGCTCCATAAGGACCTGGTTGTGAAGTAACTGGAGCTGTGCCGGGTCCCTGTCAGTCAAGTAGAAGGAACATGCTGGATGAGCTGAAAAGACTATACATGGTGAACATCAGGGGAAATGGTGTTCCAGTGAATTACAGCTCGTCAGTGCTGTAAAGCCAAAAAGGACTGAGCCAAAGTCAGCATAAAGATGATCTGCCCTTTTAAGGACTACTGACACATTTGACAAAGACAGTGGATAAAACTTCAAAACACAATCCGCAGGCAAAATTTAGCCTCAAGGTGAACATTTTCATTGGAGTATCACTGTTCACTAAACTTCTGCTTGCCTTTTTTCCCCCTCTTTTTTTTTTTTTTTTTTTTTAAGAAAATCAGGTCAGTGACCAAACTCCCTTTCACTAAGTTGGTAGCATTACAGTGTTTACTTTTGCAGCTAAGAAATATTAGCAGATACTTCTACAAAGTTAAAGAAACACAGATGAACTTACAGGTAGAAAATGCCATCTTTTGTTTTGGAGAGCCTGAAGGTCCACATTTGAGGACTGCTTGCATGGATTTTGGAATCACAGCTGATAGTCCAGTTGAAGGAGGAGTGTTTATATATGGAGTGGGGGAGAAGGAGGAGGATCGAATAATATTATGTGAACTAAAAAAATGCGATTTGGATGGCTTAGCCTTATTTTTTTTCTCTTCATGTTTGCTGCAGGAATACCAACATATTTCAACCAGAAATCTACCTAGTGTAGGTGGCCCAAATGTTTACTGCAGATTCAGTAAACTGTAGAATAATAGTAACAGAATTGATCAAATATTTTAGATTGTTTGGTAGTCAACAGAAAGTCGGTTTAGGTATCTGACCCTTACGCTTCATTGTTACAGGGAAATGACTGTTTTGGAAATTGATTGAAGTAACGGAAGATGTCATGTATTGTACTAATTCTACTTACAGTTTGGGCTTTGCCAACACTTGGGGCGGCCCTTTGTTGCCCAATGCGTCAGAAGACTCTTCATCAGCTGAAGCATACATGTCATTTTCCAGACCTTCATCATCCTCGGGTAGTTTAAAATGTACACGCAGTCCGACTCTAGAACTTGAACGCGGATCTTTGTGGTTCGTGAACACCCCTGATTTGAGGCAGGAGTTAGGAGGTGGATTTGGCAGGGGCAACAAAATCGATGTCCCATTCTGATTATTGGAGATGGCTTGGTGATTGGAACTTGCGTCGAGTGATGTCAACACATGTCTAGATGCTTCCTGCTGGACAGGAGTAGCAGTGAAGGGTTTTAGGTGTGGATTCAGATGTTCTATATTTTCTGGGGGGTCTTGGTGAAGGTTGAGAGGGTCTAAATTGGGGGTGCTAACGCTGCGATGATTGAGATTCGGGTTACTGGACAAGCTGCTGGGATCCAGACCGTGCAGGCTGGAACGTAAAGTGTCCGGACGGAGCATGCTGGAGTTGTTTGGGTGAAGACGAAGCGTGCTGGTGTTTAAGGGGTCCAAGCGTATGGTGCTATTGACTAACGGGTCTAACCGAATGGTGCTGGAGTGCGGCTTGATGTTATTGTTCAGAGCAACATCTCTTTGAAATGTTACCGAAGATTCTTGGACTCGACTAGGCTCCACAGTTAAAGTGCAAGAGGGCCTTGTTGTATGGTTGTGGACATCATTACCTGCAAACACAAATCATGTAAGAAGTAAATCTATTCAGCATGTTTCTCCAATATTGTACAGAATTATTACCTTTGACCTGAAGAATTGCGCTACTGGACGCTTTCCCATAACTGTTGCTTGCAGTACAAGTAAACATCCCAGAATCTTCAGAAAACACCTCAGCGATGACCAGCGTACATATTTCTTCTAGGAGAACAAAAGTAATACTCACATGATTCAACTGCGTGAATACTGTCGAGGGTCTCGCAAGAGAAAGGACGCATGACTTGTTTTACAACGTTGGGAGTTTCTTTGTGTGTGTTACTGAGTCTATTTGAAGCTAAGGAAGGTTGAAATGATCTGTCATAGTTGCTCGGCACAAGATGAGAAACTACCTTATAAGGTGCAAAGGCACAAGAAGCAGCCCAGGCTTGTGTACAAAAGAGAACATGGATCTCTACCCAAGGACTAAACACTCCAAAGCAATATGTATGCACACAGCATGCTACTACTTTCCTAAGTCCAAATTATATTTTTCCATACATGATAAATTCCAAAAGACTTACCCGATTCTGCTGGAGATCTGGGCTCTGAAAACAAATTAACATGATCATCAGTATTTACACTATTATGGCAAGCCAGACCTTACTTTTGTATTTGGCTGATAATGAAGAAGGTCCTAATGTAAATATCAATCTGTCCAATACATTTATATCTCATAGGGGAATCTCGTACACCTTTAAAAATGTATTACCAGATCTTATTTCTCTTGGTAAATTTCTGTAGTTTTTCTTTTGCATTCCCAAGTACAGTACTGTGTTCACCCCATGCTTTATGTGGTCCTTGCTTACTTTTTTGCAGGATCCTAAAATCAGGAGAGTCTTCAATAATGTTTGCCTTTTTGTACCATTCCACTCGAGGGGAGGGTACTCCCTTCACACGGCACTCTAGCACAACCAGCTGACCTTCTGAAGCCACCAGATCCTGCAAACTCTAGAGGTGTGACAAACAAACTTTGTCAAGGCCTACTGGAAGGTCAAAAAGTTATAACTCATATATTCTTAGGACTAATACTACCTTTGTAAAAACAGGGGCAGCCATGATGACTTGCCCGTCGCTAGAAGTTTGACTCTAAAAACAAAAACAAAAATAAAAAACATGGAGAATAAAAGTAGGACATATACGTAGATTGTTATACCTCAGATGGGGATGTCGGAGCTAGGCTCAAAATCGTTGGTGTAGCCGTGAGTAAAGCAGAACTGGACAGCAGCTGACCCTCTGTGAGGTCTGCTGGTGGTGAAGTTGGGAAAACCTGCACAGGTAAGGCTATTGTTTCTGTGTCCTCTGGGAGAGCTGAAGATGCTTCGAGGGATTGAGTGAGCTCCAAGCCTGGAGTTGTGCTGGTTATCGTCTGGACTCCAACAGGAAACTGGACCTTCTGAATTACAGGCGTTCTGAGCTCATCTGCTGATTCTTCTGTGGTTGAATTTCCGGAAGACTCATTAACTTCTGTTGAAAATGTGGTTGACACCTGTGTGGATGTTTGCGGTTTTCCCTGCAGGCTTTCAAAATAAAAAATAAGGACTAACCATTAGCATTATAGGGCTTTTTAGGTCAAGAAAATGAAAACTTACTGAGCTACATGATCAAAGTGCAGTTCCCCCTCAGAGTCTGAAGATGATGCACCTGTAATTGCAGAAGCATTTTCTTTACCTTTGTTTTACAACATTTATGCAGAATAATGACTTATTGTGTTAACTACGATGAAAAAACCCACCTTCAATGTAAATCTCAGCAGAGGTGGAATCAGTTCCGTAAACGTTTGATGCAAAGCACGAGTAACGTCCGGTGTCCTCTTCAAAAGCCTCTGTGATGATCAGTGAGTGCAGCTCACCATTGGTGATGATCTGAATGTCAGGGCTGTTTTCCAACTCCTTTCCCTCACAGAACCACCTAAAATCCAGTAAAGTAAAATATTAGGTTTGATTTACTATCTTTGCTTTAACAATAGTGTGTAGATCTATTGCTAAAAATTCAACTTAGTTACAATCTTCAATGATAAGTATTCGTGTCTGGATGCCACTGTATTGCAATTATTTAGCTTAAGCTCTTCCTGTCTTTTTAAATTGAGAACTTAGTCTCTGAGGGACTCTTTGGCCGAGCTCCTAATCCATCATATAAACACAAATGCGCAAACACTTTTCTTTTGTCTGTTAAGTACGGCTGTGGTTTTTACCAGTTCGGACCGTTTCAAATTACTGGAGCATGGTATAACCACCTGCAATTTTTTGCTCTTAGGATGTTTTATTTTAAAAAAAGATATGATACATTTTCATCGCAAGAGAGGGTAGGATTTTAAGTTTTCACGTCCGCGTATTAAACTTGAACTATGATTATGCTGTGCAATCCATGCAGATAAGAGCTAATTATTGCCCTAAAATAATCTAATTGTTTATCGTCATCTAGAATTGACCCTACTCCCAACAACCCATGCAAACAACATTATCAGAAAATATTGTCCCAAAATGTCAATACCAAAATCTTCCATTGGTTTTGCTTGTAGACGAGAAGCGCTTTCATGGAGCAGGTCTATTTATTCATTTAAACACCATACCAATAAAGTAAAGTCTAACCCACTATCAAGCAACATGAGCAGTAGCAACTCAGATGATCTATTTTCAGTAGATGCGTCCTCAAGCTTTCTGAAAATCCAGCCAATAATCAAAGAGGAATCAAGCGTGCCCGTGACAAGATGAGCAGAGCTATATGATGATAAAACCAATAGTGCGCTGTCACCAAACTCAGGGGATTCAAATTTGCATAATCCATTTGTCCAATGTCGTATTTTACTGTGAAAGCACACAGGAATCAATTTGTATGCCTCACTGGAATAGGCTCCCTGCAGGATGTTCTTCTACAAGAGAGTCATTTGTCATGAGTAAGAGGCTAAATTAAAAACATGAGTAGTAAAGAGGATAGTTGGTTAGCTCCTCTCTGCACCTGTCAGAGCTATTTTCCTCCTGCGGCTCAACCTTAGCAAGGAGATTCCCTCATGTGCCTGACAGCTCTGAACTTACAAACCTTTCACACACAAACAGATCAACTAAAAATGCCAAATAGGTAACCTAGAAAGTCCCCACACCGTTAGTAAGTCAGTACAAAGGGTTATGATAGTGTTTCAAGTTTTTATGCTGAAACTTAATTTAAAAATAACATTTGCAAATAATTAAACACATATGAACAAAGAAGCTTTGTTAAGTTTTCACTAAAGAGCAAATAAACCATCTTACCAAAGTGCTATGCAGGCTCATGCTACTGCCAAGAACTCAGTTGGTTCCATTATCAGACGAGACTACAGCTTGCAGTGCCAGTCAGGTCTAAAAATGGTAGAGCGCTTGCATTCTCGCAACACAAGTATATGTTAGTGCCTCAACAATGCTCAGTAGGACGAACAAGATTGTGCCCCCTCCCCTCTATCTCGACCGCCTATACCTCATTCTGTACTGCACGGAACTTCCTCAATTATTTCCTCAGTAGTACATTTCTTTAATGACAATTTTCAAACAGATATCTATATTCAATAAGAGTAAAAAAACTAAAGTTAAAGTGAAAATCAACCCAACGTCTAAAGTACACTAAGCTTAGCTCATGAGGCCAGGATGAAGCATTGACTGACCAATATTTTATGAGAAAAACATTGGGAGAAGGACTGCAATTCAACAAGGGGTCTTAAATAAGTGGGAGGAATATACTCTGTACTTTGATTCAACACATCGTACTTGTATGTATTAAGTGAACCGAACCCTCTCCAGGCCAACATGTTTTCCACTCGGTATATATAAATATATAGAGTCAATTTTCATCAGTATCAGAACGGCACATGAATAACTACACATTAATAAAAAACAGCCAGAGACAATGTATACTGTAACACCAATAAAAATACATATATATGTCCATTTGCACTGCACTAGCTGAGCATGATCACATGAAGATATTTTAATTAATAAGGTTTCTCCCTCATGAGAAATATTAAAATAGTTCCCTTTGAGACAGAGATAATAGAATAATGTCAAGACATTAATCACTGTGGCAACTTCACCAAATTCTAAAAAATATAAACAAATATAAACACACATTAGTGTGCAATGTCCACTCCTAATTTGTGGTTCCATTAACTGACCACTCAAATTTGAAGGCATGCAATTGGCTTAATAAACCAAAGAGTTGAGATTCAGATTCATCTACTGGATATTGCTTTCACTGATCTTTCCACAACTTGTATTGTAACACTACCCTTGAGATGTCCAAATCGCCAATAAACTGTGTCTGATGTTTACTATTTAGTGTCATTTAACCCTTTTGTCAGCTCTCTGGAGTGTTATTCAGCTTTGGAAAATGAGTTTTCTTACAAATTCAGTTGCACTTTTTAAAAAAAATATTTAGTCAACCTAATTCAGCTTTTTTATTCAAGGTTTAGTTGACAATGTTGTTAAGATAATGGATTAGCATTTTGTCTATATTTCAGTCTCAAGTTAGTCATGACAATTATTTTACACTTTGATATTGTCTGATCTTAAATTAGTCCCCATAACATTTTCACCTTTAAGGTGACTTTGTGGCCGATTCAAATACAGGATTTAGAAAAAAATATATATTAATTTCAGTCAAAGTTATTGTTTTCTATAGGGAGTTTTATTGTTGTTCTATCTAGTTTTCGTCAGGTGAAAAATATATGTTTTGTTTGTTTATGAGATTAACATGAGCCATCTATTTTTTTAAAGATGCAAGAGACTTATACGTTTTTCTACTCTTTGACTACTGTAAGTTTTTAGAAATACCAAGCAAACATTTTTTCGTCTGACTCGAGGTGTGGTGTCAAAATGGACTGCTTTACAGATTTTAGAGATCTTACCGGACATCAGGAATAGGATGACCTCTAACGATGCAGTCCAACTGGACTTTGCTTCCCTCCGGAACTTCCCTGCTTTTCAGTTTTTGGATGAAACTAGGGCACTCACATGCTGACTCATCTGTGCACGGCGGCATTCCTGCCAAAACGTAGTTATCCTCTACTGCCACTTGTTCAGAGTCCAATTGCGGCTCCTCTGTAATCCCAGCATCCGGTAACCCCACATGACCAATACAAGAGTCAAACTGGGTCTCTGGCCCTTGACTTATAGAGTCAGGCCCATTGTTGGTCAGATCCGAAGGAATTGTCAAGCGCTCCCTGCTATCTGAGCCATCTGAGTAAATGGTTGTGTCTTCCTGGCCCTTGTTCTGGTTCCGACTACGATGAGCTTTGCACGCTTTCGGTCGTATCCTTTTGGAGGAGTTAGCTTTAAAGAGAGAGGATAGCTCTTCAATGAAATCTGCCGCCTTGTTAAGGAACTCTTTCTTGGACTGCGTCTCCGCCCCAAATGAGGAGTTTTTGGTTGACTTGTTCAATTGGTTGAGACCTTCACTAGTGTTCCTCATGGTGTTGTGCTGCTGCGTGGAAATTGCATGTGGCTTTTTATCCATTTTGGGCTTTTCTTGTGTAGAGGATTTCGATACAGGTAAAACAGAGAAGGGGTTATAAGGAACATTGGAGGGTTTTGTTAAGTGAGCAGGGGAATTGGTAGACGAAGAAATGGCAACGGGGGCAGACAACGTCTGAACGGCAGGTTTGACCTGCACCCTCTCTTCGCAGGGCTCATGTCCTATAGCCTGGCAGGCCAAATTAACGCTCTTGTCCAACTCTTCTTCACTTAGGAATGCCGACAGGTCCGGCAATTGGCTTTCATGGATCCCTGTTGATTCTTCAGCTTTTCCTTTGAGTGAGCCGAAAATCTGAAGGTGCGATGATGCGTCGGATCGACTCATTTCGCTGTGGCGCTGCTGGGCCCGGGCTTCAGCCAGGTAGCTCTCTCTTAAGAGCTGAGAGAGCGACATTGGCGGCTCAGCTGCGTTGTCTTGCATACTAGAGGAATAATCGTAAAAACTTCAATGAGATTTATCTGCTGCAGACGAAAATCTATTTGTTGTGGTTGACTGACAAGTGGCATTCATGACTGCGTAGATGGCTTAATGCATGAGGGGCCTTTAGGGACATAAATCAGGATATCCTGATCAGGATAAGGAAACACTCGCTGAAATGCGTCATCATTTGACTTAAACCAGAATATGTTTCCCGCATTGTTTCATAGATCCCCATCGGTATTTTTTGTTTTCATAATGCCTCAAATCTAACTAACCAGAAAAACAAGAGTTCTTTAATTTTCAATTGCAGGATTTTGAGTGTAGCGCCATCTCCTGCATGCTTTTAAGTCAATATAAAAAATGTAATATAATACAGCCTACAAACTTTTCTTGTGTCTCTTTCACAAATAAGCCCTTTTAAAACTCATGGAATTGATTGCCACTTTTTCACTTCTATCTCAATAAATTGGTACAACTTACAGGAACACATTTTTTCTTTTTGGGCATTTGCCCTTTTATCCTCAAAAACAGCAACCATCTGTTCTTGAACAGACTCAGGATACCGTTTCATAGTTGGTTATTAAATGTATCGGAGTTTGTACATTATTTGTGCAATATTGGGTTTGACCATACAATAGAATATGAGACAATTTGGGAATGATGTGGGCACAAACGGAAAAATAAGAATAATGCAACTTTAAACATTGTAAATAGCTCATTTGGATGATTCTAAAAAATGGCACCTGAGCCACAGTTTGGGCACCTCTAGTTTATATTGATCAAGTACAACAGCCTCTGCTGGTGAGACCAAAAGTAAAACGTCTTGTCAAAATTAAAATGTAAGAATTGAATTTTATTTTGTCCAATTCAGCCAGGGTCTTTAGCTAGTGCCTGATTTGCAAGGGTACAGATTGCAATACACCTTTCCAAGTTCTGCAGGGCTCCATCTTTTCATATTTTTTGACAAGTATGAAAATATAGAATACCACCAAGAGATCTGTAGCACATATGCTACTGACAATCAAATTGGTGTGATTAAACCTACTGTGATGCCCTTCCAGCAGACCTGAAGGCGCAGCTGTTGTGTACATTTATCCTTTGCAAACAGACTCCAGGCCCACCAAGTCATATCTATTAATAGTCGAGGCTCAGTTTACATGAAGAAAATCAACAAAGAAAAGCAGCTTCCCTCATCTTGTGTGACCATGTTACTGTGAGTTCAGTCACACAACAGGAGTTTTTAAATCTAGACAAACAAAGCGACAATAACGATCGTAAACCGAGACTGCAGAGTGAGGCTAAGATGTTTGTTTTAATGACTCAGCGCGGGCGTTTGAGTAATTGAATTCAGTACCGGCTTTCGTTTCGTTCGTCTCATCTAAATGTACACTGAATTCCATCGTGTCATGAGATTTTCTGAGGCCCAAGCATGACAGGAAGACGTTACAGGATGTTGAGATTTTACCTTTGGGGTCAGCCCAGCTGGCCTTTAGGAATGGCCGGTGTATCCTTAGGGTGCACCTGTGCCCAAAGTGGGAGATTCCAGCCTTCCACTTGCTGTAACCTGGGGAAAACCTCAGGACAGGCAGCAACCCAGCTTTCCAGCTTTTCTCGCAGACTTCCCCTTGGCGTTTACAGGGAAATATGAAGGCAAGTAGCTAGGGTAACCTGTCAGCGGTAAAAGTAGCAACATTTGTCAGCACCGGGCTCGCAAGTTATTTTGGGGAGGCCTGGCCCATACGTCTGGGAGGCGTCCGTGCTCATTGGCCAGCGGGAGATTGCTGGAAAGGGATTCCACCTCTGCTGCTCTGCCAGACCACTGGCCTACAGATTTAGAAGCCCCTTAGCCAGCCTCTCACACCGTTAACTGTCAACACCACAGATTAAGAGTAAACAGTCTGAAAGTGTCCTGTAAAATCATCTTCATCAGAGGTCTCCAAAGTGGTGCCCGCGAGCACCAGGTAGGCACCTAAGGAACACTGTGGTAGTCCACGGACAGGTTTTCAAAATAGGTCATCATTGTGATTTTCCAGGAAATTTGATTTCTAACAGCAGTGTCTGAAACTCATGACAAAATGTTATCAGACACCAGGCAGACAACTATTAAAAGTTGGCTCTCCAGGCATAAAGTTGCCTGCCCCATTTTTCACAACTTGAAACACAATGAGACTAATCGCAAAAAAAAAAAAAAAAACATTGTCGAAAGTATTAAGGATCGATAATCCGAATATATAACAGAACAACACTTTTACTCATCTTCATTCATGCAATGTTTGCGTTGCGGCATCTGCTACAAGCCAAGTGAACTCTTTCCACGAAGCTTTTAATGAACATTTACGTTTTGTAGCGTCATACAATTTGTTAGCTTCTTTCGAATATTTCTTCTAGGGCTGAGGTTTTGGCTTGATTCTTAACCACTTCTCCATTTTTCTTGTGTTCTCTGTGCGTCTACTTTGGAAAATTATATGCAAATGCACGACTTTATAATGCTCGGAAAAGTCCGGAAGCACTGAGTTATTCGATGCAGGCTTCTAATTGGCTATCCGAGTATGCAAATTGCCAAACGGACCGAAATTCCTCGTTTTTTTTCCTTGTAAAAGTTGTCAGCCATGTGTGCAGGGACGATTTGTAAGTTGTACGCCCGACTAAAAGATGCACGCCCCAGGCGTCCGGGCACACGTTATTTCAGACACTGCTAACAGGCATTGTGTGGTAAATGCATAGTAATAACATGATCAGTTGTCATTTTAGAAATGTGTATCAAAATGGTAGCCCTTTGTGCCAATCAGTAACAAAAAGTAGCTCTCCTCTTCAAAAAGGTTGGTGACCCTTGAACAAGAACGACTCCATTTCTGTCCTGTGGTGTTCGCACCTTTATAGCAGAATAAATGATGTTTGCCCTGTAATTTGGCTGTAGACGAGTTCAGTTTGTAGCAAAAAAAAAAGAGGATCAGAGGCAATAAGAACAAATTAAACATATTGCATTTTTTTCCCATTGTGTCTTTGACAAGACTGTGTGGAATTTGAAAGTTTTCGAGAGTTAACTTCCACATTCCAAATAAAAATATAGCTAAAATACGAATAACTGTATCAGTTTGTGTTCATTCCTTTTTAAAGTCAAAAACCAGAGGCAGGCATTCTTGGGATGTATGAAAGGTTTATGTCACTTTTTTTCATCACACAAGAGATTTAAGAGGCAAACTCCACAAAGTGTTTGACATTTTGAAAACATTGAGCATCTAAGTTACACTTAAAACAGTGCAAAAGACACAAAGCCAATTAATTCTTACGCTATAATGACTAATAGTTTTTAGTGTACACAACATATGACGTGTAGCTTTATTCTTTTCATGTAAACCTGCAAATAATTTTTATGTTTGCAGAAATGTAGTTGGTATGGAGATTCACACTGCCATAAATATTTGCGGATGAATGACAAGACAAACTAAGCTCCCTTACACCCTTCATTCAAAGGTCCAACATACAAGACTGCAACAAAAATGTCAGGTCTGAATAACAGAAAAACTCAAATACTCCACAAGCATTAGTAAATAAAACATATTCATAAATAGACCGTTAGGACAAGTAAACATGCATAATAAATGTTAGGTTGCATTTGCACAGAATCTAGTACTGTACTCCAAAACATCTTTGGTGTTTCTTAAAATAATTCAGTTTACAACTAACCAGTGAAGGCTACTACATTAACAGAGAATCACAGTTTTGTTCCATTTTTTTGCCATACTGTCATGTTCTCTAGGGTGCAGGTTATCAGCAGCAGGGGTCTTCGTGAGCCCATTCGTTTGATGTTGGAAATCCAGTACAATCACTGGCCTTTTAAATCCATGTTTTATTTGTAAAAACAAAACAAAAATAACTTAAAATACTTTTTAAAAAAAGGTCCAAAAAAACTAAAGTGCACTGCGAAGCCCCGGGTGCCATGACCATGCCAGCAACTGGCAGTGCCATGCTGTATTTGCAAACAAGTGAAACTCTTTACTGAAATAGCCCAAATTCAAAGCATTTGCCATCCCATACAATGCTAAAAAGTATCTCAAACATTATGACACTCCATGTGTACATATATTCACAATGATCAGGTAAAAAACCCTTTTGGTACAAATTTACCAAACATCAAGTGTTTACTATTGGTATTCAAAAAGCTGTTTTGAATATGAGTACTATGTTTGTCATTAAGTTTGTTTTGAAAATCAAATGATAAAGGATTCTAATGTCTCGTAACATTCCATCATAATAGAACCCATGAAGGCACTCTAACAAAGATGGAAAACATGAATAGTGACCGTTTTTACATGAGTTACCTGTGATCAATGTCACTTGTTCAGGAATAGATTTATCAAATACTGTTTATGAGAAATAGGAGGCACTGGAACCTGAGTCCCATGTTAGGCACGTCAAACGCATAACAGCAGACTGGCAGTTGTGAGTCTTTTACGACACACTAAAGCAAGAAATATTTGAGTCTGCTCGTACGTGTGAACTCGTTGTCACACATGACACAGCATGATGTCATCTGCTCGAGGATCTGCTGTGACGTTCAAAAGAAAAATCTGTCCAATTCTGGCACCCGATTTCCACTATTCCCTTTCCGACAGCTTACGGTTCTAGCCTTTGATGCTACGACGGAAGTCAGCCTATGCCAAACTGTTCTCTTTGGAAACGTCATAAATTCCAATCAGGAGTCTTCGTTGGCCCTCTTGCGAGATTGATCACCCCTGAAAAACAAACTAAATTAGTTGCAATGTACATGTTGTTACTCATTCAGAATCAATTTTGGGTTAAATGTATTAAAAAACTTTATAAACCGGACAATGTAGGCGCTACCTGACCATGGTGGTGAAAATAAACTTTAAACTAGAGTACCGTATTTTCCACACTATAAGGTGCACCTAAAAGCCTTTATTTTTTTCAAAAGCTGACCATAGGCCTTATCGCCTTATAATACAGTGCACCTTATATATGGATCAATATTGAGTCACAAGGTCTCGCAACTAAGGCAAGCAGCCGCCGACTAGATTTTCCCCCGTAAGCGAAGTAGTCCGCGGTGTATTCTGGCATATATATACCGGCGTTACATTTCCTAAACAATGTGTCAATCATCATTTAAATCGGTCACTATTGGCCAAAGTTATTTGGTAAAAGGTGGCGGGTCCTTCTTAGCATTTACAGGGTCGTGCTAAAAAGGCATAAAACAAAGCCTGCAATTGGTCGAATAAGATGTGAAGTTAGGTTGCGCTACAGCCTGGACAAAACAATTTTTACTAGTCTGTATTTGAAAACAGGAATTATGGGGCTAAACAGACAGCTAGCAACAAGCAACATCCATCAATGCAGAGATGCTACACGGCTGATTTTTTCTTTTATTTGTCGGTATTATTGCGTGTAAATATTTTACACGGTTGGATTTACAACATACACAGATGTTAAATGACCATGGGTTGCGTGTCATTATTGAACGTGATGGCTATATGACAACTTTGGTGCCCTATATTTTTCCAGTATCTTGTTTCAGACTGATCTTGTTGTTTCTGCGATGAATTATATTTTTTAATTCAACTGAATTCAAAGTGTTTATTGTCATATGCACAGGAAAGAACCATGTTTCCCTGCACAATGAAATTCTTTCTTTTCTGTCCGCACAGTTTTCAACAAAAAAGAAAGTAGAAACTAAGAAATGGTTGACATTTCTTGAATCCCAAGAGTTTAACCTTCCTAATGATATGTGGAATGACGCATTTGAGTGATTGGTAACATCGTACAGACACCGTGTCTGTACGTGTCTGAGACACGTATTTGCCTTTTTGCGACCCGTCGGAGTGTTAAGGGGTTAATAAGTTTGACTGAACTATCTGACTGTTTTGTTGACGTTTCCACTGCAGTGCCTTATAGTCTGGTGCGCCTTATGTATGGAAAATATATGACCAAAAAACTGTTTTTGGTGGGTGTGCTTTATAATAACCCATTTTAACCCATGTTGTAACAATGACAATAAAGATATATTCTATACTATTCTATTGTGACGAGGTGATGATTTCAAACTGACCGTGGGAAGCCCTTCATTGTGAGCTCCATCTGAAGCTTCTGGTCGTGAGCAGCGTAATCCAACAGCAGAGACTCCATAGCAGGAGGGTTGATTTGAGGAATAAAGTCAGAGAAGAGACCAGGCGCCAACTGGGCCCACTCTGTTTAAGTAAAGAAATGCAGAATTTTTATTATTGATGCGGTTATTGACAACTTTTTTTTCACTAGACCCAAAATTACAAAGCGACAAAGTATAATGACAATAAAGGTACTCTTGTGGGTAGTTTAAAAGCAGCTTAATGAAATTAGCATATAACTCATTTTTGACTCCAACCCTAAAATTACAGAAATTCCAAGTGTACATATACATGCAGTTTATGATAACGTACTAATCCCATTATTCCCACCATCTCAATTTTTCCCCTTACTCAGGCAATGCGTGTTCACAAGAAGGCTAAAAGTCTCCCATTCTTCCTCAAAACATAGGGATAAGGGTAGGAGTAAGGGACAAAAGCCTTCGCTTCTCCCAAGTCATGTCCCATTAGCGTGACTGACCAGCTCGAAGCAATAGTAGGCTAAATAAAAAAGTTAGCCTAGATAAAGAGCTTGTTGCTTTATGTAACTACTACCCCAGCTCAAAATGATTACACAGTAAGCAAGAAATACTTTCCCGATTTCGAAAATAATTGTTCTTGACCTCACTGAGCAGGTGGGAGGGGAACAACAAGAGGAAATGGGTAGGGAAAAGGGCGAGTAACAGGATTGGGCCTAAATTTGTTTTGTTGTGGCATACCTGGTCGGAGACTGTAGAGACCTTTAACCACACTGGCCATGGTTAAGGGCTCTATTTCGAAGGGCACACCGTGAGCTTTAATCAGAAGAGCTGGAACGAAAGTCAGAAATAACTTGTACTAGATGACTAAATAAGACAAACATGGTTCTACATTCAGAAAGCATTACATGGCACACGCCCAAATTCCCACAGCATCTTGAACAGGGAGAATGTGAATGCTAACATGAATCCAGTCCATCTTAGAACAAACACATGTGGGATGTTTT
This sequence comes from Urocampus carinirostris, assembly GCF_059441175.1. NCBI lineage: Eukaryota > Metazoa > Chordata > Actinopteri > Syngnathiformes > Syngnathidae > Urocampus > Urocampus carinirostris. The sequence continues at coordinate 21,434,518 of NC_142361.1, forward strand.
TCCAGTCCCACAAAAAGGAGCAAAGTACTCACGCATGAGCTTGTCCACATATTTCTCAGCGACGTGATCAGCAAAAAGGTTCATCAGATCCTGTTTGAGGTCACGGTGGAGCTTCGATTCGATGTAGAACTTGTTCTAAAAAACATTATTTGTGATATTTCTGCAAAAGTTGTTTTCTTTTCTAGTATGTTTGTCTATATTGTTGCATATGGCTTTTTCAACCCGCATGAGTGGAATACATACTGCGTTCCTCTTCAGTGTAATCTTAAAAGCTACTCACCAAATACAAAAAGACAGGAACGATACATTGTAGAGACGCAATGTATTGCGTCAGCGCTGTGTTGAAGCTTTCAATCAGGTTTTCCAGTTGGACTGTCTGAAAACAAATAAAGCACTGTGACATCTAACTGCATTTTAAGTGGAACCGCTAAAAAGTAAAATACTTGGCTTCGCTCACATTCAGCTTGGTAGACACCTGCTGGAGATGATTTGCTATTTTGGATTTCAAGTCATTGTAGAGCAGCTCGGAGTGTTGTTGGCAAACACACTTGTAAACGTAACTGAAAGAAAAAAACAGACATAATAATCATATTGGTGATTTAAACAAGTACAATAAACTTTAGCGGTTGGCGATACAGGGAGTTTTGTTATTGATCCGATACCAAGTAAAAACAGGGTCAAATCTGCTGATATCGGCACTTTCTGCTTGGGAATTTCATGATCGTGAAATAATTGAATCCAAACCACCTGCCACCCCAAGTTAGTATTCTAACTATGATTTTAACTAAGACAAGAAAGTTTGATCACATTACCCCGATTTTAGCTAACCTGCATTGGCTCCCTGTTAGCTTAAAGATGTGATTTCAAGGTTCTGTTGGTAGTATACAAAATCATGCAAGGAGTTGCTCCCTCATATCTTTCAGATTTAATTTCCCCCTATGTTCTGGTCCGGAGCCTTTGCTCTGAAAACACTGGTCAACTGGTGATCCCCAGAGCAAAGAAGAAATCCGCTGGTTCAAGTGTGCTCTCCATTCGGGCCCCGGTGCTGTGGAATGCTCTTTAAATCTAAGCTTAAACCACGCTACTATTGTATAGCATATGAATAACCTATATTTTATTTTGACAACATCTGTGTATTGTTTGCCCTCATGTAGGTTTTAGATCAGGGGATGGTGTCATAATAGTCTGTGGTTTGCATTAATCTGTGGTCTGTGCAGCCCTTTGAGACTCTTTGTGATTAAAAGCTATACAAATAAACATGACTTGACTTGACTTGGTATGGTCACGTTACAAGTTCATCAGGACTGACCATGATAATTCTCCAGGGCACAGTCCAAGGGGGCAGGAGGAGAGAAAGACTGAAAAAGAACTGGGCTGACAACATAAAGAAATGGACTGGTACGAGCTTTGCCACGAAACAAGAACAGGCCAAGAGCTGAGGAGGCTGTCCAGAGTTGCGTCTTCATAGGTGCCGCGATGACTCATCCATGAACCGTGAATGTATGTATAACCTTATACGTTTCCCCTGTATTATTTTGTTATACCAATCTCGTTTTGTCCATCTTGGCTGTAATCCAGATTGATCCGGTCAATGGTAGCAGATGACAATTCCATGGTAAATTGTTAATATTGTCATAGTATTTTACATGGTCTCTCTAAATGTGAATGAATAGGTGCCGCGTTGTGTTTCTAAGGTTTATTATCACTTAATAAGGGGAATTGCAATCGTTATTAAGGGGAGAAATTGGGTGAGGTTTACAGGTATATTATAGTGCTATATGGTGATCGTGGTGGACTTCAGGAGAACTAGAACTCACCCGGTTCCTGTAACTATCAAAGGAGAATGTGTAGAATTTGTCCAGACCTACAAATACCTGGGTGTGCAGCTGGATAATAAACTGGACTGGACTGCCAACACAGAAGCTCCATGCAGGAAAGGTCAAAGCCGACTGTACTTCCTCAGAAGGCTGGCCTCCTTCAACATCTGCAAAAAGCTCCTGAAAATGTTCTATGAGACTGTTGTGGCAAGCGCCCTCTTCTATGCGGCAGCGTGTTGGGGAGGCAGCGCCATGAAGAAGGATGCCTCTCGTCTTAATAAACTCGTGAGGAAAGCGGGTTCTGTTGTGGGCACAGAGCTGGACAGCCTGACAACTGTAGCTGAGAGATGGGCACTGAAAAAGCTGCGGTCAATCATGGACAATTCATCACATCCACTACACAGCATCATCTCCAAACGGAAGAGCACTTTGGGGGCGGCAGTGGCTCAGGAGGTAGCGCGCTCGTCTTTGGATCAAGAGATTGTAGGTTCGATTCCCGGCTCCTCCGTGTTACATGTCGAAGTGTCCTTGGGTAAGACACTGAACCCTTAATACCCCCAATAAGCAGGTTAGCGCCTTACATGGCTGCACGGCCGCTATTGGGAAATGTGAAGCACACTGTAAAGCGCTTTGGGAAGTCTTGACTTTAAAAGCGCTATATAAATGCAGATCATTTCATTTCACTTTCAGTGACAGACTGCTGTCACAGTCTTGTTCCACGGACAGACTGAGGAGATTTCTTCCTCTTTAACTCCACCCGGATGGGTAAAAGCCCACATTAAACCACACTTACACATTTGCATATTACCTTATTTTCATTGCAGTGTGTATTTTATGTAGCACTATTTAAATACTCTATATCAACACGTTACATTTGGTATGTATGTATTATATTCCTTTTACTTTATTATTGTTTTATTTTCAACACAAGGATACTGCAGGAAGTGTGAATTTCCCTACAGAGATGAATAAAGTATCTATCTATCTACCGTAAATTCCGGACTATAAGCCGCTACTTTTTCCCCAAACGTTCAACCCTGCGGCTTATTCAGTGATGCGGCCAATTTATGTAATTTTTCTAACGGCCGCCAGCGGCGCCCGAGTACAGAAGGTTAGATTTAGACCGGTGGATTATATGCGCCGAGGAAGACTGCAACTTCTTGGCTTGTGCATAAATTAAATTAGCGTAAACATACCCTCATCATGCAAAATGGAAAAAGAAAGGCACATCAAAAAATCCACCATCACCAACGACTTCCGAAAAGCCGGTCTGCTGCGTGACGGAGAGGAGGGCACAGAATCAGGAGTGGATAAGAGTCCCAGCGACAGTAACAATGCGAGTGAGGCTGCGGGAGCGTAGAACGACATCTATATGACAAAGTTTCTTTCCGACACTGAGGAAGACGACTTTGATGGCTTCAGTTCTAAGGAGGAAGATAAGGATGGTTTACCGTGATTTTTACAAGTACGGTATGTTTTTTTAACAAACCCGTTTACTGTGTTGCGAGCGTGTTGCTACCATTAACTGCCCTGTCAGGCATCATTTGGGATGAAAGTTATATTATTATTATTAAAGCTTTGAAAACTCTCTCGGTGTACCGTCTTTCTTTGTAATCATGTGTAACCATGTATAATATGTATTTGCAACTGTATATTTTTGTAATGTATTTATTTCAGACACTTATTCTGATATGTTTTACACAGGCGAATAAAAAAGAAGGGGCGAAACAAACGCGTGGTGACGGGAAGTGGGGTAAAGGTGAGAACTGTTTGTGGACGCGGCGGACAATAGTGGATATATATTTTTCCCACCCTTACCTTTGGAAATACATACTTTTTTCATTGGATTACTTTCAACGGGACCCGCACTCTGCAGGTCTGCATCAAACCTTAAGCACCGCTATCATTTTCCGTTCATTTCGCTGGCTGTGATTTTTGGACTGTGTACTTTAATGAAGGACATTCAGTTTCAATCGCGGGACTTAAAGTCTGGTCTGGGTTAATTTTGTGTTTGTGTTACGTTTTTTTAATGTGGGCGCATGCGGCTTATATACAGATGCGGCTTGTGTAAGTACAAAATCGGTTTTCCTCTTAAAATGTGGTGGGTGCGGCTTATAATCAGGTGCGCTCTAGAGTCCGGAATTTACGGTATATAAAAAAGAAAGACAGGATTGATCGCAAGACAATAGTATCGATCCGAGTACCCGCTGAGTATCTATAATATCAATATATTAAATCGATGTGCCCACCCTTAGTTAACTTCTTTGCTCAGTTTTAAACTAAAAGCAATTATTTAGGATGTGTGTTATTTAAAAACTGACCCAGATTACTCACAAATGCTGGGGGCGTCTCTGACACTAACCATTGAGAGAATGAGAGAGACCACTTTCCTTATTTCTAGTTTGTGAGTTATTACTCTTGAGTTATTACTAGAACTGGAGTAGTCGTGGAACTGAGCAAGCGTGTTGATAGGAGAGTACTCGGTTGGTTTGGACACATTGAGAAGATGGATGAGGAGCGAATATTGAAGAGGATCTACAGAGCAGAAGTCAATGGAAGGAGACCAAGAGGAAGGCCGCGATTAACGTGGATGGATGGTGTTATGAGTGCACTGCAGGAAAGAGGTCTAAACATAATGGAAGCTAGAGCTCTTGTTGGTGACAGAAAGGAGTGGAGAGGTGTTGGGAAAGGATAGTGGGATTGTGGACGCGTTCTTAAGGATGGGCTGGGCACCCGTATGATGCGGCAGGGGTAAACCAGTGAAAGCTGCTGTTGAACAAAAGAGTGTGTTGTGTCACCCTGACCCGAGTGACATGGCCGCTTTCTGGTGTCCCATTTCAAAACGAACGATGAAAGCATAACCAACTTGGGTGCCGAGGTGCCTAACTTGTATGGGTGTTTAGGCAATTGGGTTGGCCACGGTCCAAACATTTTTGTGTGTTTTTTTTGCCATTTATTTCCCTTTTATTTTCTTTGTTATTGTATGTGTGTGTCTTGCTGTCGGTCTCCCCTCTTGAGGGATATGACCAAGGTAAGATAGATAGATAGTTATTACCTGTATATCTGAGCGTATGAGACAGAGATGTGGTCCGTCGAGTTCTGAATAAGGAGGCGCTCAATGGCCTTCTCCAGGTTGGGCCAGTGGTTCTTACGGTAGTCTTCAACTGCTGTTGCATTTAGACCTACGAAGTTTTGCCACCGTTATTATCTCGAACGCTCTTTTAGATTGGAAAATCAGGGACCGTATTCAAGCAAGTCCACTTACGAAACTTGGAAGCAGGGTCAAGAGGGAAATTGTCCCGAGCAGAGGCAGCCGCCGGAGTCACACACTCCGCGGTGTCGCTCCCCGAGTCCGAGTCCATCAATTCGGAACCCGAAGCGCGTTGGCATGCAAAACTCCTCCAAGCAGGATCGGAACCCTCCTCTCTTGCGACCGCTATACGGACGGGGTTCTGGAGCGCCGTTGGGTCGCATAGTTGGCTTCCCGGACAATAGTTATGATTATGATCATCTTTTATCTCCAAACTTTCATCTTCCATAGCTTCCATTCCACCCTTTGCAGTGAGCTGATACCTGGCATTTAGAACTGTGAACGCAACGCTGATAAACACAAGAGCATTCTCAAGCAGTTTGGCTTTGTTTTCGCAGCACTGTCGTGACGTTTTTCTTCTTCGTCACCTAATTTGTGTAAACAGCAACTACGAGCGGCGCGTTACCGCAGACAATTGGCTTGGCGTGTGCTGGCCACTAAACTGTCAAGCACTGCTAAAAAATAATATATTTTTTTTGCAAAACAGTACGCTCTTTTAGTTTTTCATGAAATAAATAATTTCATACCCTGCACAGATGATTTAGTATCAGTGTTTGGCGTTAAAAAAAGTAATTACGAGTCACTTAATTTATTTTTCAACACAAGGATACTGCTGGAAGTGTGAATTTACCTATAGGGATGAATAAAGTATCTATCTATCTATCTATCTATCTATCTATCTATCTATCTATCTATCTATCTATCTATCTATCTATCTATCTATCTATCTATCTATCTATCTATCTATCAACCAAGTGATTAGGTTACCCCTCATTACTGACACCCAAATGGAGCATGTTTCTCTGGTAGTAACTATCTAGCAGGGTTGGGTAGGGTTACTTTAACTGGATTACTTTCAATTACTTTTGGATTACTCCAATACCAAATATGCTAATAAAAGACAAAAGAAACTAAATATGAATAAAATTACTAAATTTTGTGCAGGCTTGGGGAGTAACGGAATACATGGAACGGCAAAAATGATGTTGGCAAGCTGTTTGGATTTATTTTAATTTTGTTTCTGTCGCATTTTATGTTAGTTTTGCCGGAGATCAAAGCCAGGAGAGAAAGCTTACGTGTTGTGAGTCATCATTTTATTCATATTTAGTTTCTTTTGTCTTTACTGGGCAGCGCTGCGGTGGTGGTTGGCGCATGCACGGCACAGTTCTGAGGTCATGAGATCGAACCTCCTGTGTGGAATTTTCATGTTCTCCTCAAGCTTGCATGGCTTTCCTCCCAAAAACATGCATGTTGGGTTAATTGGCCGGTCCAAATTGTCCCTAGGTGTGAATGAGCGAGCGAATTGTCCGTTATCTGCCCACTCCCTGAAGATAACTGGGATGGGTGCCAGCACCCCCGCGAGCCTACTGAGGATAAGCGGTGCAGATAATGGATGGATATTTTTAATTGAGCATAAGAAAAATACTAAATACAACTTTATTGTGTGGGGGCAAAACATTATCAAAATTATATTCTTTATTCCAGGCATAAGACATTTTCTCATGTTGTGTAGTTCTGTATATAGTTTATCACAAAAATGTATGTAGACACTTATTTTCCATTTCAGATTTAATTTTGGAGTAAAAATGGTGGATTCTGGGCTTTTGTTTGTCACAAAGAAAGCTCTGAAAACATTCCGCTTATTTTAAAATTAATCTTATGTGCGTTCCTCACCAGATAAGCCAACCCATCTTTGCACTTTATTTCTTGTTTTAAACCCATTATCCGCCATCTTTACTCCAAAACTAAATCTAAAATAGAAAACAAAAGCCTATTGGCTTTTCAAAGTCAGAATGTGTATACATTTTTGAGACACCCTAGAGTAGGTACAATTCTTTTTTAAACGTTATTTTGCACCATGAACCAAAAAAGTCAATTTTCACTGCCCTGAATTTCTTTGTGAAACATCATTATCCGAATTGTTTTTGTTTCTGCTAAATTCGCACCTTATACCACATGATGGATGGTTGTACTAAACAGTCCTGGATATGTTGTGGTTTACAATTTTGGGTATTTTAGCTGTGTGGGATATGACAGATGAGTGACCCTTTGTTTTTCAAGTTTTTTTTAACCTAAATATCAGCAATTGGTCAACCACATATTCTATACATTTTTTTTAAAAAAAAGAGAGGAACAACTGGTGTCATGATGGCATTTTTTCTCAACGATGATCGAACATCATAAGGCTTCGTAATAAAACAGTAGATAACTTTATACAGAAAGACCGTCATCTACTCTTGGCAGAGTATGTCTCCAAACTGGGTATAAAAAATATGAGGCTTGACTATAAAAAGTAGCTGCCACAAGTGAAGAAACCACCTAATTAATGATCTCTTTTCCAGACTATCAACAATAGCCACTCACAGAACTTCCATTTCAAAATCAGATCACAATGAAAATGCTCTTTGGTTTCAACTTAAAAGAGGACTGTTAGCGTCTGTATTTACGCACATCAAAGACCAGACTTCAACTGTGTGTTCAGGCGAGGCAAAGAGTCCATGTAAGCCAATGGAGGGCTTAGTCTGAGCAGGCATTTGACTTCAATGTTCATGCTACTGCGACAGAAAACACTACAACACGGTTCATGTCACGTTGTGGACTGATGACATTGTCTCGTCTTAAAGCTTAACCTACTCTCTATTATGAGAAGTTGAAGTAGATGAACTGATGCATTTCCAAACACAAAGACGAAAAGAGATGGCAACAAATTCTATGATCAAGCAATGTGTCTTACATTTCACACAATGCGTGCAACTAAGCGGGCAGAAAAAAATGTGTTCCATATTCACATAGTGTCAAACATTAGAAACAATAGATTGATGAGACAAAAATATATGAAATAGTTAATATGTATATATAAATACATATATAAAAAGACGAGTGCTTTGTCTACTGCGTACTTTAAAGGCGTGTTTTGCTCGGAGTTTGTTCTTCTGTATTTTCTGTTTGCAAATTTTCTGCTGCTTCATGGGCAAAAGTGTCCGGTTCCGGTTCTCTCAGAAGGTCCGTTTCGTCAGCTTCCTCCAAATCGCTGACTGCCATGCCTTCGCCGCTGCATTCTGATTCCTCGCTGTCACTTTCGCACGAGCTCGACGTCTCGTCCTCAGAGTCGGAGTACACTTCGGCCCCGTGGAAGATGTAGTGATGTGGCACTTGAAACAAGTATTGGCCCGCTAAGAATCACAAGCACAATCAATTTAAGAGCTTATATTTTTTTGTGAGAAAAATCAATTGGATTCTATGTCAATCGTTAGATTGTCAAGTGATCCTGAATGCTCGGTCAAAGAAAGTGGGGCCATTTGTTACATGGATGTGTAATTGGTAAAAACAAAAAAAGCAACAGAAACATTTTCACTCTGAAAGCAAATAATCGAAGCTATCCAAGAGAAAATCTGAAGAAATGTGATGTTTCATGAATGTGTTATTCTTCACTTCAGTATTAAACAATGTTACTACGCCAAATAATATTCAAATATGAAAGTATTTTATATACTGTATAGCCAATCTGTTTTTGTTATATAACTTGATTGAAGCCTTTTCAGGATGTCCTCACATAAAAATCTAGGACAGTTTGATTCATGGTGGTATTGAATAAGTTAATACTGAAGGTGTTAATATCAGAGGTGAAAAAGCTTTACTGGTACATGGCTATTTCAAAGCCACGTTTGGATGTTGACATGGGAAATAAGAGTTTTGTGTGCCAAAATCCTTATCATTTATGCTGCACGGTGACTGCGTAGGCAAAAACTCAGCTTTCAAAATGTAAATTTTCTGAACAGTATGTTTTGAATGCGGTATTTGAAAGTCGGAGCATTTCGCTGTTGCTCTCGACGTACAAAATGTAACGAAAAGCAAGAGAGCTACAGGGTGGGAGAAAGAATGTTCAAGTCCGGCTAGCTACTTTCTGGTTTGGCCCGTGACAATTTTGTACTTCAAGTAAAACTTGTAAATTATGGGATAGATAGGATGTGGAGATTGTGATCTATGTATCGGGTTTGTGAGGCCCGTGATGTAGTTTCCATATGTTCCTCGTTGGACAATCGGAACAGGAGAAGATGGCACCACTCATTTTGTGAATTTAATGTGCTGCGTCACTCATTTGTAGATTCTCAACATACCATTATCCCTCACTAATCTGAATATATTTCTTTGTGTAGTTGCTGCAGGGCTTCTGACTTCCTCATCGATTGCAAACGCTTTGCACCCGCCATTAAAAAGTTATTAGCAGGTTTGGACACCTTGATGCCACGAATAAAACTCTGCATATAATAATTGAGACCCTTTCTACTGTCTTTTGAGATAACTTTGCATGGAAAGGAAGAAATTATACAGCTATGCTATTAGGAATAGAGACTAAAGGGTCGCTCGCTGTTGTTTCAACCGCTCTATTTGCTCCGTGTGATACATGGATACCTCAACTATGGGGGCGTGGCTTAGCGCTCTATGGCAGATCTATAAATTTCCCGGATAGGTGCTACTAGCAAAAAAGTTAGTGTAAAACCGTGCCTCACTTTAAAGCAATTTGACAGCTGTTCTCCTTAAAGACCTGATGACTTACTGTCAAGGCGTTTGCTGATAGGACTTCTGCTGATCCGGTTCATCCAGCACCGCCGTCGAAATTCATGGTGGGAAGAGTGGCTTCTTTCTTCCATAGTCCCTCCCGTCGCTACGTTTTGTAACTGCTGAGGCTCAGAGTTGTCTTCGCCTGGAAACTGAGCGCCAGGACAAGGCTCCAGAGGAGACACGTGACCGTCGTTTTCTGTGACATTCGGACTTTGCGGTGAATGTTTTCCAAGAAAGTCTGTGCCGTGCCGTTTTGGTTCTTCTGGCGTTCCTTCGCCCGTGGCTGACAAGGCCTCGCAAGGTGGCTGCTCAGGCAACCGAGGGGGTTTCTCAGTGATCTCGGTAAGTCGAGTGGTGTTATAGCAAAGCTGCTCAAAGTCCCCACCCAATCGATGACAGAGCTCATTAACAATGACATCGCAGTCCCCAAGCAGCTCCACGTCAAAGTTGAGGTGAGGCAGCTGCTCCCGATTGATCAAGACTTGAGGCACTTCATGAGGAATGGAGTCTGGGTATGATGAAAAGAAAAGCTGTTCAAAACATTTGTCAACAAAGATGCACAAGAGTGAACAAAAAGCATACTTGGGATGAGAGCGACGGGTCTGACTTTCAGCGATGACCCGATAACAATCAGGAGATCCACCTCATCCTTGTCCTGCTTCATTGCTCTGTGAAACATTTCTGGGAGATTCTCTCCAAAGAAGACAATGTCTGGTTTCATTATTGCTAAAGGAATATCCGGACAGCGAGGACAATGGGGAACACGCTGAAAAAAAGCATACACGGGATTTTAAACAATGCACTTTAACATTCGAGAGGTTTCAAACTCAAGTTTTTGTTACAGGCCACTTAGATTGTAAAACCAGTCAATATTTCTGCGCATTTTTTGATTGTTACTTGAACATGCATACCTGGTTAAAGATGTCTTCCCTTATAACTTCACAATCCACTTTATATTTACAGATAAGACAGGAAGCAGTTGCAAATGACCCTAAAACAAAAGGTTTTTGAAGACATTAATTTACTTCCCTAATAAACCATCAGCTATATTTTGCTACCCACCATGACATTGGATAATTCTCTGAACTCCGGCCACTTGTTCCAATGTATCAATATTTTGTGTGTAGTTCCGTAGGAGCTTTCCCTGCTTGTCTAGCATAGATATGAACCTGTGACAGGGAGAGGGCTGAAACTGCCCTGGATAGATCTCCTGCAACAAAGACGACACACAGAGAATAAATCTGACTTACGTCACACATGCAATGGCTTCATAAGAACAAAACATACATTAAGCAAACCTTAGCAAACTTGAAAAATGGCCTCGGGTCTCTTTGGAAGTATTCAATGTCAAACATAGCTTGCGGGTCTGGAAGATCAGGAAAATCAACAGCAAGGCGGGCGTAAATTCCATCTCTGGAACGGAAATCAGGTATTCCACAAGAGACAGACACCTGAAAGAAGAGCAGAGAATGTACTGTATTTTCATGACCATAGGGCAGACAGTGTGAAAGGACACAGTCTCCTCAGTTGGCTCTATTTCTGTACTATCACTACAGAGGGTGCACTCGCGTGTGGCAAAACTGTAATTGGTTGTAGTTTATTGAAGTATTGATTACAAAGAAAAACACATGTAAAATTTTTCGGAATTTGTTTTTCAGCTTTCTTCACCTGCGAACTTTCATTTCATTAACCTTCAATTCTCCCGCCAATGCTCGGTTACCATTTTCTTACGCTTAGCTTAGAAATCATCACATCATTGCAGACGAAAACACAGAATTAAATGGAGAGAAAGTGTGGTTTTGGATTCAATTAATATTGGCTAAACCACTCTGTTATGCTACAGCGTTAGCATCCATGAGCACTTCCACTAACAATACATTGCTTGTGAGGTCACGCGTCCTCTTCCGCGCATTTGGGTTTCGATGGCAAGCAAACAAGAGACGCTTAAAAGTCACCGGAGACGCATAGAAGTTGCATTTAGTTGGAAATGTGAACAATCTCAAAAAACATCGGATTTTACCCAAAAATGTTGTAAGTCTTAACCCGACCAAGGCTTCTATCTGTAACCTCCCAGTCTCGTAGACTAGTGCCCAGCCCTAAGACCACGAGCTGGCCTAGCTCCGCCACTCCGCATGAGAGACAAGGGGCACAGGACGACCAAGCGCGCAGCATAATTTGGAGATAATTTAAAGCTTTTATGTGCGCCTTATGATCGTGAAAATATGGTATTAGGGTGAACTGGAACTGAAGCGGACTAATTGACAAGCAAGCATTGCCTTTGATTTAAAAACTGTGCTAAATTATTGAATGTTTACGTGTACTTTTTGTAAAGAAGGAGAAATACATATGCTTTCCCAAGAAAATTTTAAACTATTGTGTAATTAGTTTTACTTGTCAAATTATATTTAGGTCAGAATGCATCTCTGGAATCGCCATAACACATACTGGCTGCAGCCATATTCAGGCCAGCGCCAAAGCCGTGGCAGCACTCCACTGGAATCAATCTTGGGCCCAGAGCATTTTATTAAAAGAATCATTGGCATAAAAATGCTTTACAGAAAACGTTGAAAACTGAGGAAACTATATTTGCAACACGTTAAGCATATTAGGAGGATATAAGGATACTCTCAAAAATTAAACAAGTATCTCATGTTTATCCAAAGCAGTTTTGTCTGGAACGTACAACACTTGTCAGCAAAGTTCCAGAACCACTGTCACTCAAGATAGATTTCAAATTACTACAAAATCTTCCCTAGAATCAAAAAGTTGTTGATGAGGTGAAAACTGACCTAACAATGTGTAATCTTGTAAATAACATATTGTTTAGGTGGTGCTAAACACTTACGTCTTTCAAAATCAGGAGTTACAAGAATTGAATAGCGTACGGTAAAGCAAGTGAGTGGGCAATTCTCATTTTTGATGGCATGGGCTCAGATACTTTTTAAAGAACTGTCCAGAAACTATCCAATGCCCAAGCTTAAAATAAAAACTCAAAGTTATAAGTATGAATATATATTTTGCAGCACTCACTTTGCACTACACTTAAAAAAAATCTCATTAGAAATTACATACCCCAGCACCAGTCAGCACAAGAATCCTTTTACTTTCATGGAGTAGCCTGACCACATCTTCCAATGTGTTGATATCCTTCCGCTTTTTTCTTTTAGGGGGTTCTGAGATGTTGATGATTATCTGCCACAGAGTCATGTCGTCTAAATCTGGCGGGAGTACAGTTTCAGGAAGCATCTCTCGCAAAATCGCCCTTGGGTCGGTGTCTCGGATGTGTTGCTGGATTAAACTAAGGGAACCTAGCCAAGATAACAACATCTTAGCATTGCACAAGTAGTCATTAAACAGGTATGAGATGAAAGATGGTGCCTGAGTCCACCTATGTGTGGTTGAGGAGTCCAGTCGCTGGAGCTGGCATGGGAGGATCTGTCATCCTCTTCGGTCACATGCTCCGGTGTTACAGCCAAACCATTGGAGGGGTGATCGACACACTCAATGAGACCTAAGAGTAGACATGAGGAAAAAAAACTGACTATAAAAGTGCTGTCTTATTACCACAGTGTAGTGCAGGGGTTGGGAACATATGGCTCGCAAGCCAGGTGTTGCTTTTTCAATGAGTACATCTGGCTCGGCGATAAAGTTCACTTTTTTAACAGCAGGAGTGCGACAGTGTTTCTAGCAGTAGTGGCCAGAGTGCTGTAACCCTTTTCTACCTTTAAGACAGGTAAGAAGAAATGTCAATACAATGTTTTTCCTGTCTCTAAGCTAAGGAAATGCATTATAATACACCCCAGTATCTTTTAAGCGTATAGTATGCGCAAAAAAAAGAAAAAAAAAGACTAATGATCATCAATGTGCAGGAGTACTTTAAAAAAAATATTTGTATATTTCAAAGATATTGAATGTTCGCATCTATAAAAAGTAATGAAAGACGAATAATGACCACTTAATTCCGCAGGACAGAACTGTGACCAGATATATACATACATTTGTATCCTTCTTGTTTGCAGTATTGTGTGAGATTTTTACAAAAGAACTCTGCCTGCACCGTGTGACACTATTATTCATTACAAAAGTTATGGTCAAAATTAACTTCAACAATCGTGTAGATGAGGGAAAGAGCTCGTTCTTCGGGCCTTTAGTCCATCCACCTCTCTTGGAATAAGGGACACATAGACCAATCCTTTCACAAATCCCCACATGCAGAAATGGGATGATGTGAGATCTGGGTGGCCAGGATATGAGATCATGATCATTGGGTCCAGACCTGCAGTGTTCAGAAACTGACGGACACTGAGGCTGAAGGTACGAATAACAGAAGCTGCTGTAACCATTGACCGTGCAATGTTGGGATGCATTTGTCAAGAATTTGACTTTTGGCTTGATGTGTGTTGTGTGACCAATACATTGAACATTCCATGTAAAAATTGAGAATAAAACCTTTCTGAATTTACCAGATGCGTTATTTTATCCCCAACAGTTTCCAGGATATTCAATGTCAAAATGTGCCCCAGAGTTTTGGAACACCATATATTTTAAGTTAATGGCTCTTACAGTCCAGAGTTTGAGGAGTATGTTAGGAGTGACAAGATTGGATAGATTGAGAAATGAAATTGTGAGAGACAGAACTGGAGTAGTCGTGGAACTGAGCAAGCGTGTTGATAAGGGAGTACTCGGTTGGTTTGGACACATGGAGAGGATGGATGAGGAACGAATGTTGAAGAGGATCTACAGAGCAGAAGTCAATGGAAGGAGACCATGAGGAAGACCATGATTGACTTGGATGGATAGTGTTATGAGTGCACTGCAGGAAAGAGGTCTAAATATAATGGAAGCTAGAGCTCTTGTTGGTGATAGGAAGGAGTGGAGATGTGTTGTGAAAGGATAGTGGGATTGTGGACGCGTTGCTTAAGGATCTGCTAGGCACCCGTATGATGCGGCAGGGGTAAACCAGTGAAAGCTGTCGGGCCCTGCTGTTGAAAAGAGCGTGTTGTGTCACCCTGACCCGAGTGACATGGGCGCTTTCTGGTGTCCCATTTCATTTAATCTGGAGGGACAAAAGCATGACCAACTTAGGTGCCGAGGTGCCTAACTTGTTTGGGCAAGTGGGTTGGCCATGGTCCCAAAAATTTTGTGTGTGTTTTTTGCCATTTTTTCCCCCTTTTATTTTCTTTGTTATTGTATGTGTTTGTCTTGCTGTCGGTCACCCCTCTTGAGGGATATGGCCAAGGTAGATAGATACAGTCCAAAACGTTTCCGACCCTTGGTCTAGTAGGTGATTAAAGTATGTGAACAAGTGTTGACATGCAATTTTACACAATTGATGAGACTAACGGACACGCAACTGATTTTTGGAAATGGGAGAGGGCTGAATTCGTGCCTGCTAACCAATGCGACGCCTCTTGCAAAGTTTAGTGTCTCGCGGGAAGAGTTCCATTCAGGAGAACTCTTCTAATGTCTCCCGTAGAGTAGACGCTTTCCTTTTCCAATCACGTGTAGGTATTTGGCATAAGAAAGACAAACCACCTAGGGTTGGTGTCGTAGTCGGGGGATTAAAAAAAACTTCGCTTCAATAAGAATTCGCGCTAATTTTTTGGTCAAACGTGTACCCGCAGGAAAAAAATCCACTCCCTTCCTCCTGACCTACCGGCTTTGGCCTCAAGCGTTCCAAATACGGCGCCGTCTTCGTCTGCTTTCGCAACGGAATTAAACGACTCTGGCTCAGTCAGTCCTCGGCCATTGTTGTCTCCGCCTTGCACTCCCGGGGCCTGCTCGACCGCCATGGACGGCTTTGCTTCCCTCTCCTCTGGCTCGGCGGAAATAACCGCCGCCTCCCAAGTCCCCGTGACTTCAGAAACGCACGAAAAATTAGCAGCTTCGACAACCGCGAGTCCGTGGTTGTTGGCCAGGTTCATTTTCGACTTTTTAACGGCGGGCTCGTCCATGTCGGCTTCGCCCGAGAAAGCAGCTCCCAGACTGTTCTCCCCGTCCGCCATCTTCAGCCCGCATAGCCGCTGAGCGTGCCTAACGAGCCCCTCCCCCTCGGACAGCTGGCTCATTTGCATAGGTCACGTGACACTCTCTCAGCCAGTCCTTGTAGTAGAAATGTCTCCTAATACGTCACTGAAATTGAACCATAACAAAAAATGATGTGTTCAAATACCTTCGGAGTTTTGAAGGAGAAATGATGGATGTTGTTACTTAAATGTAACAATAGCTTTAAACGCGATTCAGGCATTTACCTGTTTCCATTTTGAAAAAAATCAATCAACCACATATCTCACAACAATGCCGTCAGTCTTTAGTCACGATCCCCGTTTATGTAATTGAAAAAAAATGCATGTGCCTTTAAAATCCGTGTGTCGTAGAGTGAATGAGTCACTGGTATCTATCTTACGTCACACGGGACCGACCACAACTCAATTCGATCGTATTGTTGGCAAAAATAACTGACGAACATTGATTTTGACGCAATTACCGTTCAGTCGAATTGACAGCTAAAGGAAAAGTGCACGTAACGTTGTTACCAAAGGGTGTCGTAGATTCTCAAACTTTTGCAGAATCAACAGTTTTTTGAAATGGACGCCGTTTTGAACAGCAGACCTGAGGATTTAGAAGATTATTACGGTTTATTAGGATGTGACGAGTTATCATCGGTGAGTTGATGAAATGCCTGCTTGAAGTTGATAAAAAGTTGTATACCAGAAAACAAACTGATGCGAAAATCACAACTGGAAGTCTGTATTACAACCCTATATTGTGCAAGACGAATTTTCAAGCTTTGTGCAAACTCACTTCTTTTTAGTCACGAAAAAAATTTAAGCAGAGCTTTACTGGAAATTTGAGACCAAATACAGACTGAACATTAGTTTTTGAGGTTGAGTCTGTGTTAAGCATTGCAAACTCAAAAGCGTTCAGAGCTTTATTGCACTGTTACAGTGTTTGCATTCTAATTTGTGAGCAGTATTTAGCAAAAATCTAGCCGTCTGCAGCTCACTGAGCATTTCTCTTGGCAGACGGAACAGATTATCAACGAATACAAGATTAGAGCCTTGGCATGCCACCCAGACAAGAACCAAGACAACCCCAAAGCAGGTACAAGTGTTACTAATAGCACATATTACAAAAACAATCAAATTCAGCGAACCCTCGTTGCGATAGTTACATTTTTAAAATGAACTTGTGATAGACAGAATCCCTACATTCATTTTCCAAGCCGTTTATCCACACTAGCGTCGTGAGGGTACTAGAGCCCATCCCAGCTGACATCAGGCAGTGGATGCCCTGGGCTGGTTGCCAGCCAATCATTGGGCACACAGAGACAGACAACAAGTCATTCACACATTCATTCCACGGGACAATATAGTCACCCGTCATCCTGCCATGCACGTTTTTTGAAAGCAGGGAAAGTGAGAATGCAGGCAGGGTTAGAACATGCAACCCCACACAGGGAGGTCGGTATCTGGAATTAAACCTAGGACCTCTAAACTGTGAGGCAGATGTGCGGTGTAGGCAGAATCTGTGAAGTAGAAAGCTTTATTTGTTTTTTAAAATGATCATTCATTTAAATATGCATTGAAACCAGAAGAACACACCCTTTTTACAGGCGTAATAATTTGTTTAATAAATGAACTTAACTGTATTGTCAACTGCAGAACACCATGCAAATCAGTGAAGTAAAAAAAATACAAGTGAACTGCGTTATAGCCAGGGTTCACTGACATTTATTTTTTTAACAATGGTGTTAAAAGCTGGTTGTATGTTTTTGGTTGAATATATCAGAATCACCGTTTTTATGGAACATACAATATACGCACAATATTTGTCTCCACAACCTACTCAAGAAACATAAAAGATAATGGCCAAAATCGCAAGTGTTACCAGGAAATCTTGCGGGCCACTGTCAGAGCCAATGTCAATGTTTCAAAATATTACTATATTTTACGTGGATTTATTTGTTTTATGTCTGGAAGTGAAAGAGTTCCAAATGCTACAAGAAGCCAAAGAAGTTTTATGCAGTGAGCCTAAAAGAAAGAACTACGACCTATGGAATAGAAGTGGGGTCGCTATCCCATTCCATGACTGGTTAGCCTTGAAGGATTCTGTCAAAACGGTAATGTTTTTTTTCCTTTTTTTGGTAAGTTCAATGTTCAAGAGGATATTGGTATATTGAACATATCTTGGAAAATGTTTGCAGTCGATGCATTGGGCTGTGAGAAATAAGAAGGAACCCATGCTGGAAGCGGCAGGGGCAGAAACAAAACAAGCTACGGATGTTGAGGATTGCCAGCAAGAAGCCCCATCAAGTGAAGAAATGCTATCCTCAAGTAATCAATTTACATTCAACCACAATTATTTAAGGAGTGTAATGATGAATTTCTTTGTCATGGAGTTCTATTGGTAATCATGCATGTTCAGTCCCTCCTGAAATATTACCCAAATGGCTGACCTTGGGTATTCTTGTATTAGTTTAAAGAGCATGTTTAATGTCCCCAAACTAACCCTTTGTTGATATCATCTAGGTGATTACTGCCATCGCAGTTTCCGTTGGGCTGCTGACTCACCATCTAGCCTGCTGCAAAAGTTTCGAAATTATGAAATTTAAATGCGCTACACCAATCTTGTGGACATGATCGAGCTCTGGTGTCAGAAAAGTGTTAAGTGGACCCGTCACGTCCGGACTCCTCCCATATCATATTGATGTAATTGTATAAGCCTGTTTTTGTGTTTGTGATTCCAGTATTTAACATTGTGAAGTCATTAAATGGATCTGTTACTGTGAATTGTTTCACGTTTCACAGATCCCTTAATCACCGGGGTTGTCTAGGGAACGCTTCCTGTGGTGTGTCTTGAGCAAGTACAGCCTGGTAGCGCCCATCCATCTCCACACTGATTATTTGAAACAGATGGTCCAGTTTCCATGGTTACCAGTTGTAGAAGAAGCCTCCTGTCTCAGATACAGCACCTTCATCATGTGGTCACTGTTGTTGTTCTTGAAAGACTCTTTCATTCCAAAACTTTGAGTAGGCCTATTTTCTTCACATTCCCATTAATAAAACATTTGAAAACAATACATACATAAAAAAATGGCAATCAGCAATGGGAGCAGCACGCTGTAAGAATTCGCACGTACAAGGACAACAATCACTTTTATACCCGAAAGGAAGTTCCTGAGCCAAAACATAACCTAGGGAAATAAAAACAAGACAAACATTCTTATTAGAAGGGCAGAATGGAAAACCAAAACTTAAACTTCGATCAAAACGAAAAAAAAAGTACAGTCAAATGGAAATTTCTGTTGCACAAAAAACAGTTTAAATTGGTTTTAACAAGTACTAATATCGTTTAAGGCCACTTTCTAAATACAAATAAAATACAATTAAAACAATGAAGAAGCTGAAAAATGACTAAATCAATGAATAACAATGATAAGTCAAAGAATTATGGCTTAATACATGAATAAATTAAATAAGTAAACATATAAACAAAAACACGAGAATTAACAATTACTGATATCGTTCAAGGTCACTTTCTGACCACCAATAAAACTCAACTGAAACAGTGGAGTAGAT
This sequence comes from Urocampus carinirostris, assembly GCF_059441175.1. NCBI lineage: Eukaryota > Metazoa > Chordata > Actinopteri > Syngnathiformes > Syngnathidae > Urocampus > Urocampus carinirostris. The sequence goes on from NC_142361.1 coordinate 21,453,789, forward strand.
GAATAATGACTGAATCAATTAATAAAATAACTCAAATAATTATGAATGATGTTTATGATTATGAATGAATCTAATTAGAACAACATAAATGAAGAAGTTAAACGTGACTGAAAAAAACATGGATATGTGACTTGCTGTTGACTGGTTTAGGATAGGTGCTGACTTCACAAATGTGTGGCCTTTAATACAACTAGTACAGTCTGTATGTGATCCCTTACCCACTAGAGGCGCCATATCCGTCGGTGTGTCTCGGGCAAGTACAGCCTGGTAGCACCCATTCCTCTTCAGGCCAATTAATGTTTCCAACTGGTCTCACACTGGGAACCTTTCACATGTTATGTCATACCTGTCAACCTGTACGTTTTTTGCCGTACAAAGTACGTTTATTATGCATTTTAAAACGGGTACGACGTACAAGGAAATCTGTACGGAAAAACGCAAATTTGTCAATGATGGGTATCATCCGGTATACACCGACTATCACGAAACGGCAAATCAATCAAGTCAAAAGAGTTCGCAGCGGAAGCCTCTATCTCGGTATTTTTTGTTTTCGTTGCAAACGAAGCGAGCGGTTTGATACTACTACTGTGCGGATGCGTCTGGGAATTTCCCATCATGCATCATACCGAAAAAAAGATATGGTGTACGCTTATTTTGTATTTTGTACGGTGAAATACAGTACGACAGTTTGTACGGGCATGGAGCCGTGGAGGTTGACAGGTATGTTATGTGAAAGTGCTAATCTCTGCACTACAAAATTGCAAGCATTTGACCAAAAGAAGATAGTTGTGTCCAATTTATATTGGTCAAATCTTAACATGTTTTTAAAATAAAATATGTTCAAAATTAAATTTTTAATGACACCAAATTAGATACAAAAAAATAATAAAGAAACTAGTTTTAAAAGGCCACACTGTGACTAAGAATAAAACAAAACTGAAACAATGGAGAACGCTGATTAATGACTGAATCAATAGAGGAATTGGATTATTCAATAGCATATCTGAAGTGCATACTAAATGCTGCACTTCAATGACGTCACGTACGTAAAGGGGAAAAGCACTATTGGTCTTGAGAGTTCTCGCCGGGTGCGGTGGCGCGCGCCTGTAATCCAAGTTCCCGGGAGGCTGAGGCTGGAGGATGGTTTGAGTTCAGGACTTCTGAGCTGCAGCGGACTATGTAGAGCGGGCGTCCGCGCTTAGTTCGGTATCGATATGGTGCTCCCGGGGGAGCTCGGGACCAGCAGGTCGCCTAAGGAGGGGTGCATCGGCCCAGGTCGGAAACGAAGCAGGTCAAAGCCCCCGTGCCGCCCAGTACCGGGATCGCGCCTGTGAATAGCCGCTGCAGTGCAGCCTGAGCAACATAACGAGACACAGTCTTTTATTTTATTTTATTTTTTAAAAAAGACATGAAAACAAACTCATATTATCATAATTCCCAAAACCCAAATGGGTGACTACTGAAATCATTTGTTTTATACCATACGTGTCAACCTCCACGGCTCCATGCATTTACAGACTTACAAAATACAAAAAAAAATCTTAAACCATTTTTTTTTCAAACGTGTTTATTTATGTAGTTTAATATGTTATATTGCACATCTGTTTCGTTATATCATATATATTGTTAATTTTAAATTAACATTTTGTTGTGAGATACAGAGTTGCTCGACATGAATGAGGTTTATTACAAAAAAAAATCAAAAATTGAGTAGCTTGGACGTTCAGTGTAGAAGGAAAATATACATGCAAATATCTCATCTCATCTCATCAGCCGTACCGCTTATCCTCATTAGGGTCGCGGGGGGGCTGGAGCCCATCCCAGCCATCTCCGGGCAGTGGGCAGGGGACACCCTGAACTGGTTGCCAGCCAATCGCAGGGCACACAGGGACAGACAACTCATTCGCTCATTCACACCTAGGGACAATTTGGACCGGCCAATTCACCTGAAATGCATGTTTTTGGAATGTGGGAGGAAACCGGAGTGCCCGGAGGAAACCCACGCAAGCACGGGGAGAACATACAAACTCCGCACAGGAAGTCTGGAGCTGGATTTGAACCCACGACAGGTTCCCATGACATGAACTGTGCCGCACAAGCGCTAACCACTGCGCTGCCGTGCTGACATGCAAATATAACTAAGTATAATACATTTTCTTATTCAAATTATTAATCCATTTTATGCATTAAATCCTTGTTGGTAATATACTGATAAAAGGGATAACCACAAACCTGTCTTTTATACTTCCTTTTTTTCTTAACTTCTTTATACAACAAAATAATTCGTAATATAATGCATCAAAGCAAGTGAGCCGTTTAAGAGCCGGCTCTCTTTAATGAGTTGAGCCGAAAAAGGCGGTTCTCTCAAAAGAGACGGACTTCCTTTCACTACGTCAAACCGCTCGCTTCGTTTGCAACGAAAAAAAAACCGATACCGAGATAGCGGCTTCCGCGGCGAGCTGGTTTGACTTCATTGATTTGCCGTTTCGTGATAGTCGGTGTATACCGGATGGTACCCATAATTCTTGTACGTCGTTCAAGTCTTAAAATGCATAATAAACGTACTTTGTACGGCAAAAACGTACAGGTTGACAGGTATGTTATATTGACTCTTACTGGGGAAACACTTTTGTGTCCGACTGAGCTGGAAAAAGATAGCAGGATCTTATTTTGGAGGAATTCTACACAAATCAGACATATTGCTAAGGAATTTAAAGGGACGGTATGTGATATTCAGTGTCTCCTAGTGGTACCAAAAAACAACTCAGTAAAAATAAACACATTATTTTGAATAATTGGCAAAAACAGGTACATGACCTATCACTAATTTGTTAAAGGTGGGGTGTGTGATTTATTTAGCGCTGTAAGCGTGATTTGAAGCCAGGAGATGGCGGCAGAAAATAACACATCATGTTAATTGTTCATTAATGAAAACATTTTAGACGCGATCAAATAAACTCTTCTTTTTTCATCTTTTTGGGGGTTTTGGTTGGTGTTTGGACTCTACTAAAAGTGGTCCTTTTCTTACTTTCACCATTTTTATGTGTTACTGACAAACAGAAAATTTAAAAAAAAAACAGCTGATAAAAGTAAAACAAAAGCAGATAGGTTCAATGGGCTCGTGTAAGGGCTCCTTGAACTCAGTTGGGCATTGTTAACACATATTTGTGGGGGCGGCAGTAGCTCAGGAGGTAGAGCGTTCGTTTTAGGATTAAGGGATCCCAATTTGAATCACGGCTTGTCCGTGTTACATGTCGAAGTGTCCTTGGGTAAGACATTGAACCCCCAATAAGCAGGTTAGCGCCTTACATGGCTGCACCGATCACGGCCGCTATTGGGAAATGTGAATCACAATGTAAAGCGCTTTGGGAAGTCATTGACTTGAAAAGCGCTATATAAATGGAGTTCATTTCTTTTCATTTCATTTCAACAAGGATCAAGCCGCATGTGGCTCTTGGCCAATAAGAATGCAGCTCTTTGCCTCATCATATTTTCTATATACTGTGACTCTTTGCCTTGTTTCATGTTAAGTTTTTTTTTGTGTGTATTGAGGGTGGACACTTTCCTTGAAATCAACACAAGAACCATACTTGTATTGTAAGGAAAAGAGTGTGTTATGGCAAATAATATGTTTTTAATTGTGTGTTTGTGTGTGTCTGTCATGGCAGGTCAGTGCGTGGTGTGGCTCTTTGACTCTCACAGTTAAAAATGTAGGCTCTTTGTGTCAAACTTGTTCACCACCCTTGTATTAGACCATACGGTGCCATTTAGTGGTCAAGTATAACACAATGTACCTTTAAAACAAAAGTCAACCTGAACACGTATTTTACTGGTTTTCTGAAGCAAATTGTTTTCATTGGTAATCAATGAAAGGGCGTGAGAAAGTATGATCTTGTCATTCTTAACGTCAATGCAAAATGGCTGACCAGGACTTCAATAATGTAGATTTTGCAGCTTAATTCAAATACAATTGACTACCGATTTTACTTGATAACATTGCATACCTACCGCATTAGTCCACCGCATCTAGCCCCATAAGAAAAAACTAACCGTACATATAGAATGCTTAGCTTGGCCTTTAGCAAGGCTTTGATGCTAGGTTCTTAGCTTGGCCTAGGCTTTGATGCTAGGTCCTTAGCTTGGCTTTGAACTTTGTTTTTTGATTTTTGCAATCCGGAGATGGAATAAGAGCTTGCTCTGTCCACTCCACGCATCGGCCCGGTATTGCAGTACCTCCGGGAACGGTGCATTCGCAATGATCGCAGCAAGGCTTTAGGGCCAGGACCTTAGCTTGGCCTTTTGGCTGGGAGTAAGTGTCCCGGCTCCTAGGCTTTGTAGCGTACTATGAACTGACCGATAACGGATAATGGATAATGAATAACGAAGATAGAACAATAACCCTTAAAAACCCCCATCTAGCCCCATAAGAACGCTTACTGCTCTTTTAAGAAAAAAAAAGATTTTTCAAATATAAACAACAAAAAGTCTTGACTCAAGACTAGTATTTTTATCTGGTTGATTGGTTGGTTGAATCCCTTAATTACTAGGGTTGTAGGGGCACCATTTCCTGTGGTGTGTCTTGGGCAAGTACATCATGGTGGCGCCTATCCCTCTCCAGGCATACATATGTTTCCACCAGGTCTAGTTTGCGTGTAAGGTTTTTGTCTACAGCTGCTTTATGTCTTTGTGCAAAAATGAACCACTCCAATGATCACATTATATTTCCGTTTTGACAAAAGTTTGCCACTTCTGGTTTTAAACAAGCGCATGTTTTGTTTTATATTCCGGAGACAGACTGTGTTTCAGCCATAAAAATAGAATGTGCAATAAAATTGACAGTTTTTAATGTCAAAAGGTTAACATGCATGGCATTTACAACTGATAGGCTCCCCGTTTTAAAGTACCCGCTGAATTCAAATTTAACTGACTACTGATTTTACTTGATAGCATTGCAGCCCTTTTGGAGTTTTTCTGCTTAGGGACTATACAAATAAACATGACTTGATACTGCGACATCTGGTGGTCAAAAATTACACAATGTCCATTCAAGTAAAATACTTTAATTATCTGTTACTTTGAAGGAGGTGACTCAAGTTCCAACATCGTTATTTTATGGTTTGGATTTTGAAAAGCACAGTCTCGTCTAAAACTCACCTGTCTCGCCCTGTGTTACTTGTGACGTCAAAGGTCTTAAAGTGTCTTAATCAGGTAAAAATTATGAAGGACATAAAAACAGTTTTCCGTTTTTTTACGGATAAAACCTCAAGAAGTAATTATAAAGGTGACGTCAGGGTTTTTTGTCATCAAAACCACTATTGGTCTCGCGAGTTCTCGCCGGGTGCGGTGGCGCGCGCCTGTAATCCAAGTTCCCGGGAGGCTGAGGCTGGAGGATGGTTTGAGTTCAGGGCTTCTGAGCTGCAGCGGACTATGTAGAGCGGGCGTCCGCGCTAAGTTCGTTATCGATATGGTGCTCCCGGGGGAGCTCGGGACCAGCAGGTCGCCTAAGGAGGGGTGCATCGGCCCAGGTCGGAAACGAAGCAGGTCAAAGCCCCCGTGCCGCCCAGTAGCGGGATCGCGCCTGTGAATAGACGCTGCAGTGCAGCCTGAGCGATATAACGAGACACAGTCTTTTTATTTTGTTTTATTTTTTCAAAAAGACACAAAAACAAACTCATATTATGATAATAATTCCCGAACCCATTTGTTGTAACTAATGAAATCATTATTGTTTGCTTTATACTGCCTCTTACTGGGGAAACACTCTTGAGTCCGACTGAGCTGGAAAAAGATAGATGGATCTTATTTTGGAGGAATTCTACACAAATTCAGACATATGGGACAGTGTGTAATATTCAGTGCCTCCAAGTGGTAGCAAAAAAAAATTAACTTAGTAAAAATAAACACATTTTGAATAATTGGCAAAAACAGATACATGGCCTATCATCAATTTGTTAAAGGTGGGGTGCGTGATTTAATCAACCCTGTAATTGTGATTTCAAGCCAGGAGATGGTGGCAGAGAATAACACATGATGTTCCTTGTTTGTAAATGAAAACATTTCTTAGATGCAATCAAATAAACTCTTCTTTTTTTCATCTTTTTGGGTGTTTTGGTTCGTGTTTGGACTCTACTAAAAGTGGTCTTTTAATTTGTGTGTATTAGGGTGGACACTTTCCTTGAAATCAACACAAGAACAATACTTGTATTGCAAGGAAAAGAGTGTGTTATGGCAAATAATATGTTTTAAATTGTCTGTGTTTGTGTGTGTCTGTCTGTCATGGCAGTTCAGTGCGTTGTGTGGCTCTTTGACTCTCACAGTTAAAAATTTCGGCCTTTTGTGTCAATTTGTTCGCCACCCCTGCATTAGACAATACAGTGCCATCTAGTGGTCAAGTATTACACAATGTAGCTTTAAAACAAAAGTCAACCGGAATACGTATTTTACCGGTTTCCTGAAGCAAATTGTTTTCATTGGTAATCAATTAAAGGGTCTGAGAAAGTATGATCTTGTCATTCTTACCGTCAATGCAAAATGGCTGACCTGGACTTCAATAAAATAGATGGATTTTGCAGCTTAATTCAAATACAATTGACTACCGATTTTACTTGATAACATTGCATACCTACCCCATTAGTCCACCGCAAACTAGCCCCATAAAAACACTTACTGCTCTTTTAAGAAAAAAAAATTCGAATATAAACAACAGTCTTGACTCAAGACTAGTATTTTTATCTGGTTGATTGGTTGGTTAGATCCCTTAGCCACTAGTGTTGTAGGGGCACCATTTTCTGTGGTGTGTCTTGGCCAAGTACAGCATGGTGGCGCCTATCCCTCTCCAGGCCAACATATGTTTCCACAGGATTGGGTAGGGTTACTTTAACTGGATTACTTTCCATTACTTTTGGATTACTCCAATACCAAATATGCTGATAAAAGACAAAATAAACTAAATTTGAATAAAATTATGACTCACAACACGTGGTAAGCTTTCTAACCTGGCTTTGATCTCTTTGATCTCAGGCAAAACTAACATAAAATGCGACACAAACAAAATGAAAATAAATCCAAACAGCTTGCCAACATCATTTTTGCCGTTCCATGTACTCGGTTACTCCCCAAGCCTGCACAAAATTTAGTAATATTATTCATATTTAGTTTCTTTTGTCTTTTATTAACATATTTGGTATTAGGTTAATCAAAAAGTAATTGAAAGTAATCCAGTTAAAGTAACCCTACCCAACCCTGTGTTTCCACCAGGTCAAGTTTGCGTGAAGGTTTTTGTATACGGATGTTTTATGTCTTCTCTATACAAATAAACATGACTTGATACAGCGATATCTGGTGGTCAAACATTACACAGTGTCCGTTCAAGGAAAATATTTTATCTGTTACTTTGAAGGAGCTGACTCAAGTTCCAACATTGTTATTTTATGGTTTAGATTTTAAAAAGCACATACCGGTAGTCTCGTCTAAAACTCACCTGTCTCACTCTGTGTTTTTTTGTGACGTCAAAGGTTTTAAAGTGTCTTAATTAGGTGAAAATTATGAAGGACATCAAAACTGTTTTGCGTTTTTTTTCACGGATAAAACCTCAAGAAGTAATCATAAAGGTGACATCAGGGTTTCTTGTAGTCAAAGCCACTATTGGTCCCGCGGCTTCTCGCTGGGTGCGGTGGCGCGCGCCTGTAATCCAAGTTCCCGGGAGGCTGAGGCTGGAGGATGGTTTGAGTTCAGGGCTTCTGAGCTGCAGCGGACTATGTAGAGCGGGCGTCCGCGCTAAGTTCGTTATCGATATGGTGCTCCCGGGGGAGCTCGGGACCAGCAGGTCGCCTAAGGAGGGGTGCATCGGCCCAGGTCGGAAACGAAGCAGGTCAAAGCCCCCGTGCCGCCCAGTAGCGGGATCGCGCCTGTAAATAGACGCTCCAGTGCAGCCTGAGCAATATAACGAGACACAGTCTTTTTATTTGTATTATATATATATATATATAAATATATATATATATATATATATATATATATATATATATATATATATATATATATATATATATATATATATATATATATATATATATATATATATATATATATATATATATATATATATATATATATGTATGTTCTCCCCGTGCTTGCGTGGGTTTCCTCCGGGCACTCCGGTTTCCTCCCACGTTCCAAAAATATGCATTTCAGGTGAATTGGCCGGTCCAAATTGTCCCTAGGTGTGAATGAGCGAATGAGTTGTCTGTCCCTGTGTGCCCTGCGATTGGCTGGCAACCAGTTCAGGGTGTCCCCTGCCCACTGCCCGGAGATGGCTGGGATGGGCCATTTATATTTATTTGAAAAAAAAAAAAGAAATACAGGTTTGAGTGGTTGGTGCCAAAGAATACGTTTTGTGTGTTTTTTTGTGAAAATACAGCAAAAATAAAAGACTGTGTCTCATTGTATCGCTCAGGCTGCACTGCAGCGTCTATTCACAGGCGCGATCCCACTACTGGGCGGCACGGGGGCTTTGACCTGCTTCGTTTCCGACCTGGGCCGATGCACCCCTCCTTAGGCGACCTGCTGGTCCCGAGCTCCCCCGGGAGCACCATATCGATACCGAACTTAGCGCGGACGCCCGCTCCACATAGTACGCTGCAGCTTAGAAGTCCTGAACTCAAACCATCCTCCAGCCTCAGCCTCCCGGGAACTTGGATTACAGGTGCGCGCCACCGCACCCGGCGAGAACTTGCAAGACCAATAGTGGTTTTGATGTATATTAACAAAGCCCAACTGATTTCAAAGAGCCCATATGCCTTTTTAATTGCAGCCATCCGCGTTTATTTGACTTTTATGAGCCATTTTTCTTTATTTCTGAAAGTCAGTAAAGCATAAAAATGGTGAAAGTAAGAAAAGGACCACTTTTAGTAGAGTCCAAACACCAACCAAAACCCCTAAAAAGATGAAAAAAGAAGAGTTTATTTGATCGCATCTAAGACATATTTTTATTCATAAACAATTAACATCATGGATTATTCTCTGCCGCCATCTCCTGGCTTAAAACCATGATTGCTGCGTCAATTGAATCCCGCACCCCACTTTCAGTTCATGTACTTATTTTTGCCAATTATTCTAAACAATAATTCTGTATTGTCTAATGCAAACAAAAACCAGTGCCAAATGAGCACAGTGTAGCAGCAAGATGCTGGACAGACATTGCGACGACTACTTGGTACAAAGTCCGCTATGTAAAATGGATACACATTTCTCGAACTGTGAATTTTTATACATTTTTAAGATGGGGTGTGTTGTTTGAGGTGTCCTTAAAAAGTTAAAAGTGAGATATTTTCTCTATTAAGTACAGTATGTGTAAACAATGCCCTACTGAGTTCAAATAGCCCTTATACGAGCCCATTGCGCCTATCTGCTTTTATTTTACTTTTATCAGCCTTTTATTCAATTTCTGTTTGTCAGTAACGCATAAAAATTGTGAAAGTAAGAAAAGGACCACTTTTAGTAGAGTCCAAGCCCCAACCAAGTCCCCAAAAAGATGAGAAAAGAAGAGTTTATTTGATCGCGTTTAAGAAATGTTTTCATTTATAAACAATTAACATCATGTGTTATTCTCTGTTGCAATCTCCTGGCTTAAAATCACGATTACAGCGCTAATTAAATCCCACACCCCACCTTTAACAAATTGGTGATAGGACATGTACCTGTTTTTGCCAATTATTCAAACTAATGTGTTTATTTTTACTGAGTTAGGTTTTTTGCTACCACTTGGAGGCACTGAATATCATACACTGACCCTTTAAATTCCGTAGCAAAATGTCTGAATTTGTGTAGAATTCCTCCAAAATAAGATCCAGCTATCTTTTTCCAGCTCAGTCGGACTCAAGAGTGTTTCCCCAGTAGGAGGCAAGTATAAAGCAAACAATGATTTCAGTAGTTACAACAAATGGGTCTCAGGGATTATTATCATAATATGAGTTTGTTTTTGTGTATTTTTGAATGAATAAAATAAATTAAAGGACTGTGTCTCGTTATGTCGCCCAGGCTGCACTGGAGCGTCTATTCACAGGCGCGATCCCGCAACTGGGCGGCACGGGGGCTTTGACCTGCTTCGTTTCCGACCTGGGCCGATGCACCCCTCCTTAGGCGACCTGCTGGTCCCGAGCTCCCCCGGGCGCACCATATCGATACCGAACTTAGCGCGGACGCCCGCTCTACATAGTCCACTGCAGCACAGAAGTCCTGAACTCAAACCATCCTCCAGCCTCAGCCTCCAGGGAACTTGGATTACAGGCGCGCGCCACCGCACCCGGCGAGAACTCGCAAGACCGATAGTGGTTTTGATGACAAAAAAACCCTGTTGTTACCGTTATAATCACTTCTTGAGGTTTTATCCGTAAGAAAACGGAAAACAGTTTTGATGTCCTTTATAATTTTTACCTGATTAAGACCCTTTAAGACATTTGACGTCACAAGGAACACAGGGTGAGACAGGTGAGTTTTAGACGAGACTATGTGCTTTTCAAAATCTAAACCATAAAATAACAATGTTGGAACTTGAGCCAGCTCCTTTAAAGTAACAGATAATAAGTATTTTCCTTGAACAGACACTGTGTAAAATTAGACCACCAGATGTCGCTGTAGTCAAGTCATGTTTACTTGTAAAGTCCTTAAACCCAAAAAATCTAAAGGGCTGCAATTGTATCTAGTAAAAACGGTAGTCAATTGGATCAGCAGCAATCAGCAGCAAAATCCCCCTACTTTTTGATGTCAAGGGCAGCCATTTTTTTTCAACAAAACATGTACCGTAGGCTACTATCAGTGGAGACCCGTTTTTTTTTAAAGAAAAAAATAATCAGTTTGTCAGTAAAGCATAAAAATGGTGAAAGTAAGAAAAGGACCACTTTTAGTAGAGTCCAAACACCAACCTCAACCCCCAAAAAGATGAAAAAAGAAGAGTTTTTTCGATTGCATTTAAGACATGTTTTTATTCGCAAACAATTAACATCATGTATTATTCTCTGCCGCCATCTCCTGGCTTAAAACCATGATTACAGCGTCAATTGAATCCCGCGACCCACTTTCAGTTCATGTACTTATTTTTGCCAATTATTCAAAACAATAATTTTGTATTGTCTAATGCGAACGAAAACCAGTGCCAAATGAGCACAGTGTAGAGGCAAGATGACAGACAGACATTGCGGCGACTACTAGATAAGAAGTCCGCAATTCTCGACTTGTGAATTTTTATATTTCTAAGATGGGGTGTGTTGTTTGAGGTGTCCTTAAAAAGTTGAAAGTTAGTTATTTTCTCTATTAAGTATAGTATGGGTCAACAATGCCCAACTGAGTTCAAAGAGCTCTTACAAGAGCTTTTATTTTACTTTTATCAGCCGTTTTTTTTAAAATTTCTGTTTGACTGTAATGCATAAAAATGGTGAAAGTAACTAAAAGACCACTTTTAGTATAGTCCAAACACGAACCAAAACCCCCCAAAAGATGAAAAAAATAAGAGTTTATTTGATCGTATCTAAAAAATGTTTTCATTTATAAACAATTAACATCATGTGTTATTCTCTGCCACCATCTCCTGGCTTAAAATCACGATTACAGCGTTAATTAAATCCCGCACCCCACCTTTAACATATTGGTTTGATAGGTCACGTACCTGTTTTGTCCAATTATCCAAAATAATGTGTTTATTTTTACTGAGTTAAGTTTTTTTTGCTACCACTTGGAGGCACTGAATATCACACACGTAGCAATATGTCCGAATTTGTGTAGAATTCCTCCAAAATAAGATCCAGCTATCTTTTTCCAGCTCAGTCGGACTCAAGAGTGTTTCCCCAGTAAGAGACAGTATAAAGCAAACAATAATGATTTCAGTAGTCACAACAAATGGGTTTTGAGAATTATTATGATAATGAGTTTGTTTTCGTGTCTTTTTGAAGAAATAAAACAAAAAAGACTGTGTCTCGTTATATCGCTCAGGCTGCACTGCAGCGTCTATTCACAGGCGCGATCCCGCTACTGGGCGGCACGGAGGCTTTGACCTGCTTCGTTTCCGACCTGGGCCGATGCACCCCTCCTTAGGCGACCTGCTGGTCCCGAGCTCCCCCGGGAGCACCATATCGATACCGAACTTAGCGCGGACGCCCGCTCTACATAGTCCGCTGCAGCTCAGAAGTCCTGAACTCAAACCATCCTCCAGCCTCAGCCTCCCGGGAACTTGGATTACAGGCGCGCGCCACCGCACCCGGCGAGAACTTGCAAGACCAATAGTGGTTTTGATCACAAAAAAACCTGACGTCACTTTTACAATCATTTCTTGAGGTTTTATCTGTAAATAACTCCAATAGTGGATTTCATTTCAAAAGGCCCTGACGTCACCTTGATAATGACCAGTGTTGGGCATATTACTTCAAAAATTAAGTCATTATTACTCTCAACTTCCTCCAAAAAGCCAATAAGTTAGTATCTGAATTTAAAAAAACTAGTCACCAGGGAAAGCAGCAATTTCCGTGTCTTTAAAAATATTTATTTTATTTGAGTCAGTTGAACAGAGCACAGACAGTTAGTTGTGTTTGAGAACCTTGTAATATTGAAGTGCCACAAATATTAACAGTAAACAATATAATAAAATAACAACCAACAGTAAACAATATAAAGGGAGTTTGATAAACCAAATGGAAAAAGATACTAAAGAAAATACAATAACAAAATGGAAAAGGATATAAAAGATTAAAAAGATTCAACTTTACATTTTATACAAACATATTCACACTGAAAAACACAGGAATCAAAATGTTTAATATATAGTACATAATTCTTCAAAAAAAAGATAAAATACAAAACAATTTTAACCTTTTAATGCTCAACAAAATTAAAGTCAACAACACAGAATCACCCCAAAAATGCATTTTGACCTATCATAAGAGAAAAAAGCTAGTCCACTATTTTAGTGGAGTTGTCAACTTCTCAACTACTATTCAAAGGGAACAAAGATATACTGCCAGAGAACAGACAAAAATTATTCACATGAAATGATGGAAGCGATAACTTGAGGGGATGGAATAACTTTAAGATAGAACCGGTGAGAACCACCAGGAAAGGTATGTGTGTGCCTATATGTGGAGTTAAACTTTGGAACAAATTACAGGATGAGCAAGCAATGTCCAAATACTCACCTGTTCAAATCCAGATACAAAAAAAACAGTATTGGCAAAGTACAGAAAGAAAGAAAATGGCGTCTCAATGATATAGCAAGTGGAAGATGCAAGCAAATCAACATTGTTATTAATGTCATGTCTAGATATTAAGTGATTGCTAGCATTATATAGGTGGGTAAAACTAAACTAAAATAGTTATTATTATAACTGTTATTATGATGATGATTATTATAACATGTATGTGACTATTATTGTTATTAGTAGTATTATTGGTATTGAAATAATGTAAGTAGGCAGAAGCTTTATCAATATATGGGTCAAGCTAATAATTAAGCTTATTATTATTGCAACAAATATCATGACTATTATGTTATTATTGTTTTTATTATTATCATCCTAATTAACGATATGTCTATTATTATTATTGCTATTGTTAAAACAGTTATCATATAACTGTTACCATCATATTATGCAAATCCATCACAATCTCGACCTATATTTACAAACAAAAAAACATGAGGTGAATAAATATGTTGTTGGGCATAGTGAAAAACTAACAAAAACTAAATAGGAATAGAATCACATAGATATACATCTTAAAAAGAACACAAAACAGACATATGCTTCACATCTCAGAGTTAGGGCGGACAAGTGGGAGCTTGATGCTGGAGGCATCGGGCTCAAGCTCCTGTATCTTGTCCTTTTAATGCACAGATCAGGACACTCAAGAATGGCGGTCCTGCTGCCTGGAGGTGGAACCCCTAAGGTAGCAGGTACAAAGATACTTGTATGACGAACAACACACACCACATAGCAGTTAGGTTTCACCATGAGCACCCAAGAGAACTATGTTGTCATAATAGATACTTTAATGATACTTTATGCTGAAAATGTATGGAAAGTCATGATGATGATGGTAAAAAAAGTGAGGGAAGTAGTGATGGTGATTATGATGATGATAATGAAGAGACTGTGTATCAACAGAGCCAATGTAAATATGTTTATGGGTTATTTTTTACGTATAAATCCACAGAAGAGCTACTGTAACTGTGAGACACAATTGTTAATGAAGTCAAAGGGGTAGCATATGCTTCTTCCTACTCCCTCTCGAAAATCTATGTTAACATTGTTTTTTTTTTGTTTTTTTTTGAATTGTTGTTTTGTTTTTGCTTTTATTATGTTATGTTCGAAATAGAACTTTCATTCATTCATTAAAAAAGCGTTTCCGAGGGAACCAGCTGTTGACTAGCCTGCTCCCTTTGTTCACTTCCAAGAGCCGGTTCATGAGGATGTTTCGTTCGCGATCGACATGAGACAGTTGCTGCGGTACAGGTGCTGTCAAGTATGGAGCTCATCATTTTCGCAACTCATTTGCCTTTTCTTTCAGCGCATTAGTAAGTACTATATTTGTAATCGCTCTGTAACTAAATGTTTGCCGCTCTTTTGAATGGTGAAATGATCTGAAAAGAAGTGACGTAAACAACTCGAAGGAGAGCGGACAACCAAAAAGCAGAAAACGGCGTCAGGTTTGCGGGGGCACACCGTCGTTGGGGTTCTGCAGCCAAAGCATTGCTTTTGTCCATCAGTAACGGCAGAAAAAATACTTAGTTAGATTACTGTACATCGTTCCGAAACGGTGTTATTTATATCGGCGTTATTCCCACAACTTGTAATGACATCTAGTGGTTCCACCCGGTAGTAAAAAGAGAAAACAGTTTGGAAATCTGTTATCTAAATCATGTGTCATAATCGAAGTTAAAGTTGGAGTGCGTAATTTGAGGCAGTTTTAAACAGTTGAAAGTTGAAATAATTTTTCCTTTAAGTATGTGCTCGGTGGCCTTGGGGGTAAGGCGCCCGCCCGAGACTGGGAAATTGCTGTTTTGAGCCTCAGCTGGGTCATAACTAACTAAGACTTACAACATTGGTAGCAGTTGCCTCCCTGCTTGGTGCTCAGATTTAGGGATTTGGAATTGAAGGGTTTGGTCACCTAATGACTCCCAATGAGAGGTTGCACACATCAGTTGGGTTGAGCAAGGGGCCTGGGAATCCTCTCCTCTGCATCACTCTCCCAGAAAGAGTCAAAACTGTGAAGATGTTCTTGACTCTAACCACATCCCAATAAGGGGATATATCCCTGGTACATATAAGTATGTGTTTCAAGTATATGTTTTAAACTGTGGAATACACCCTTTTGCATTTTTGAGCATTAAAACACAAAATCAAGCAAACATCTTTTGTGATCTCTTCAATACCAGAAGTCTTTCTTTTTCAAGAGTCTGCATGTTAAGAGTCAATTCCTGAAGAGGATGCCGCAACCACTACACACAAAAACCGGGATGTTTGGAACGGGCGTCTGTTCAAGCAAATCCCGATCCGTTTTTCCGCGAAACTGCGCTAATCCCAGCGTGTCCCGGCCGTTTTGTTCATCCCCTCCGGATTGTTCATCCGATATATCACAGTCACTCCAATGTCCTGTGTCGTCCTCTATGTTGCAGGAGGTCGGCGAGTGTAAAATGAGTTTGTAGGAAGGCCTGTCCTCATCCTCGCTGTCTGAGATGAGTTCTTCTTCAAATCCCTCAATGGGGCACACCAGCATCTGATCAAAAGCGTTGTCGGCACTGAAAGAGAGCAATATATTAATAATGTAGCCTGGAAACAAAATATTGAGTATCTTTTTGAAACCAGACCCATCACTGCCCTAAGGGGCCGGTCGCACAGCCGTTTGCGGCTGAATCACGGCTAAAATTTTGCGTTTTTTTTTTTGCCCGTGGTTGCCCGCGATGGAAAATGCGCAAAATTGGCCAACCCGCTGTTCATCGGTGGTATGCCCGCAAAACAGACGCCGGCGACTGTTCCGCTTCCTCGTCGCGTCATTTCCGCGTCATTTTCTCGTGTGGACCACGGGTATAAAAGCTCCCGAGCCGGTGTTGTGCCCAACGCCCCACCCCCGCGTGAACGCGCATTCTCCTGCGATCGCTTTTGTTGGAAGCGTGCATTGACGTTGGTGACTTTTTCATCCGCGTTAACAAACGCATTTTGTAGAATACGATCGCACTTTATTGTTTAAATAAACGCGTTATATAGACTAGGATCTCCCAATTGTTATAATTAGCTCGCTTTATTGTTTTAGTAAGCGTTTTATATAGAATACGATCGCTTTTGTTGGAAGCGCAGCAGAATGCGCGTTCACGCGAGGGGGGAGGATTTATATACGGTGTGCATTACTGTTCGATTACGTTCACAACAAAAACAAAGACGGAATGGTTTAAGTTGTATTACATTCCTAACAAATGCAAGACGAAGTGGTTTTGGTTATATGTTCGCCATTACATTCCCTAAAAGTGATATAAAAGTGAGATAAAACAAGGTAAAAGTGGTTGTAGTAGCGAGGGGATGCAAATCTCGGCAGGGATGCATTTCTCGGCATAACACCGGGCTGTAGAAATCATAACCGCTCAAGACACAGTCCCGTGAAGATCAAGATTTCAAGCTATGGCACCGAAGAAGCCAGTATGTTATTATTGTAATAGTTTTTCATTTTTACTTTATTATCTTGTTATGAAATGAAAATAAATGTCAAGAAATAAAAATGGATTAAGACGAGGTCACTACGCTGACGGGGATCCATGTTCACCCCCTTGACGTCTCGAGCACAACTGACGTGTGCTCGGCAAATCGCGCTGTATATACGCGGAGAAAAGCGTTTGACCGTCACACGCGTAACACGCTAATTTCACGTAATAACACCGCGATACAGGCGCAGAACATGCTATTACCATGCTCCACCCACGATGACCCGCTGAAATTTCCCGTCCTACCCACGTGTAACCACGCCCTGGCCGCGGCCAGAGCACGTCGTTCCGCGTCATTTCCGCGTCATTACCTCGTGTGCCGCCCGCGGTTAACACGTGCTCAAAGTTTTGAGCAGCTCAAAATTTCTCGCGCGGCCAACCGCGTGTGAATTTCCGACCGCGAGTAAAGCACTGCTGTATCTCGTCTATATGGCGGTCTCAAAGCGTCCAACAGCGTCTGCTTCACAGCCAGAATTTTCTGGCCGTGGTTCAGCCTCGATACGTCCGTGAAAGGCTGTGTACCCGCGCTCTAAAGAATTGAGCAGCGCAAAACTTTTTCGCGCTGCCACCCGCGCGCAAATTTCCGACTGCCTGTTAAGCACTGCTGTATCTCGTCTGTATGGCGATCGCAAAGCGTCCAATAGCGTCCGCCTCACAGGCAGAAATTTCTGGCCGTGATTCAGCCGCAAACGGCTGTGTGAACGGGCCCTAAACAAGGCTGTTAAAAATATCCTGCTCATAAAACTGTTCTGTTTTTAATAATGGACACCTGCAAATGAGATTTCATAGGATGCCAATTTCTTGTTTGGACTATTATTGCACACTGTTGGTTGTTGTTTTGACTATTCCATAATTGTCGCTATCAGCCAATCTGTTCTTTGAATCCCATACCCCTTTGGGATAATCTGTTTTACTGTAACATTGAAGGTTTGATAATTAGAAAGGGCTCATTGGAGGTTCTTAGAACAGCTTTGGATTTCTTAGCTGAAGGTTTCTCTCCCTGTCCTCCTTGCAAGTTCAAAATCCATTGATGTCATCTTTGATTATTTTGGGTGTCTGTTAACGTTTGAACTTATCACCTGCCCTACGTATAGAACAATATTTATTCATATTTTATTTCTTCTTATTTTTGCACATTGTTGCAGCTAATGTTCTTGCACTATTTTTTATTGCAAAATTCTTTTGATTTCATTAGAATTTACAACTTAGACCAGTCTAAAAGCATGATCTTGTAGAACATTTTTTTATCATCTTGTTTCCTTTTAAGTCCTATGTTACATGTGTATCCTGGAGTCTCACATCTAATCTTGTTGTAAACGATGGATACTACGCTGTTATCAATGACAATAAAAACAATTCTATTCTACTCTAATATGCCGGATCACAAACATAGTTCATATACTACTTCTGTTATGATTCCTAAACCAAACCTAACTGGTCTTGCAACAGGGAAGTTTAGGTGGGTTATATATATGAACTCATTCACTGCCATTGATGACCATTGTTGGCGATGAGTAAATGCTAATTCAATATTTAGCTTTTATTATCAGTAAATGAGTATTTGCTATTTTGTTACTATTAATTATTTTTCACATTAATTGTGTTTTCTGTGAATCACATTAGTATATAAAATTGTATTTTTTGGTTATTTTAGTACACAATTCCACTGAACATAGTCTCTTTTTTTTCTAGGTTTTATTGTAAAATTGCAATAATCAGTTGCATTTGAACCAGCATTTTGCCAGTAAATTAGCACAGTTGGTTTGTGTACGCCTAATCGAACCTAACTAACAAATTAGATTGGCGGCAGCTATAGATTTAGCAATTAGCGTTGTGTTTGCGTTGCTAGTATCAGTGATGATACCAGCAATTGCATTCAGTGCCTGCGCCGAGATGCTTGTTGCTAATGTTCCACTAAGCTTCTCTCCGTGATATAGATTTTGTCTGAAAATTTCACACTACTACGAGAACTCAAGCGTTGTCAATGATGGGCAAATGTGGCTCTCGGGACACATTATTGATAGTTCAAACAGTCAATTGTCGATGAACCTTGCCACTCTTAATGTGAAGTAATCAAATACTTAGTTTGTGTGAAAAAAGTTGGACCTCTGGGGTGCCCTGCTGTTGAGGGGTCCCTAAACAATTGTCTGGAGTTTGCCATACGGTGCAGGTACTTACTAGGGACTGGTGTGACTCTCATTCACCAAGTGAGCCATGGAGACGTAGCGATGCTTGAGAGCTTCCTCTGGAGCACTTCTTCTCTCAGCTTGAATGTGTAGAAGACTTTTTAGAAAGCTAACAAATTCATTCTTATCCTCAAATTCGCTGATCACCTCTTTTTTATCCGCTTGACTCTGCTGGATGTCAAACAAAGATGGCCCATCCAGTTACGGATTACAGTATGAAGAGCTCTTTTCTAAAACGAGAGCATCTGATTGATCAGACAGGACCCTGACGTGTTATTGCGTTGGTATTTTTTATTGAATTTGATCAGTTCGGCATTTTAGAAAAGAGTTCTTCAAATTCGAATCGTTTTTATTTCAAAAAGGAGATACTTACAGTTTTCAGGGCATCCAGAGACTTTAGTCGTATCTTCCATGTTTTACTCTCTTCCCCAGTCATCATTTGATATTCTTTTGGAGTCTGGAGATTATAAAATGCATTTCCAAGGCAGTCTGAAAAACGTTGAATTCCATTCAGTTCTGGATCACTACCTTCAGTTCCCACTGTTCGAAATTTACATTGGTAAAAAACTTGTGGCTGTATCTGCCCGCTAAGAGAAGCGAGTGGGATGGCTTCCCTCGTATTTGTACGATGGTCTTCATCTTGGACAAGAGAATGTGATCAAGGTCATCAGACACGTTTGATTTACTCACCACATAATCATAAAGGAATCACCATTCTTATTTACCATCTGGTACTCGCAGTTCGTGGCAAAAAGGTGTTGGCCAATGTGCAAAAAAGTGAGAGCACAGCCGAGACCCCACATGTCCACTTGTTCGGAGATGGGGAGGCCTAGGGTGACCTCTGGGGCTCTATTTGCGGGAAAAGCAGTGACAAGTATGTTTGAAATCATTTTGTAGAGAATTGTTAACAGATATATCCTGAAGTTATACAATTTAGAATTTATCAAGCAAAGCATTAGTGTTTTTCCAACTGGAGACACACAAACAAAACACAAAACTATAAACTTGTCAGGCAAATAGGTACATGTCTACCGGTAGTTATATAGGAAAACTGTAGACCATTGCGGAACGTCTGACATGATACAAAAAAATGTTAAAAAAAGTACCAGATTTCATCCAGCATATACTAGTATGGAGAATATAGCTCTGGATATAGCTAGCTAGATTCAAAGCTGGAGTGTAGTAAGTGTACTGTGTTTTTTTTTTAATATCATCAACAATCTTGTCAATTGAATCATACATGTGATTATAAATTAATTTTGAAGTGGACTTCTCAATGATCAGACAATGAAAATAAATAAACACAAATAATCAAAAAATACATTGATAGAACATTTGTTAGTGTAATATTTGTAAATCCAACACGTATATTTTAGCGTGTTCTTTCAATATACTGTAGTAAACACTTAATCTGGTTTTCGTAGAAAAAAATTCTTAAAATGAGTAAATTAATTATCTGTTAGATGCAATAATTTTGGTTATTTTAAGGAAGATTCCTAATACACTATAATCTATCTATATACCAATGTCATATCCCCAATGTCATGTGGGAGGTGGCTTGAGTCAAGAACACACTCACATTCATCAAACATACATTCCCCTTTGACACCGAACATTAAGCTCACAGCACAATAAGGGGTGAGTTGCTGTGCAATGCAACCCTTCGTCAGCAGAGTTCCAACAGCAGAAACTGGGTTACCCCCTCCGCATCATGTGTCAATTTCAGTCATTCTTAACTATCCTTTCCCATTCACATATTTGGCCTTCCTTTAATTGTATTTCCCATCCCTTCTGTACTACATACTCTTTTAATCGAACAGCCTTCATCCATTTTTTCCATATCTCCAAACCTCATCTCATCTCATTAGCTACACCGCTTATCCTCAGTAGGGTCGCGGGGGTGCTGGAGCCCATCCCAGCAATCATCGGGCAGTGGGCAGGGGACACCCTGAACTGGTTGCCAGCCAATCGCAGGGCACACAGGGACAGACAACTCACTCGCTCATTCACACCTAGGGACAATTTGGACCGGCCAATTCACCTGAAATGCATGTTTTTGGAATGTGGGAGGAAACCGGAGTGCCCGGAGGAAACCCACGCAAGCACGGGGAGAACATACAAACTCCGCACAGGAAGTCTGGAGCTGGATTTGAACCCACGCAGGAGGTTCCCAAGACATGAACTGTGCCGCACATGCTCTAACCACTGCGCCGCCGTGCTGCCCTTATCTCCAAACCATCTCAGAATATTTTAATCACCACACCAGTTATTTTCCTCACTTTCTCATTCCTTAACCTATCTAGTCATGTCACTCCACACATAGTATGCAAAGATCTAATTTCAGAGACATTTGAATTATCACTCTGATTTTCTCTCCAAACCCATGTCTTTGAGCCATACATCACTGTTAGTAACGCCACACTTTCATACAATCCTCGCTTTGCATCCATTCGCAGAACTTCACGTTCACTAGAATACCATGATAAAAATATTTTAAAAAGGAAAAAAGTATAGGTTTAAAATGAGCATATTTGTATTTCAACAGGGTGAGTGTGAGGACTACGGCTAGCTAACAGGATAGAAACGGGATTGGTTTTGTCTACAAGAGTAACAACTCATTTTCTCCGGTAAATACAACATATTTTATTTGAAAACAAAACATAGTTTTTCTTGTTGTTGTCAGTTTATTGTATCATTTTTTTTATTTTCTAAATTGCTTCAAAGAGAATGTGTAATTTTTGGAGATTGAATACTAACTTTAGGTCTTACTGTACTCTAACGTTCCCTTAAAGCACGTGAGTACCCCTCAGACCATTTCTGAAATCAGCTCAGTGATAGGTCATTACGATTTTCAAGGAAATTTGCTTTGTAACTGGTATGACAAATCATTTACATTAGTGCTTTTAAATACATGAATTCTTGTTAAAATTAGCTTACAATTTTTAAATGTAAGTGATCTCATAAACAACAGATATTTTACTGGTTGACTCAGCTTTTTTTTTTTTTTTTTTAATTTTTTTACCCCACTTCTAATGACATCCTGGTAGTCATATAATAATAACATAGTAACAACATAATAATAACACAAAATTTTATCTTAGAAATAGTAGCTCTTCTTGTCAATCAGTATCAAAAAAGTAGCTCTTGGCTTCAAAATGGTTAACCCCGATGTACATGCTTCACAACCGTAACACGGTCTTGTATGCGGATGGAGTGTTTTTTACCTCAAACAAATAAACAAAACAAAACAAAAAAAAAAATACTTTTTTTTTGTTGACTTCGGGGGTTAAGGTTGACAAACTTGAAGAAGGAAACTTACCGATACCCCATTGGCTGGATGGTCATTCCATGGGTTACTGCCGAGGTTTGAATGGAGCATCCAAAATCGATTAACTTAACTCTAAACGGTTCACACGAATGGTTGACTAGCATGATGTTATCGGGTTTCAGGTCTGCGTGAATGATTTGGATACTTCTCAGTGCTTGAAAGGCCGTAAGCAACTGCACAAAAACAGGAGATACTGTTTGATCAGACTCTGAAACGAGTCTGAAACAATCAAAACTGACTTTACCTGATGCGCGATTGGGCGTATTTCGCTGACAGACAAAGGCTTCTTACGTTTCTTGACCACAAAATCAAAAAGGCTCATTTCCAACATTTCGAAAGCCAAGCAGGTGTACCCTTCATACTCAAAGGTTTCGATAAACTTCACGATGCTCTTTTTAACCGGGTCCAAAACACTCACAAGCTCGAGCATTTTGAGCTGTGGAGAAACAGAAATGAGTAAAATTCAAGCACTTTTTCTGGTAAAGTAGATTTTGGATATCATACCTCCATATTGGATACTACATTCGACCTGGTTTTAAGAACTTTAATAGCTACGGTTTGTGACGTATCCAAATTGACACACTTGGCCACTCTACCAAAGCTTCCTTCGCCAATTAAGTCCTTAACCAGGTAGGCACTAGTTTCACTGTTTAGGATATTAGATTGTAGTTTCTCAAACGGTTCAATTTGTTTCTTCTGATCTGCAAATGGAAGTCAACGTATCAATTGCAGCAAACGTGGAAAGGTCACAAAGTCAACACTCCACCTACCAGCTTCATTTGATGCAGGGTGTATAATCGCGGTTACGCCCATCGCCATTTTCCGATCGATTTTCATTTTATATGTAAAAAAAATAAATTTCGAATAAAAACAAAAAACAAAACTTGTTTACTTTTAACAATAGGAGCAGTCTCATAATACTCTGTGATGCCATGCCAGGTGATCACAGATGTGACGTCACCATCTATGATGTCGCTTACAAGTGATGTGAGTGTCAGTATGCTGTCATTTGCAAAAACCTAGGAACAGATACATGTAATAACAAAATTACAATGCTCATTAGTACTTAAAGTGTAAGCAATGAGCATCGATAGCATGGCTTGGGTCAAAAATAACCCAAATTAGGTCAAGAGTCGACTGATCCACTGTTTGGGGCATTTAATCCGTTTTTGGTGGTATTTTGCACCAACAACCCCTCAAATCTAGGCTTGTGGTTGAAAATCCTCCCAAATATGTGTCATTTTGATTAAATTGATAACCGTGAGTGTCAACAGTGACTAAAGGTGATATTACACTTGGATTATCCAACATTTGAATAAAAAATAATCCATATTGGGTCATGAGTCAGTGGAAGGATCCACTGCTTGGGTTACTTTGACTGAGTTTTGTTGCTTTTCACATAAATGACTTTATGTTCGAAAAAACTTCAAAAAGAGTGATTCTGTGTATAATTTATCGTGGGTGTGAACAGCGGACTAAAGTAAATGATATTAAAATTCTGAAAAAAAACCTTTTCATGAACTACGATTTTAAAGGCAAGAAACTGAGTTGTTTTCAACACAATTTTGTTTTCGACAAAATGACCCAGTTATTTGGGCTTGCGCCATAAAGGACAACCCATTTTTCCAAGGTTGTAATATTTGACCACTAGATGTTGCTGTATTGAGAAGATCAACTGAAAATGAGTGCTAAAGCACAAGGGAGAATACAAATTACGGAGACTCAAAGTGACCAAAGTGCACAATTTTCTTTCTCATTATAAAATACAGATTTCTTGATCTACGAGTATTTACAAAATTGAACAATTAAATAATAGGTTAGGTATTTTTTATTATTATTCAAGTCAATATATTTATATTTTTTACACTAGCAGGCGCTAAAAAATACAAAATGTCCGGTTTAAAATGCGAGACGGTTCTCTAGGTTTTTAAAAATAAAAAGTCCTTGTTTTTTTGGTTTTCTTTAGACCCAATTTTAGAGTGGTTCAAAGAGTTAAAGCAAAATTGTCTTGTTTTTAAAATTATTTTAAACAGAATAATCTAAATTTTAGGCAGCACGGCAGCACAGTGCTTAGTACGTCTGCGGCACAGTTCTGAGGTCATGCATGTTCTCCCCGTGCTTGCGTGGGTTTCCTCCGGGCACTCCGGTTTGCTCCCACATTCCAAAAACATGCATGTCAGGTTAATTGGCCGGTCCAAATTGTCCCTAGGTGTGAATGAGCGAGTGAATGGTTTTCTGTCTCTGTGTGCCCTGCGACCGGCTGGCAACCAGTTCAAGGTGTCCCCTGCCCACTGGCTGAAGATAGCTGGGATGGGCTCCAGCACCCCCGCGACCCTTCTGAGGATAAACGGTGCAGATAATTGATGGATGTATAATCTACCTTTTTTTTTTAAACAAAGTCTGGGGTGGTTTTTGTTTCAAAACAACACAGAAATCTGGGATAATGTAACCCAAGCAGTGGATAGGTCTAATCCTAACCGAAAAAGTTTTTTTTTCCCAGAAATTAGGAACGGATGAATCTTCTTGTGACAAATCCCTTGTTAAGGCATTGAAAGACATTTCAGTGACATTTATAGTGGTATGTATGGTTTTTATTCTGATATTTCAAACAAAACCATGTATTCCTTTCCCCAGTTTTCCTTAATTAAGTTTTGCCAAGATATCTTCCAGGTCCAATACAGTTGAAAGTGTATAGTCAGGTGTTACCGAATCGACTGGAACGACATCACCGAAACTGTTAATCCAAACAGTAGCACGAACTTGCGAGTTGATGCCTCCTTGGATGTCAGCAGTAAGAGAGTCTCCAACCATTATACAGTCCGAAGGTTCTACCTGCAGGAGGTCAAAACACGTCCTGAAGATGGAGGGGTGCGGTTTCTGCTCGGCGTAATCCCCCCCAATCACGATCCCATCAAAAAAACTTTCACAGCCGACTGCCTTCAATTTCTCCCTTTGCGTTTTGGGGTTCCCATTGGTCAGGAGCAGGAGCTTGTACTTCACCCGAAGTCGTTTTAGGAGACTGGATATCTCGGGGGACAGACAAAGCAGCTCCAGGCGGCTGTTTTTCCACAGGTAGTAGCATTGAGAAGCCAGGGAAGGTGTTGAACAACTGTCCACAGTTTCCCTAATACTGTCTTCCCAAAGACCGACTCGGACCTCATCTATTGATCTCCCGGCTGCTGGATCGAAATGGTCTTGCAGAAGTTTCTGATCGAACTTATCACAGATGTTTGTGATGGTGTTGTCATCAATACCCAGAGAGGTCCTCAAAAGTTCATGGGTCTGTAACAGTCACACAGAATTTTAATTAAGGCATCCAAGCATACTACTTGATTAGTACTAAATGCTCCGTTTGTGGACCAATTATACAAAGTATTTTTCAAATATGCCAACCTTTTGACATTAAAAGGTAGATGTTATCACAAACTTTATTTTTACACCTGAAACACACGCCTGTCTCCAGAAGATAAAAACACAAAAACATCATGTGTTTTTTAAACGCTCGTCTTGGGATCAAGAGATCGCAGGTTCGGTTCCTGGCTCCTCCATGTTATATGTCGAAGTGTCCTTGGGCAAGACACTGAATCACTAATGCCCCCACTAAGCAGGTCGGCGCCTTGCATGGCTGCATGGCCGCTATTGGTGTGTGAATGTGTAAGTGTGAAGCACATTGTAAAGCGCTTTGGGAGGTCTTCATTGACTTGAAAAGCGCTATATAAATGCAGAACATTTACCATTTAAAAACCGTAGGTGGCAAACATTTTTTTCTTCGTTTTTAACGGGGGTTGGCATCCATCGCTTTGTTGCATTCCTCTCCGTTCCTCTCTTCAAATTGTATTACAACGTCCAATACTTCCCAAAATTGTAAAAATATCCTTTGTTGAGGCCTATGATTAAAGTTGATCACTTCTTTTAGTGACATTCCCTTTGCTCTTTCTTCTACCAGCCCCTTCTTCAGCTTCTCCCTCTGCATTTTGTACCTCCAGCATCCTATTTTTACATGCTCTTCTTCTGATAATCTTCACACAATCTAGTGTTGTTTCCCTATCAGTTTTAACAATTTTTTAAGGTATTATGTCAAATCCTTAGTCTCACAGCATTCACTCTTCTATTTTTTTGCCATCAACCAAGCTGTCTAAACATTTTGTTGAATTCTGAAGGGGCAGAACCTAAATCTAATGTGATCGTTTTTTCAGGCACAAATACTTAGACTCGCATCAAGATAAATCAGCCGGAGACTAAAATACTACTCTGAAGTCAAGATTTTGTTGTTGTTTGAATTAAAAAATAAACAACAACAACCCAACACTATAGACTTTAAAAAAAATGGTTGGTTGGATCCCTTGACAACAAGGGTCGTGGAGGCACCATTTCCTGTGGTGTATCTTGGGCGACTACAACTACAACAGCCTCGTAGCGCCCATCCCTCTCCAGGCCAACATGTGTTTACACACGGACAGGTGAATGTGCTAACCACTGCACTACGGAAAGAATTGGACAAGTGTAAAAGTTGTAATCTAATGCATAAAATGGTAGAGTTGGTGAATAAGCTTTTCAAGGGTCTTGGTCACAGATGTAAAGGGAAATTAGGGGAAAGTAATAATCCAATTATACGCTCACATAATATAAAGTAGGTGAGAGTAATTACTATTAAAGAGAATGCCACTGACGTGCTGTTATAATGAAAGCTGAAGAAAAGTGGAAATACCTGAAAATAAATGATATGAATGATATAATTTTTAGAACTAAATCGGCAGGTTAAATATTGGGCCCCTAGGGTGTGGTTATGGTCGTTCCCAATGCAAATGAACGCATCACATCAGCAGTCAAAAACAAGTAAACTTAGCATTAAAACAAAAGCCCATTAATACTACCTTTAGTAAAGCAAGTTGGCCTGCTCGATAAGTTTCGATGAGTGTGTTGTCCAAGTCAAAAAGTATTGCTTTTATAGTTTTTCCCTCCATTGCTGAGAATGCGAAAGCTTAGGGAGTCCCGGAAGTAACTTTCGACTGGGCGAACGCTATTCGTGCTGGGAATTGTAGTTTTTATTTGGATAAACGCGCGCACTTCAAACTAAAGCCTCATGAGGGCGTTATTACGCTAAAATTGCCCTCATTCAAGATTTAACACCAAAAATGTCCCATTTTTTTAATAATAAGACAAATAAAACACCAAAAAGTAGTGATTACAACACATGTGTTCATATACTGGCATTAGGGTGAAGTTAATCTATGAAAAATAAGAAATAGGAAAATAGATAACCACCACCCATCATTTTTACAGACATAGGGAGAAATAAGAGACCACTAATTTTTTTCAGTTCCCCGTTGAGTTTGGTTGCCCACTATAACGCAAGGCACATTTTTGGAGAACAATATCACAAACGACGATAATAAAAACAACAAAAAACAAAAACCACACGAGTTTTAACGTGTGTAAGCAAAACAACAGTTTGTTAATGACAGTATTTGGATAATTGTTTAAAGGACAGTTTGTATCATTTAGCACCTCCGAGTGAATAATAGATCTGATTCGTTAAAAAAAGCGATATTGATTTCAGACAATAAGCAAAACTACCTGAACTATAATATGAACGTGCATTTAAAAAAATACTGGTAGGTCAAGAAATTGGAATTTATTTTAAATAACATGAGGCTCACCGTAGACCAGGGGTGTCAAACTCATTTTAACTCGAGGGCCACATGATAGAACAAACATTCTCTCGGGGGCCGGACGTGTAGATTAGACAGTAAGAAAAATAGAGAGAAAGAGGGAGAGAAAAGGAGAGAGGGTGAGACAAAGAAAGAGAGAAGTGGAGAAAGAGAGAGAGAAAGAGAGGGAGAGAAAAGAGAGAGGGTGGGACAAAGAAAGACAAAAGTGGAGAGATAGAGAGAGAGAGAGAAAGAGAGGGGGATAAAAAGAGAAAGTGTGGGACAAAGATGGAAGGAGAGGGAGAGAGAAAAGAGAGAGATAGAACGTGAGAAACAAAAGAGATAAAAAGAGAAATAGTGAGAGAGGGGGAAAGAAAGAGAGAAATAAAGAAATCCAAAGAGAAATAGAAAGAGAGAAAGAGAGGAGAGAAAAGAAAAGAAGAGAAAGAGAGAAGGGGAGAAAGGGAAAGCAAAAGAGAGAGAGAGAGAGAGAGAGAGAGAGAGAGAGAAAAGAGAGAAAGGGGAAAAAGGGAAGAGCAAGCAAAACAAGGTAACATACAGAGAGAAAGAGACAAAGATGATCCAGAAAGAAAAAGAGAGACAGAGAGAGTGAAAAAGAGGGACAGAGCATAAGAGAAAAAGGGAGGAAGAGAGAGAGAGAAAGAGAGAGAAATACAAGGACAGCGTTTGTGAGAGGCACCTGAATTTGGCAACATAAAGTGGAAATATTTCAACCTGCAGCTCGTTTTTTCCCATGCACTTCTCTCAGCATTGTCTCGCGGGCCGGATTCACTCCCTTAGAGTGCCCGCGGGCTGCCTGTTTGACACCCATGTGGTAGACTAACACAATTTCCCACCATTTACCTGCTATAGGTATTCCCAAAAGAATAAAACTTTGCAAAAGTCTGGGCAAAAAAATGAGAAGAAAAACAGTGAATTTTGTCACTTTGAGTCTCCGTAGCTTGTATTCTTCCTTGTGCTTTGTAGCACTCCTTTTTGGGTGCACTACACCATACGGCAACATCTCAATGTCAAAGAATACATACTGTCTTTTTAAGCAATTGTAATTTATTGTCTGTATTTCTGGTATTGCTGCCTTTTTTTGTTCGATCTAACTTTATGACTTTATGGGTTACAATCTTTGCTAGCTTGTTCGTTAACCAAGTTTTGTGTGAAACACACCAAATTGAATTGAACATGGTGAACATTGTTTGCAACAAGATTAGACTTGGCACTCCAGGACAAAGAACTAATAAAGACAAACAAGAGACCTTCCCAAGTTGTGTTAATATGACATGCAATGCAGTGGTGGGCCCTCAGGGCAGGGAAAGCCCTTTCTGCTGTCCTAACAATATTTGAATAGTGTGATGTTAATTATATTTTGTCCATAAATACTTGCTAGATAATTCCAAATAGTCTGTCAGCTTCCTTACATTACTTTTCCCCGGGTTGTGCTGCTTCCAGATGTGCGCATTTACCAAATCACAATTCAGCCATTACTGTTTCCGGGGTCAGAAATCCAACCAGAGGCCTTCACAATCAGTTCTGAAGGCCCTGAGACATAAAATAAGTGACCTTTAAAGTTGTTGGTCGGATTCCGAATTAGAAAGCCAGGAGCTGCAGCACGCGTTAAGAAAACGTTTCACAATCTATGATGGGCTATGGGGCTGTGATGGAAGTATCACGATGAAAAGGTAGGTAACACTACACAGGGCGCACCGGACGATAGGGCGGGAGAGAATTCTGCTACGGCCGCGTTGCAACAACACATTCATGAAAATGGATGTGCGTATTTAAAAATACAACGGAAGCAAAACTAAGTTTCGTTGTGGTTTATTTAAATATAGATTATAAAATAAAACACACGGATAAAACAACATTTTAAGAAAGGAGCTGGTGCGAAACTCACATTTTTTACAGGTAATCCATATCAAACTTAACTGTGGAAATCCTTATCCTCTGTTTCTTTCCAGAAAAACTTTGCTAAATCTCCATTAAAAAGTTCGCTTTCTTCACTTTCAGTGTAGAGTCACCTTCGGTGCCGTGCAGCTCCTCGGAAACGATGCCTGCTTTTTTGGACATCAGTCCCGGCGGACACGTTAGCCCAAGCGTCCATTCTTTTTATTATAATAAGGTAGAAGTTTCTGCGCCACTATAGTCCAGGTCCAAGTAGAAAAATGACACAGTTAGGTCAAATCAAGTCATGTTTATTTGTATAGCCCTTAATCACACGGAGT
The DNA here is from genome assembly GCF_059441175.1 of Urocampus carinirostris. Lineage (NCBI taxonomy): Eukaryota > Metazoa > Chordata > Actinopteri > Syngnathiformes > Syngnathidae > Urocampus > Urocampus carinirostris. The sequence continues at coordinate 21,483,926 of NC_142361.1, forward strand.
CTCAAAGGGCTGCACACTTTTTTGCAAACCACAGACTATTATTACACCATCCCCTGATCTACAACCAACATGAGGTCAAGGAAAAACTCAAAAACATTACCACGAGGAAAATGAAGAAACCTTAAGAAACGACCGTGCATGAGGTAATCCCCCTTCCAGGATGAAAGCGCCAAGAGGACAAGGACTTTCAAATTACTCGATACGCTACAGGATTAGCATGTGCGAGTTTTTCCGCAAGTTGCGTGTGATGTCACATGACTTCTTCTATACAAGCAGGACACAGGAGATGTATATAAGTCACAGGAGATAGAAAACAAGTTGCATTTAGTTGGAAATGTGAATGATCTCACACATACATCAGATTTCAAAAATGTTGTAAATCCATGACCCGGCCAAGGCTTGAACCTGTGATCTCCAAGTCTCACAGCAGGGCGCCGACCCTAAGGCCACCAAATTGGTTTTCATCTCTTGCTTTACATCACAGACAACGCCAGCCGCACAATTTAAAGACTGATGTGCGCCTTATGGTCGTTAAAATATGGTCATTGAAATCTTCTTAAGGAAATAAAAGAGGATAGATTTCATGCACAAATAAAAATTATTTTTGGTGAGTAAAATGTGGCTATATTCTTAAAGGGACAGTGTGTTATATTTACTGCCACCCAGTGGCGCAAAAAACTTTCAATCCGTAAAAAAAACATTCTTTGATTTGAGTATTAGACAAAAATACATGACCTATTCTAATGTTATATTTTATTTAAAAAAAAGAATCATAGGTTGAAAAAATTCGCATTTCTTTTACATGTTAGGAATTTAATATTAAAAATGTACCATCTACCAAATTGTTCGAATTAGTTATCTGACTCCATTAACCAAACACAACCTGCACTCTCCTAACAATGCGCACTCGTTTCTTGATGGGAAAAGATGGACAAGAGACCGGCATTTCCACACGGGGGCAGATTCAATTTCTTAAATAATTTAACTAAGTGAACTCCACCGAATATATGGCCGAATTAGCCGAATTAGTGTTGCTCGAGTCTCTGTCAAGCCTCCTCTCTCGATCTTCTGCCTTTCCTCCTCTTCCCACGTTTTTTCCGCAAGCTGGTGTGCCGGATCCTCCCATGGGCGTGCCAGGAAAACCCCCACGTGGGGTCCACTCCCTCGCCTCGATGTCTGGAGAAACTCAAAACAGGAGAGCGTTTCTACGTCATCAGGGCCTTGTTCTCCAAACATCGCCTGCCGTCTCCCCGTCAGAGTCCTGTTATTCCCCTGCCAAAAGATTCCGCATTAGGATCAGCGTGACCTGTCATTGAACTTCAGCCTACCCGGTGAAAATCTTCATTGCACTCGATAAATGCAACTTGTATTTAATCGTATAAAATCCTTTATAGTAAAATGTATAAAATCCTTCATACACAATCCGCAATTAGGTTCCCGCCATTTTTGTCAGGCAGTATTCCGCCACGCTGTGCTTTGAGGCACTGGCCCTCGCTCATACCAGACAACACAGTGCCATCCAGAGGACAAATATTACACATTGGGGCTTTAAGTCAAGTCATGTAAAGTCATTTCTATAGCCCTTATTTACAAGAACTATCAAAGAGCTGAACAGACTACACACTATTATTACACCATCCCCTGATCCAAACCTTACATAAAGGCAAGGAAAACGCTCTCAGACCTGCGTAGTTCCTTGTGGCTTATGCGATCACTCGTAGACCAGCATTTTCACATAAAATACAATTTTAAAAGGTAATTATTATTGCTTATTTATGCGTGTCATAGCTGTAGCAGCCGTGAAATTGTATTTAAAGGTTGGATCGATTAAGCTTATTGAAGGCCTAGGTGTGAACTGCCACCGATACAATATAACATATGCGCTTTTTCCGGAATTTAAAGTATGCATTAAGGTTGCATGCATTTCATAGCGATGCAAAGAATTTTTTAGGCTCTGTCTTGAAATAATGTTAGCAAATTCGAGCGTTGGTCATACACCTTCTCTGTTATTCCGTGTCACACACAGACGTGCAAAATGAAAGCATACTTAAGTTCTTAAGCAAGCAAGTCTTTTTCTCTTCTGGCAGCAAGCCAACGGTTCACACGCAACTACGTGCAAGCTTCTTTTTGTCTATTCCAAACCAAGCACAGTACACAACAGATTTGTCTCACATTACCTGAGATCATCTTTTTGGAGTGTCGCTCAGGTGCTTGCGTGAGTACTCCAATTTGGCCTCTGAAAAAGAAACCATACACTCACACCCACGTGCACGCACATACATATATACGATATAAACCCAAAGAAATGGAGTGAGACGCTTAACTTGCAACTATCTATCAGAACAAACAGTGCCTCCCTTTTGCACGCGAGGTGACAACAACGCTTACTTAAAAGACAGACGTGCAGAAACTCGAAACCACAATCACCTTGGAAGGAAGTGAAGCATTATATGTGCAAAGTGATCGTACCTGTCAAAAAATACGATCTTTTATTTCGAATTATTGCTAAATTATTTCATGACGATCATATTCAGAAATTAGTACAATTTTCATTTAAAGTAGGGGGTCTCAAACTCGCAGCCCTCGGGATAATTGTGGCTTGTGCAGGGACAATAGTTTGAAGACACGTCCTTCATATGAATGCTTAATATTAATGCCGGTTTTGCTCGTTTGACATGGATGCCTGTGTTCCAGTTATTGGGGAAAGCTCAAAATTGGGAAACAATTTATTTGCAAATGAGGAGACAATGTCATGATTACTCATTAGATCCACCTGTGCCTGCTCGTTTGGCACCAGCAGCTGCGGGCTACCCGATTGGTTCCCTGTCCTTTTTTAAGCCCAGTCCTGTCACTCACCTGTCGTCCGTCCGTCTGCGAACCTCTGTTGATACAAGGCAAGCCTTTTTTTTTTACCCTGACTCCCGCCTGTCCCGTTTTTGCACCCATTTTTCCACCTGCCCGTTCCTGATCTCCCTGTTTGTTTCCAGCTACGACCCATTTTTGATCTCGACCATATCTGCTCTCCCGTCACGGCTTACGACCCGTTTTTGATGCCGACCACGTCTGCTCTCCCATCCCGGCTTACGACGAGGATTGTAGGGCCACCCGTTCCTGTGGTGTGTCTTAGGCAAGTACAGCCTGACGCCCATCCCTCTCCAGGCCAACTAATCGTTCCACCTTATCTAATCTATACAAAACGCAAAGTCCTACAGTGGATAAAGAGCCTTTGAGGCGTTAACATGCCACAAAAGCATAGGACGCAATGTCATCAATGTCATCAACGCAAAGTTTTTTTTTTTTTAACCCAAATATGCGTATTGTTTGTTCTAATACTCAAAATTTTTTTCAAATTTTGGATTTAGGTTCTTCTTACAGCATTGTCACGCGCCACTGTCCGTCAAAACTGAGGTCTTGTTTGAAGAGCAAGATGACACTTTACTCCCAAAAAACATCAGCGGCCAGATAATGAAGGTGCTGTATCTGAGTGAGATCATGAGACTTCTGCTACTAGTAACCATGGAAACCAGTACTATCTGTTTCGTGTGAGGGAGCAAACCCCAATTCAAAAAACAGACTGGAGAGGGATGGGTGCCACCAGGCTGTAATTTCCAAGAGGCTAAATAGTAAAGAATACATCAACCATCATATAAATGTGCATTTTTTTAAATGTACAAATTGCCTTTATTTTGCATAACAAGGAGCTTATAAATTTCCCCGCTATCTTGCTGCTACAGGTACCCGAAAAAAAAAAACCTCATGATTACTATTAGCAAAAAAATTACTTAGAAAATAATGCCTTTTGGTCACCAAAGTTTATATTCTTCTTTTTAGTGCCTTTTTTTTGTACTATGATGACTATTTTTGCACCAAATGCATATTGCACAAACCCTTACGATACCAAACTGTATGTGACATCCTACATGCCGACATTTTCTTGTTTAAATATTGCGTACATTTTATCTATCTATCTTATCCTTTTCCTCCTTGTTTTATAACCTTATCTTCTCTGTTCCTTTATCTTCTTGGTTTTTTACCTCACTGCGAATGTGTGAAACTGGAGTGTCATGCCCAATTTCGTTGTCACAATATGTTAACCCATTTTGTAACAATGACAATAAAGGTATATTTTATTCTATTCTATTCTTTTAGCACTCTTGGTTTTGAAACACAATGTAGTGAAATCTAGTGGTTCAATAATGCACACTGTGCCTTTAACATACATTTTGACAACCTTGTTTAAAAATGATTCCCTTAGGTCATTTTCTTTAGCGATTGTTTACAAAATGGGTTAAATCACACGAGATTTTGCATTTCCGTGCACAATATATATTTTCAGGTGCAAAAATTGCAGCTACGTGAAAAAGACAACTAGTAGATCTACATTTTCAAAACGGAAAAGTATCTTGAGAAACAGTGATGAGATGTAATAAAGTCATCATAACGTAGTGCAGTGTTTAGCACATTCGCCCAACACGAGATAGGTCCCTGGTTCGAGACCGGGTGGAAACCTTTATTGGCCTGGAGAGGGATGGGTGCCACCAGGCTGTACTTGCCCAAGACATGGTGCTCCCACAACCTTAGTGGTTAAGGATTTGAACCAACCAACCAATGAGTAGAATTAAGTGCCTGGCAGTCCTGGTAACAGTATTTGATAAATAATGGAACTTAAGCATCGGCCCTCTCGACCAGTCAATGGGAGATGAGTTGTGTTCTACGGTAAATATTTCTAAAGTTAGAACTGTCTTCATTGTCATTGATAACAACGTAGTGAACAGTGTTTAGCAAGACAACATTGCAGTGTTTGGGAATATCTTCTATGCTCAAGTCATTCTTCAAAGCCCAGTCTTTATTTTTTTGTATGTGGTGTCGTTATTTTTCCTGTAGTCTTTCCATTTTTTCCCATTTGTCCATGAGTTGGGTCTCCTGTATTCTTATTTCGAAATGTGGTCCTCTCCATTACGAATATTTCCTCCACAGTGCGCACATTTTGCACTTGTTTTTTCAGTCTTGTGCTCTTGTTTAGGGTGGTGATGGCTCAGTGGAAGAAACTGTTTCTGAGCCCGTTAGTTTTTATTTTGAGTGAGCAGTAGCGCCTCCCAGAGGGCAGTAGGTAAAATAAGTGGTGGCTATGATGTGAAGAATCACTCTCCCACGCTTCCTTTGTCAACCCATCAACAAACTTCTGCCCCGCAAGACGTGGGTTTCGACTCAGTCCTGTTCTTGTTGGTATTTCCTGTCTGGTATTGTTCCCGTTTATTTTGTCCTGTTTAATTTCGGTTTCCAGTTTTGTTTCCGTCTATTTTTGTCCTGTTTATTATTTTCTCCAGATTTCGCTCCCGTCTAGTTTCTCCTATTTATTTTCGATACCCTGATTCATTATCTATCCTGTTTGTCCGGTATAGACCCCATCTGTCCGATATCAACTCGGGCAATTGGAATTGATCTCGTCGGTCTCTGGCTTCCTATCATTTTACGCCAGACTGCTGCCTAACGTGCATGATTCCTCATTTCCCGTAAAATAAAAGGCTTGTGTGAGAACGTCACGCGTTTGGGTCCTGATCCAGTTCTGGTTCTTGACACGCAAGCTGGCAAATTGTGGCAATGAGGGACACCTGGGAGTTATTTGATAATATTGCCCCTCAAAATGAATTAAAGATTTTGGGTAAAATTCTGATTTCAAGCTTGAGCTGTACATAATTTAGCCACTCAGCGTCGACAGGTATGCTTTTCTGACTTTTGCAACCTTTATTTTTAAACTTATTCCAAAAAATCTTTAGATCTTTTAGGGGAAAACTAAACGTTTTCAGCTTGACACGTCCACAATTTTGTCACTTAGGGTTGACAGATATAAATAATGGGGAAAAAAAAATCAGCTTTGGTATAATTCCTTCAAATTAAAACAAACAAGAACAGCCTTGATAATCACTGCATGGTTACTAATCACTGGCACATCTTCGTGCTAGCTATAAATAGCTTCCAAAGATAAACTTGCTCTGGAATGGAAAGAGAACTCAGCTGTGCTGTGTTTGTCACGATGCTTCCATTGAACGTTTCTTCTACGTAGACTTATGCACGTACACACAAGATGATATCGAGGATGGGAATGTATGAGCCACTCAAATGGGGTAGGAAGGGTACTAAACACTTTCCATCCAACCACATGCTTATGTGAGACTTGGAAACTAGCATATAATGGCGTTATTCGTTTTTTTAAAGTCCTTTTTGAAGATTTCTCTTTTTTTTCCAGGTGCATTGACTTTATTAAGTAAAAGTATGAATTTAACACATTGCAGATAAGGATGAAATATGCATGGTTGCGGATAGTCGCTCAATGAGTATATCTTAATTTTACATTTTTACATCAATTTGACATCTTTTTCCCTGTGGGGATGAATAAAGTATCTATCTATCCATCCATCTATCTATTTATTTAGACATTTAAAGATTTATTAATTCTAGGATTTTTGATGGAACAATCTTATTGAATATTTTGATAGAACCATTGTATTGAATGATTTGAAAAGACCGAAATGTTAGTTATTGGTCCATCTAAATGGCGTGATTTGTTCTCAAAAACTGCTCTGAACATTGACAAATGTAAGATAACCCAGAGTGACTCAGTTAAAAATGTAGGTGTCATATTTGACCCTGATCTGTCCTTTCAAACACACGTGAAGAATATTACTGGAACAGCTTTCTTCCATCTTCGCAACATTGTTAAAATTCGTCCTATGCTGTCTCAGTTAGATGCGATTATAATTCACGCGTTTGTTACTTCCCGTCTCGATTACTGTAATGCACTACTCTCCGGTCTCCCGAAGTCCAAAATCAAGTCAAGTCATTTTTATTTGTATAGCCCTAAATCACGAAGAGTCTCAAAGGGCTTCACAGATTATTACACAGACTATTTTTCAGCCGACAAGAAGAGTAGGTTATTCATATGCTATGGAGTAGAAGTGAGTTTTTAAGCTTAGGGGCCAGTCACACAGACATTTGCGGCTGAATCACGGCCAGAAATTTCTGCCTGTGAGGCCGACGCTATTGGACGCTTTGAGATCGCCATACAGACGAGATGGCAGCGCGAATAAGTTTTGCGCTGTTCAATTCTTCAGAGCGCGGGTACACAGCCTTTCACGAGCGAATCGAGGCTGAACCACGGCCAGAAATTTCTGGCCGTGAAGCAGACGCTGTTGGGCGCTGTTGGACGCTTTGAGACCGCCATATAGACGAGATACAGCAGTGCTTTACTCGCGGTCGGAAATTCACACGCGTTTGGCCGCGCGAAAAAGTTTTGAGCTGCTCAAAAGTTTGAGCACGTGTTAAACCGCGTGCTGCACACGTGGTCAACACGAGGTAATGACGCGGAAATGACGCGGAACGACGTGCTCTGGCCGCGGCCAGGGCGTGGTTACACATGGGTAGGACGGGAAATTTCAGCGGGTAATCGTGGGTGGAGCATGGTAATAGCATGTTCTGCGCCTGTATCGCGGTGTTATTACGTGAAATTAGCGTGTTACGCGTGTGACAGTCAAACGCCTTTCTCCGCGTATATACAGCGCGATTTGCCGAGCACACGTCAGTTGTGCTCGAGACGTCAAGGGGGTGAACATGGATCCCCGTCAGCGTAGTGATCTTGTCTTAATCCATTTTTATTTCTTGACATTTTTTTTCAAGATAATAAAATAAAAATGATGCCATAGCTTGAAATCTTGATCTTCACGGGACTGTGTCTTGAGCGGTTATGATTTCTACAGCCCGGTGTTATCCGAGAAATGCATCCCTGCCGAGATTTGCATCCCCTCGCTACTACAACCACTTTTACCTCGTTTTATCTCACTTTTAGGGAATGTAATGGCGAACATATAACCAAAACCACTTCGTCTTGCATTTGTTGGGAATGTAATACAACTTAAACCATACCGTCTTTGGTTTTGTTGTGAACGTAATCGAACGGTAAATCCTCCCCCCCTCGCGTGAACGCGCATTCTGCTGCGCTTCCAACAAAAGCGATCGTATTCTATATAAAACGCTTATTAAAACAATAAAGCGAGCTAATTATAACAATTGGGAGATCCTAGTCTATATAACGCGTTTATTTAAACAATAAAGTGCGATTGTATTCTACAAAATGTGTTTGTTAATGCGGATGAAAAAGTCAAATGCGATCGCAGCAGAATGCGCGTTCACGCGAGGGGGTGGGGGGTGGTGGTGTTGCGTAGGAGTCGGATTTGGGCACAACACCGGCTCGGGAGCTTTTATACCCATGGTCCACACGAGAAAATGACGCAGAAATGACGCGATGAGGAAGTGGAACAGTCGCCGGCGTCTGTTTTGCGGGCATACCACCGGTGAACAGCGGGTTGGCCAATTTTGCGCATTTTCCATCGCGGGCAACCACGGGCAAAAAAAAAAACGCAAAATTTTAGCTGTGATTCAGCCGCAAACGGCTGTGTGACCGGCCCCTTAGATCCGGGCACCGGTGCTGTGGAATGCTCTTCCCCCTGAGATCCGATCTGCAACCTCAGTGGAAATGTTTAAATCTAAGCTTAAAACACACTTCTATTCGATAGCATATGAATAACCTGTATTTTATGTTGACAATATCTGTGTATTATTCGTTATTGCAAGATCCATTGCAGACTGGTCATCCTGGAAGGGGGATTACCACATGTGTGGTCCCTTCTCAAGGTTTCTTCATTTTCCTCATGTTGAGGTTTTTGAGTTTTTCCTTGCCCTCATGTAGGTTTCAGACCAAGGGATGGTGTAACAATAGTCTGTGGTTTGCAATAGCCTGGGTAGCCCTTTGAGACTCTTTGTGATTAAGGGCTATACAAATAAAAATGACTTGACTTGATTTATTCATGTATTTCTGGCACTTATTTTAAATCCTTTATTTTCTATGTTGAAAGGAACAATTTCATTCCCCCGTCATCTAGCTATGTATTCATTTAAATACATGAATAATTTGAATAAGAATGCAAAAATATACAAAACGCAAATTCCTCTACAGCAAAGTATCAATATTGTGACACATCAATGCTGAGGTTGGGCTCATCTCTGAAGAGCTGGATACATCTTTACACCGAAAAACAACGGCGGCCAAACGCTGAAGCTACTGTATCCAAGTCAGATCGGGAGGCTTCTTTTGCTACTAGTACCCATAAAATCATTATCATTATTTCCATGGGGGGAGCAAACCCCCAGAAACCCCTCAGAAAAAATAGCCTGGAGAAGGATGGGCGCCGCCAGGCTCTTTTTGCCCAAGACACACCACAGGAAGTGGTTCCCTGGTGACCCTGGCGGTGAACTGTGAGGGTGAAGAAATTAAAGTTTTGTTGTTTTTTTTCCATGTTAGTTTGTATATTCTTATGGAATACATGCAGTTTTTTTCAACAAAACACAATTGTTGCCAAACAAATGATGAATACGCTGTACAGTGGATCCTATTATTTAAAGATCTGACTGTGCCTCACCAGACATGAACCTCCCTGCACATGACTGGATTCAAAGTTCATCAAATAAAAACTTACGACTCAAAATTTGCCTTGTCATTTATTTTAGGTGTAACAATATTAATTCCCACGCAGTATCATCACCGTGTAATACAAACACTTTACAATGAACAAGAAAGGAAAAAACATTTCCTGGAAGACTGAATTGTCTTTTGTTCTATTTTAGGTTAGCACAGTTACAAATTAGCATTGAAGTCTCTATGACAAGCAGTTCCGTGTGGAAACTGTGGCGAGGTCGGTCTTCCAAATTAACTTCGAAAGTTGAGATTTATTCAGATTAATCTGATTTTAACATCCAACTGAGCTGGAGGACTGTTTTCTAAATGTTACGAGGTATTTATATAACAGGATAGTATCGATTGATACGGATCCGATACTGATACTTTTTGCCTAGAAATCTCATTATCATTGAATAATTGAACTTCTCCTTCTTGAGTTACTTTATTATAACGAAATAGCTTAAAATGTGTCTATTTTTTATTAATTAACTATAATGCAAACTAACAATATACAAATATATAAGTATTTGTGGTACAACAGTTTCTGAACAAAATTCAAGAGAGTCACACACAAAAAAAAGCATTTTAACAAAAACACAACTATGACAAGGTCAACATGATTATACTGTAATACCTTCCATGTCACAATATTTTAAAAATGAAGTCAAAGTGTAAATAATGTAAACAATACGATGTACACACCTTTAACAAGAAAACCAAAATGCAGAAATGTAACAAAAATACAAACACTTTATAACAATGTGAACAAAACAATTAAAATACCGTAATATCCGGACTATAAGGCGCACCAAAAACATTACAGTATAATCTAGTACACTTTATAGAGCCGGAAATACGGTAAATACATTCAAAAATGCATAACTTGTCAAGAACCGGAACAGGAGGAGGACCCAGATCCGTAACGTTTCTCAGACAAGCTTTATTTTACGGTAATGGGGCAGTCATGCACACTAACACAAACGCCAGTGATTCGGGGATCGGTGGGCCGAAAAAGAAAGACAGAAGTCTGGCGTGGAACAGCAGGAAGCCAGAGACCAACGAGATCGATACCAGTAAAACGAGCCGATACCGGACAGATGGTGTCGATGCCGGACAGAACGGGACTGACAGGATTGATTACATATATAGGAGACTGGAGTCAGATATCAGACAGGACAAGATAAACGGGAACGATACCAGACACTGGAGACCGGAGGCCGATATCAAAACAGGACGAAACAGACGGGATGGATACCAAACAGGATACACAAACAGGATACCGGACAGAGTCAAAACATACGTCCCGCGGGTACAGAGGTTCGTTGGCGGACTGACAAAGGGTGAGCGAGAGCACTGAGCTTAAATAGGAGGGAAGCCAATCAGTCAACGAGCCGCAGCTGGCGCCAAGCGGGCGGGGCCGATTGGCAACCGTGACATAACTACCACGAAATGCTTCTACAAACAATAACCATTTGTGAATGAATCGATTCATTAAGTTGTGAAACCACAGTCACTAATATTTATGTTGTATGTCCATTTTTTATCTTCTGTTTGAATCTCATGTGCTGTATAATCCGATGCGCAATATTTATGAAAAGAAAAATCAACAAGGGGGTATTTTTGGAGGTTTGAATGTGCTTTTGTATGATTATATCCTCAAAAGTGCCTTAACGAAGCCAACGATTATATCCAGGGGATGTTTGTATTCTTGCAACAATTGTATCCTGTTGGGGCCTGCTAACTATTAATCGAGATGGCCTTCATTTGGGTGCTGGGAAGTCCGGGGAAGAGCTTACGATTGTATCTGTCATAATTACTAACTCTGGTCACCTGGAGCAATCATGTGGGCGCCTTCTGATTGGCTGGCACTTCTCTCTTAAGCGCGCTGCGCCCAGAGTTCAGTGTCAGAGTGTACATTTGGTAACTCTGTGTGTTTCTCCTGATATCCCGTTTATTTAAGAACTCTGCTTACCTGTTTCTGCCTGCCTCCGATCCGACCTGTTTCTGTCCCACGCTTCGATCTCCTCTCCAGCCCCAGTAAACAAGACCTGCATGACTTCCGCACTTCGATTCTGGACTCGTTCCGAAGTGTTCTCCCCGGCGCCGCTGCTGACGTCTGACGGCCATCACGTCTCCCGCAAGCCCTGAACGCTTCCTTAAATAAAGAACTAAAACGAATGCTCTGGGGTTTCCTGGTCTGTTCTGGGTCCCTGATAGTATCCTCTTGGGGCCCTGTAACTTTTAATCAATATTGCCTCCGCTTTGGTGCTGGGAAGTGCCGGGAAGCCTGCTCAAGAGTTTTCATCCGTACATTCGTTTCTTTTCTTTTCCTCACTTCTCATTTATTATGCTCACACGCCATCTCGCGACCAGCATTATTCACTTCATTTAAACATGTGTTTTCTGCCTAAACCAATCAGATTATTTTCTTGTATTCATGTGACCTCGCTTAAGCCAATCAGATGTGTTGTTCTATGCCTGTGCTTTCCAATAAATGAGTCTCCCTAGATAGTGATTCCTTCCTAAACCGATTTTGGAAGCACGCGCCTCCGATGCAAGGGCTATCAGAAACCTAAATCTCAGACTCAGAGTTTTTTTCTTCATCTTAATAAAATTTGAAAGTTTAACCTTGACAAAATCAGTAGTGCAAATAAAGTGAATCGATAGGATCGAATTTGAAAATTACAATGTATGTATAGCCTTTCGACACACTAACAAAATTAGTATCGTGCTAGTTTAAACAGGAGGACAGTTTTAATGAAATGAAAAATGAAATGATCTGCATTTATATAGCGCTTTTCAAGTCAATGACTTCCCAAAGTGCTCCACATTTCCCAATAGCGGCCTTGCAGCCATGTAAGGCGCTAACCTGCTTATTGGGGGTAATAGGGGTTCAGTGTCTTACCCAAGGACACTTTGACATGTAACATGGACGAGCCGGGATTCGAACTGGGATCCCTTGATCCCAAGACGAGCACTCTACCTCCTGAGCTACTGCCGCCCCAATCTTAATCTTAATCTCAAGACATAAGTATCGTTCCGATCGAAGTAGTATCGATAATATCGATATTTGGATCGGTCCGCTCACCCTTAGTCCTTGGCTTCCTTGGGGGACAACAGATGGCCCGAGGCTTTCGTAGGCTGACAACTGCAGGTGCTTTTTAAGGCAAGTGCTTTTTACGTTAAGTGCTTTTTCCTATGGAGGTTGAAGTACGATGAGGACGTGACTGACTCAATGTCGCTTGCTTCTCTTTGAAGAAAGACATCTAGGTGGAGGGTCTGGCATTGAACCAAAGAAGACATAATTCCATATGGATGTAATGTTTCTTTATTGTGAGCTTTGTGAAAGGACCCATCCTGAAGCTAAGTTTCACAATTAAAATTGATCTCAAATGAATATGATATAACAAGTGTTCAGAGCTCAGTTGACAACCAATCACGGTCCAGCTTGCCTACGTAAAGTTTTAAGGGGGAAGAAAAAGGAGACACACTGTAATATTTGTTTTTTTAATTAAAAAAAAAGTGGTTGACTGAGTCTACCCTACTTCCAACAATTAACCTGGTAATAACATAGTAACAACATAGTAATAACACAAGTACATACATTACATTTCAAACGGGGTGCCCTTTGTGCTAATTAATAACAAAACGTAGCTCTCAGCTTAAAAGGGTTGTGGACCCCGGTGTAGTGGAACCAAAAACGAGTTCTCACCAAACACAAGGAAGAATATAAACTATAAAGACTAAACCCCTACATTTTTCTATTTTTCTATTTTTTTCTTCCGTACGGCCTTTTTTATGATGTCTTTGTTTTTTGAGGTACCTGTTGCAACAAAATGGCAGACAATTATGCCAGCTCCCTCGAGGCTCATGTTATTCGAAATAAAAGTGAAATTACTTGACCTACAAGTATTTAAAAATGCACTTTTATCTAAGAGTTCATGTATTTTTCCTTATTTTTAAACACAAATTTTTCCTTTAATTCTTTTTTTTTCTACCATTTGGAGGTAACACTTTTAGCTAAATACTCTAACGTATAAAACAGTTTTTAATATAGTCAAGTTCACTAATTCAGCTTCACACCACAATAAATAAAAAAGATAAATAAATAAATAAATTCGCAAATTAGTCGGCCAGTCTTTGTGTTTATTTTGTAATTACATTAGGCCCATTACAATTTCTCAACTATTTTTCTGAAAAAAAAACAAAAAAAAAAAAAACAAACAAACCAATGGTTTAACTAGAAAATAGAAAAGTTTTTTTTTTTTTCAAAATAAAAGTAAAAACATTAAAACATGTTTCTAGTAGTGCGGTTCAAATATAATTTTTCTAGTTTTGCAGGAAATGTTGCACTTGGTGTTTGAATTTGAAAACACCACGGTGTACTTTAAATGAGCAAAATGATCTGTTGTTAAACACTCAAAACAGTTGGATCCAAAACAACTCAAGTTTGGATCAATAAATAGACCAACCCACCTGATACTTGACCCAACGTCCTGTGCTCTTTTGTGGAAAATCCACAAAACTCGATTATTTTTGTTTTAAAATAACGGCCCCTAAATTGGTTAATCTTTTGCTAAACAGTCGGATTACTCTTGGTAGAAAACAACCTAAACAATTGGGTCGTTCTGTGTTAAAAGACCCAGAAAAAAAACAAATCAATTCCATTTTCAACCCAAGTGTATCGCGTTTACGTCCGACTTTACCTGTCCATGCGTTTCAAATAACTGCAGGCTACAACTACAAATTTGGCAATAATTTGCTGTGATTTTCTATGACTAGGAATCCTTGTGATGAGTAAACAAGGGTTGAAGCACCGAGTCATGATATTTCAAAGAAAAGGAAAGGAAACGGTAGTTGTATTCCTGGAAAAACGTCAATGACTCAAACACACAAGCAGAACACTGTGTTTTGAACACACATTGTTGTTTTGTGTTATTGCCCAATCCATCCATCTGTCCATTCATTATCTGCTCCGCTTATCCTCAGTAGGGTCGCGGGGGTGCTGGAGCCCATCCCAGCCATCTTCAGGCAGTGGGCAGGGTACTCCCTGAACTGGTCGCCTGCCAGCCGCAGGGCACACAGAGAAAGATAATTCGCTTTCTCTTTCACACCTAGGGACAATCTGGACTGGCCAATGAACCTGACATGCATGTTTTTGGGATGTGGGAGGAAACCGGTGTACCCGGACGAAACCCAGGCAAGCACAGGGAGAACATGCAAACTAAACACCGGAAGGTTCGATCTCATGACCTCAGAACTGTGCTGCACACGGGCTGACAACTGCACTGCCTTGCTGCCTTATTGCCCAATTCTACCAATGATTATTATTTATGAACATTTTCCAAGGCTTTGTAGCAAAATTTTAAATCAACAATCAATAACATTTGTTTGGATGATGAATCAATCAATCCATGCATAAAGAGTGGTATCAGTTCTTGGTACCAGTGTGTCACAGACCAGAACGGACACAGGACTTAATTGCATGCGTTTCTTAGATTTTATTGAAAGAGAGTGAGAGTAAGGCTTGCTTGATTGCTTTATCCGAAGACTGGCGGAGAGCGGAAGTGACACTTACGTGTCGGAAGAAGCCAGGCGGGAATGGCAAGTCGTTTGACCAGGGCTGGAGATGTAAAGTTCGTAATAGTGGTCGTAGGCAGGCGGCAGGCAAAACAGGTGTAGTCAGGTTCGGAAACGGGTTGAAAAACGGGAATCAGGCAGGAAACAGGCTTTAACAGGGACAAAGTCGGACGGGAACGCTCACTGAGTAAAACACAACAGCTCGCAACGATCTGACAACGTTTGAACTGAAGTCGGGGGCTTAAGAAGGGTGTGGCCACCAATCAGCTTGTCCGGGCTGTTGGCGCCAATCAAGCTGCCAGAGGTGTTTCAAATAGGGCAATTATGACACCGTGATTACTGAAGTACTGCATTTCATATCAGTATCAGCTTGTAAACAAATCATATTGAACATCCTGACTTTTTAATATGGTTTGACTTTATTTAGTTCATCCATTCATCCATTATCTGCAACGCTCAATACGGTTGCGTGGGTGCTATCTTCGGGCAGTGGGCAGGGGACACCAAGAACTAGTTGACAGGGCACACAGAGACAAAAACCTCACTGGCTCATTCACACCTAGGGAGAATTTGGACCAGCCAATTAACCTGACACGCATGTTTTTGGAATGTGACAGGAAACCAGAGTACCCGGAGGAAACACACGCAGGCACGGGGAGAATATGCAAACTCTGCACAGGAAGGCTGGTAGCTGCATTTGAACCTATGACCTAACCACTCAGCTCCTGTGCCGCCCTTTATTGAGTCCATATATGTTACATATCTAATTTTTCAACTGGCAAACATAATTTGGGTAATTCATTCATTTTCCTCATTGCTTATCCTGACTAAAGTAGCAGGGTTGCTTGAGCTCATTCCAGCCGACCTAAGGCAGTGGGCAGGGGACACCCTGGACTGATTGCCAGCCAATCACAGAGTACCCAGAGACATAAAACTACTCATAAATAGGGAAGATTTGGAATCACCAATCAATCTGCTATGCACGTTTTCAGAATGTGGTCGTGCCCAGAGAAAACCCACAAAGGCACAGGTGGAACAGTAAAATTCCACACAGAGGGCGGTAGTAGGGATTAAACTCAGGACCTTTGAACTGTGAGACAGATGTGCTCAGCAGTCAGCTGTTGTGTCTCCTCAATTTGGGTAATATATTCTCCTAATTGTCAGGTGTCCAGAATACCTTGTTAGAACAATCATTGCTAATACCGATGGTTACTAAGGGATATTTTCTTTAAATATATTTTTTCCAGTTTTTAACACCTTCAAAGTTCAGGACTGTGGTGATCTTCTAGGAATAGTAGCAAAATGTTGAGTCCCGGTCAAAGTCAGCTGTTATCTGATGCAACAGTCTCTTAATAGTTACCTCTAAGAGATCATTCCGAGATATTGCGCTACCACAGCACTCTCCCTCCTCCCTTGCTTGATCTTTCGTGAGAAGACGCATGCAACATAGTTTTGTGGCACGACGGCTGCATGCAACGCTTGTGATGCAACAATACCTGGCCAGAGCCAATAATCGTCCCTGGCCAAAGTGGCTATTCAGAAGTTGCTCTTGATATTAAAGCATGTGGAGAACAAAAAGTTTTGCCACAATTGTTAAAATAAATTCAATGCTTTCATGCAAAGACTGAAAATGACAGCATCGCGTGCATCCCTCATCCTGTCTGTCCAGTTTGTTGCCTTTTAGCGTAATCCATTACCTTGTCACAGGAGTGGAAGTGCTTCAGTTCATTCATAAATCTACATTCACGCAAAAAGAGTCGCTCGTTGTGCAAAATCAGGTTTTTGCTGTTGTTTCGAAAAGTTTTTCGTGCATAAAATTGTAAAGTGAGGGTGGAGCATTCACTGATGCTTGGCAGAGCAAAGAGAAGCATGGTCTTGTTTTACTGTGCATTCAAAACACCACTGATAAAAATTTTTGTGATCCAAATGTCATGGAAAGTCTGCACCTTTTGGGGCCAGACTAAGGCACATCTGTGCGAAAACATTCTACTTGACTTTTAACTTGATAAGCCACAATCGTGACTTGGAAGTTTTACCTGGGCAAAATAAAAATAAATCTTGTTCTGCATACAAATTATTTGATTTTGAGTCTATTTTTTTTAACTTAAAATTTTGGTTTTACTCTGTTTTTTAAATATTGAACTAGAACTTATGCAGTGTGCAGCAGCAAGCATTTAATTAATATTTTCAAACATATTTATTAGGTAAAAATTGAATATATATATATATATATATATATATATATATATATATATATATATATATATATAATAAGAAGACAAGGCCTCACAGATAATAATAATTTTGTGATAATGAAAATAATAATAATAATTACTATAACAGTAATGAATATATTATTATTATTACTATTATTATTATCATTATTATTACTATTATTAGTATTATTAGTAGTAGTAGTAGTCGTAGTATTAGTAGTAGTAGTAGTAGTATTAGTATAATTTTTATATTGTGATATGTATTACTGTCCATTATAAATCTTGAAAAAACAAAAAACAAACTTAAATCAGACAGTTGTTAATCATTGTGGGATTTATTTTCCTTACTTTACTGGATAAAAATGTAACTGTACTACTGTATACGAAAATAAAACAAAGTATCATACAAATGTAAAAAAATTATCAGCCATCTTCTTGTTTTGTTGGCCTAACGTTTCCCCCCCTAAAAAAAAAATCATAGCTTATTAGCATATTCATTTGCTAAATTAAATGATAGCTTTTAAAGATTATTTTATTTGAAAATCAATTTTAATAGATTGAGCTAAATATATGTTTTTGAATTACTTAGTCAATTAAAAAAATAATTCGTATTATTTATTTATTTATTTATTTATATAGCCATGTACTGTTATACCAACTTTGTGTTTTTTTTTATCACAAATTTATTTGAATTTTTCATTCATTTTAATATGTTTCTGAATTAATTAGTCAATCGATCATCGTGTGTATGATATTACAACTACAGGAAGAGCTAGGGTTGCATAAAAATAAATAAATACATCAGTCCGTTATCTGCACCACTTATCCCCAGTAGGGTCGCGGGGGTGCTGGAGCCCATCTCAGCCAGTAGCAGGGAACACAGAGACAGACAACTCACTTGCTTATTCACACCTAGGATTCACACAAATTCAGATCGGCCAGTAAACCTGGAATGTTGGAGGGCAGAAGATGCAAACTACACATGGGGAGGCTGCGGTAGCCGGACCTGAACCCTGGACCTCCACACCGTGGGGCTGCATGCTAAACACCCAGTCATTTAGAATACATACATTAACAAGTCATCTATTTAATTTTAACTACAAACAATTAACATGTTAAGCACAAAAGGGCACTTGAATATGATTCTATATGTTTCTCAAAGGCAGAACAGTTACTGTATGCAGCATTATTTAATAACAATTCAAACAAGAGTACGTACTCTAAGTAATTACAATATGTTTCAAATTACCATACAATTATTGAATATGCAATTAATGTTTCTGAAGTTGGCTACTAAGGTGTGGTCCAAGTTCTGGACTTCTCTTTGGTTTTCTTTCAGCAAGAAATACAGTAACTAGCATTTTAACCACAGGAGGACAATCCATTACCACACTATATGTTTCTCAAAGGCAAAACAGTTCCTGGACGCAGTATCATTTGACAACAATTCAAACAAGAGTACGCAATTTTGTACAGAACGTTACCATAAACAAATATCTTCATCCAAGGAATATGTTTCATACTTGCAGACAATTATTTTCCAAAGCAACAACAAAAGAGGATTTGCGATTAGCATTCGAATGTTGGCGTCTGCGCTTCCGTCCAAGTTCTGCGCTTCTCTTAGTTTTTGTTTTAGGATAAAAAAAGTAACATGTTAACCACAAAAGAGCACTTCAAAACCACTCTATATGTATCTCAAATACAAAACAGTTACCGTTTGTAGTATCATTTAATCGCAACAATGCATTTACAATTTTTTTCCACCGTATTTCCTGTGCATAAACAGCACCAGAATTAAAAGCGCTCTTTTAAATTTCTGGTCAAATTGGTTTTAAGATGGGCCTTAATAGTTCGGAAAATACTGTAGCTCCAAAGTCTGACCACGGTCCAAAAAACAGAAACGATAGAGCACGTCCGTTTTGCTTGCGGAACCAATACGGTGCTTTCAGCGCGTCCCAAATCTCTGCCGAGACTCGACTAATCCACAATGACAGGTCATCTCTCACCTCTCAAGCGGCACACCGGCGCCATGACAACGCTTCTATTCCTTTTTCTGCCTCCGACTTCAATCAACGAAAGGGAACAATCCTGGCGATGATGCTAACAGGCTGTCATTGTGGGACAAGCCAGCAGTTTGGGGTCACGCTGTCAATCCGGGGACACGAGGACGTAATTAGGATTCAGTCCGAGTTATTAGAGCATGTCTGCCTTTGTGCCTTCAAGCGCACACAAACGCAGGCCAAGAATGGGAACCTTCATACATTTCACCTCAATTAGACGAAATGAAGAAGAAACTTTAACCTATATTGACTGTTGAGGAAGTGCAACATAATGTGTGTTGGTCATCAATGCACGTCCGTTTGTAGAACTTTTTCGTACTCCCCTTGTACCTGAAAAGTTATACTACATTGAAACTACTCCAAATTACTTTTGCAGTAATGAGGTCTAATACAAATATCCTTACTTGCCTGAAATGTCCTCATTCTTTTGGTTAAAGCGACACTGTGTAATATTTGACCTCTAAATGACGCTGTATCGTGTAGTGCTGGGGTCATTAAACGTTTTGAAGCTGAGAGCTACTTTTTGTCACCTGTTTGATATGCATTTCTTAAATGACAACTAACTATGTTATTACTCTGTTATTACTATCGCTAAGAGTTAAGTTAAGATAGGTTAAGTCACCAACTAAAACAGTTAGAAATCAAATTGGCTGGAAAATCTCAATGACCTATTTTCAGAGCCTCTCCGCGAGCTACTCGGGTGTTCTTAGGGGGCTACCTGGTGCCCACAGGCACAACTAAGAGACCCCTGGGGCAGTGGAATCAAAAACGAATGCTACAACATAGAAGGAAGAATACAAACCATGGAGACCCAAAACGACTTTACCGTGTCAATTTTCTTTTCATTTTTTTTGTTCAGCCTTTCACAAGGTTTTTGTTTTTTGCGGGTAGTTCAAAATAAAGACTGGGAATGAGGTTGTGTTTTGCCCATAAAACCTGGACAGAATTTTGTCCAATGTCGTTGTGATTGTGTTTACTTCCTCCAATGCGGTCCAATTTGAGCCCCCCAAAAGTCATTTTCACAAAGACTTATTAAACTTTTACATCACTACCAAATAAAGAAGTGTTTTCAACAAAACCATGGTGTCTTTTCATGTCCTTTCAACATCTTTTCACTGTCTTTTCAATGCCTTTTCAATGTCTTTCTAATGTCTTCTCAATCAATTTCAGTTGGATATCTTGTGGTCTAATTGAAAGTATAGTTTTTTTTGAATAAATATTAAATTAAATTAAATCAATTATTATGTATTAAATATGAAAAACAAATGTATGTATATAAATGTTTTGGGAGCACAAGGAGCATTATCTTTCAAATTAAGCATTATGTGCATTCCAATCTAGCAAAGCTACAAAGTTGGCCACCACGGAACCACAGTTTACTCTCCCATTCGGGACGCTTGGGCTGCTTTTCCCATTGATTGTCCAACCGTGCCAAGATGCACCCTCCCCCGTGACATCCCTGCCCCATCACCAAGAACACTTACATTCACACGATGTTGTGGCAACACCATTAGAACATAGGCCGGAGAACTCATTAGGGGCCGCTTACCCACTAGACTGACACCTACGTGATGGAGATGTAAAGGTCGAGCTTCCTCAAGTTCACTTGAAAGTCCATTATTTGGCTCCAGTAGCCTAAATACAGATTTAAGATAACTACACATGTCCCCCCTCTGAGTTCATGTGTCAGAACTTCCTTTGATATCTTTAAAAGCTTTTGCTCTTTATCTGAAGCGTTTGAATAACAATTTATCATGCTGTCACGCAACAAAAAATAGGCAAAAACGGGCGTCATCTTCTTCAACTGAGTTAGCTTTTTCGTCTTCACCTAACTTTTAAAAAAAAACAACTTTTTGTTGTCTTCTTCAGGAGGCTAGAGCATTTCTCTTTGTTGAAAAACTAACATCATTTGCTTTTTTTGCAGAAGGATGTTATCTTTAACACTGGAAATTAGCATCTTCCTGTGTTAAAGCACCATTGTCTTATTAAAAAAATTGTTAAAATGGAAAGCTGCAAAAAATGCGACTTGTACTCCAAATCAAGTCAAGTCATGTTTATTTGTATAGCCCTTAATCACAAGGAGTCTCAAAGGGCTTCACAGACCGTAGACTATTGCAAACTATTATGACACCATCCCCTGATCTAAAACCAACATGAGGGAAAGGAAAAACTCAAAAACCTCATCATGTCAGGGCTGGAACAAACAGTGGACCCAAATGCGTAATGTTTCACACAAGAACTTTGTTAAGGAATAGGGGGGATCAGTGAGAGAGGAAATAAACAGCGATCTGGTGCTCACTGGGCCGGTGACAGGTGGCGAGACAGACAGTTCGCTGACGGACTGACAGAGAGTGACCGGAGAGGAAGCACTTAAATAGGGAGAGGGATGATTACGACACGAGGGCAGCTGGGCAGCTGAAGGAGTGAGCATAGGTGAGGGTAATCTTAGGGCAACTGACAGGATCGTGACACAACATGAGAAAAATGAAGAAACCTTGGGAAAAGACTGCACATTTTCTCTCACTTTAATTCTCTATTTTATTCTGTTTCTATTTCTTTCTCCTAATTTTTGTTCAGTTTTTCTCTTTTTCCTGCCTTCTCTCTTATTCTTTTCTCTGTCTCTTTCTCTCTTTTTTCTTTATTTCTCAATTTTGCTTCTCTTTTGCTCTCTCCCTCTTTCCTTCTCTCTTCTCTCTACCCCCTTTGTATTAGTGTCCCTTCATCCAATGGATTTTCCAATACAGTAATCCCTTGTTTATAGCGGGGGTTAGGTTCCAAAATGAAACTGTCATAGGCAAAATCTGTGAAAATTAAACTTTTACTTTATTTTACAAGTATCATGCAATGAAATACTTTATTGTACAATGAAACAAAAACCAAAAAAAACCCAAATCTGTCGCAAAACCGTGAATTTTTTTTTGTCATTGTCGGGACCAGAACGGAGACAGGACCCACTTGCGTTACGTTTCTCTCAGTTTTATTGGAAGAAAGGAAAGGGTTGCACCCACGATCCGGTGATCGCTGGACGCAGAAAGCAGGTCGCTCTGAACGTGGAAGTGGGACTTCCGTGCCGAGCGATGGCGGTGTCGGGAACGGAAAATAACGAGTCAGTAGCCTGGACAGCAGAGCAAATAACGTGGTCGAGATCGGAAACAAGTCGAAAGCCAGGAGAGAAGAGTAGACGTGGTCAGGATCAAAAAACGGGTCGCAGCCGGGAAACAGAGAGGGAGCAAAAACAGGTGTGAGTCAGGGTCAAAAAAGCTTACCTAGAGTACACTGAGTTTCGCAGACGGACTGACAGGTGACAGAAATATTGGGTTTAAATAGGGGCAGGGAGCCAATCCGAGTCCAAGGCAGTTGGCATCAAAGGAGCGGGCACAGGTGCATCACATCAGTAATCATGACAGTCATTTCATTATTCTTTTAACGAAGGCCCTCGCATATAGGAAAAGACAATCCACCTTAGAGAACCTTTTAGCCATTATAATAAAAAACAAGCAACCGGCAATGTTTAGTGCTGTTTCGTATTTTTTTTTCAACCTTTTGTTGTATTTTTGACCGTTGTTCGACTTATACTTTGTCCTGTTTTATAGCCTGGAAAATAAGGTACGATGGACATTGGACAATGAAGCCATGAAAACACTAAATTCTTTAATTTCTTCATTAATGCTTGAGATTATTTACGTGAGGAATGTTTTACCAACATTTCTTTAAAGACACATTGTGTATTATTTAGAGCCTTCATGTATTAAAAAAAACAATATTTATTTAAACAATAATAAAAATACATGGTTATGTAATCGTGCCATTGTTTAAATACCCGTTAGTCTAGAAATTTGTATTTATTTTACATAACATGAGCCTCACCTCGATGGAGCTGACATGATCGTCCGTCATCTGGCTGCTACGGGTAGCCAAAAAATACAAAAACCTGGCGAAAGGCTTGCCATTAAATGAGAAGTAAAATGGTGCGGTTAGGTCACCTTGAGTCTCCATAGTTTGTATTCTTTCTGGTGCTTTTTAGCACCTGTTTTATGATGCACTACACAATACAGTGACATTTAGTGGTTAAATATTACACAATGTCTCTTTAAATGTAAATGAAATCAATTAACATACAGTATTTTAGGTCTCTTATATGCCACTTCTACTCCATATTTTTGTTAGGCTTCTTTCAGTTTGACCCAATCTGGTCCACTTGGTCCAATGAAGGTCTGAATTGCAATATGTATTGCAAATAGTGACAGTAGATTGGTTTTGAACATTCTTAAATAGCTTTTCCTTCTCAGAAAGGTAAGAAAATCAATAAAATGATGAAAGACGGACTGAAAAGATGAACATGCTGATAGAACTGCCATTTTCCAACGCAAGAGTAAGAAGACCAAATAACTTTCAGCCCACCTGCATCCTTGATGATGTCCTCAAATGCAGACATTTGGATTTTGTAGATGGGTCAAGAAAATCTGCTTGAAAATGAAATAATCCTTTGGTGCCATATTTTATGTTGCCATTATAATGTCACACTCCTCAATGTTAACGGCCCATAACATTCCATTCCTTGCAGAGCCAGGTTGCCTCATCCCACTGTTGTGGCTGAGCATTTTATACACGCTTTGTTTTCACATGACTGGCAAAATAAGTCACACTTGAGAGGATAAACAATCGTTTGTTTGGGTTTCTCCGGCCATGAACACACAAGCGTGGCAATGGAAGGTAAACTGATGCTGATGGCTGAGATCATTTGAGTCATTTGTATTATATTAAAGCTGGAGTGTAGCCTCGACTCTTCGATGGGATGGGATGGAATTGTTTAACAAGTCAAACCATTCAAATGTTCGGTTTGTCCTCTAGCGTTTGCTGGCTACTAGCATAGTGTAAGCCAGGGGTCTCAAACTATCACACCGCAGGCCCCTGGGATGCTAGTTTAAGCCCCCCGTGTCATGATTACCAATGTAATTCACCTGCGCTCGCACATTTGGTGCCAAACGCCGCAGACTCTGATTGGCTCCTGTCCCATTTAAACCCACTCCTGTCTGTCGCCTTTTGTCAGTCCGTCTGCGAATCTCCATGTATAAAAGGCAAGCTTTTTTTGATCCTGACCCCCGCCTGTCCCGTTTTGCTCCCGTTTGTCTACTGCTACAACCTGTTTTTGATCCCGATCACGTCTGCTCTCCCGTCTTGGCTTACGACTCGTTTCCGACCCCGATCACGTCTGCTCTCCCGTTCTGGCTTACGACTCGCATCTGACCCCGACCACGTTTTTGCTCTCCTGTCCCAGCTACCGACCCGTTTTTTTTGGGCCCCAACACCGCCATGGCTCACCACGGAAGATCCACTTCCGTGTTCGGATCACATGCCAAGTACGAGAGCAAACACTAGGTCGTGGGCGCAGACCTTCCTCGTTCCTTCAATAAAACTTCTGTTAAACGTTACGCAAGTGGGTCCGTTCTGGTCCTGACACCCCGCTTTAATAGTTTCACGCGAATTATGGACTCATTTCTTACTGATATACTTATTTTCAGTTTAATTCTTAATGTTCTCATTTTTTAAACCTTTTTTGTGTGTAGATTTCCAATTTTTTTGTAAATCTATTACTAATCCATCTATTGTAATGACAGCATGTAGTTACGGAGTATAGCAGCAAATTGCTGTGCTGGTTAGCTTCCGAAATTGTCGTAGGTGTTGCCGGGTTGCTACGTGCTCCAGTGCCAGACATTGGAATGGAAATATGAGCATCTGGTGGCTGTGGTCGTAAGTACGTGTGGACGTAAATAAGTCGGATGTTACGTTTAAATTTGCAAACCAAATAATACCAAATTGTTTTGCTCATTTTCAGGATTACATTTTCCCATTTTTTAATTTTATTTTCCACTCACATTTTACAATATTACTTTCTCACCATTAAGTATTACTTTTCTTATGTTATATTTTCATCTTCCAATAAAACATGAAAATAATCCAAAAAACAAAGAAAGTATCCAAGTATTTTGGTTATTTTCCATTCACATTCTGCAAGAATACGTCCTTAATTTAGAGTTTATTTTTTCATTTTATCATATTCTCATTTTCATTCTTTTAATGAAACAAGAAAATACTATTTAAAACAAGCAAGTGTGTAATATGGCAGATGGAAGATAACTTTTCCAATTTTAATAATTCCTTTTTAAACAAAAACAAGATTGAAGAAAAAAGTTCTATTTATATAAGAATCAGATCCCACTCGCGTTGCGTTTCTCACAAGTTTTATTGGTAGAAAGAGAAAGGGTTGCGCCTACGATCCGGTGATTGCTGGACGCGGGACGCAGGTCGCTCTGAACAAGGAGGTGGATCTTTCGTGGCGAGCGATGGCGGTGTCGGGAAAGGAAAAACGGGTCAGTAGCCGAGACAGAAGAGCAAAAACGTGATTGGGGTCAGAAGCGAGTCGTAAGCCAGAAAAGGAGAGTAGACGTGGGCGGGGACAAAAAGAGGTCGAAAGCTGGGACAGAAGAGTAGACGTGGTCAGGATCAAAAACGGGTGAAGCCAGGGGACAGAAGGGAGCAAAAACCAGGTGGGAGTCAGGTTCGAAAAAGGCTTGCCTAGTGTTAACTGAGGTTCGCAGACGGACTGACAAAAGGGGACGGATAAGAGCGGGTTTAAATAGGGACAGGAAGCCAATCAGAGTCCGAGGCAGTTGACGGCAAAGGAGCGGGCACAGGTGATTCACATCGGTAATCATGACAGTAAAACGGAATAATTATCTGTTTCCACATAAAGTTTTTGCTCATTGCACAGTGACTGTAAAAAAAGGTTCTATTTTTACTTGTGATATAATATTTTTCTGGTTTTCATAACATATATTAAAATCAGAAAAATAATACATTAAATGAGCAGAATTACCAGCAAATGTGACAAGATGTATTCGTGCAAGCGCTTAACATTAGGTAGCAAAAGGGCAAAATAAAGGCAAAAAGTCAAACTCAGGACAAAGACGAATTTGTGCCTAAGTCACCTTATTTTTGTAATTAACATCAGCTTTAAATACATTGTGTGCATGGCTGCTTTTAAGGCCTCACCTTGCATGGAAACCAGTTATAGTGTAATGAGGAAACAGTCCCCACAATTGACAAAAACCTCGACTTTTTTCCTTTCTTTTAAAAATAACAGGCTAAGCGGGCTTTGTTCTTCAACTTTGAAATCAACACCTCATGAAACTTCACCCAAAGCACTTTTAAGGATTGTGAGGATAGTTTATATACACAACTCTGTCATGTTCAGTCGGAAAGATTTGGGGCCCTTTCCCACATAAGAGGCCCTCAAATGCCTTGCGTGCTTCTGTAAAATATTGAGATTACTCCCAGCTCTTGATTCTTCCCCTTGCAAGTGTTTACAACTTTCTAAAAGTGGAAAAATAATCCACGAAGAAGCATTTTAAGTGAAATGACTTAACATAGTTTATCGGAAAGAGATGAACAAATATTCTTTTTAAATATTTTGTTTAATCCCAGTCAATGGCCTTGATGTTTTAGCTCATTGTTTTAGCTTTTTGATTCTTGGCAAGCATTTGTATCCATTAACGGACGTTCACAATGTGCTTTGGACAAGAAAAAGCAATCTGGCTCGCCGAACGAAAATGTATAGAGATGATATACAGTGGAACTTCGATTCTCGACCATAATTCGTTCCAAAACCCTGTTCGAAAACTGATTTGTTCGATCACCGAAATAATTTTTCCCATTAAAAATAATGTAAATCGCTTCAATCCGTTCCAACACCCTAAATGTTTACCCTGAATGTTTAACGTAAACATCAAGCTAACCCAGGCTAATTGTACGTTCGCGTTATCGTAATCGTCCGTACGAAAGATTACGCTAACATGAACGTGTAAAAATAAAAAAAATCAGGTCGTTTACAAGTCATTTAGCACCCGGGTCTCCACAACAAGTGGCTAGCGTTTCATTGGAAAGGGGGCTCCGTTCCAACACCCTCAATGTTGGGCTCCGTTTCAACACCCTGAATGTTTAACTTGAATGTTTAATGTAAACAAAGCTAACCCAGGCTAATCGTACGTTCGCGATATCGTAATCTTCCTTACGAAAGATTACGCTAACATGAACGTTCATATTTTGCTATTATTTCTTTCTTAAATGCAATAGTTGTACGCGCTACTTTTCTTTTTTCACCTGTAGCAACTTTACTGCTTGCACTGTCTTTCTTCGGAGGCATAATAAGGGGCTAAAACACCTGTACGCCGCTCAGCATCGCACCCTAGCGTACGCACTCACTCATTTCCGGCGTTCGAACTCTGATTTTTTGACCGAACAGCAAGCAAGAATTTCTCGAAATTTTTGGTCGGACTCTGATTTGTTTCAACTGAGAGGCGTTCGAAAACCGAGGTTCCACTGTATCAACTAGCTTTCAAAAGTCTGAGGTCGCCCTGGAATTTCCTTATTTTTAAAGGAAAAACACACCCTTTACCCTGTTAATGTAGTAAATGACTGTTTTTTAATGCAATATCCCTGCATAGGGTGTATAGAGGCCAAATTCTGTCACCCAGCACTCCAGTGTTCTAATAGTACATGGTGTCTGGTGAATGCATTATAACAGCAATGGATGATTTGAAAACAAAACCAAAAAAAACCCTTGTGCACAGCTGAAAACAGAATAGCTGGTTGGAAATGCTATAAAACGGACTTTCCCTTGAGCTAATCAAGTCTCTGGAGCATCATATTCATAGGTGTGATAACACTTTAAGAATGGCCAGAATAATAGAACTTTAGAGTGAAATTTGTCACTCCATTCCTGTTCTAAGAGATGACGGCTATTTCATGCGATAAATTACAAAGAAACTCAAGATCTCCTATACATGCATTATGTACAAGTCCCTTTAGAAAACAGTGCAACCAGGCTATAACCAGACCACCTGTCTATTCCGCGCCACTGTCCGTCATCATAGTCAAATGGTCATAGACGGCAAACGGGAGGGGGCTTAGGACCAGATGCAGTTTCCTTTGGAGTGGCGTTTTGCCTCTGACCTGTCACAGAAGGGAAGAAAGTAATCTTCGAGTGGGGATCATCAAGAGTTTCTCTGACAGCTCCCAAGTTGAGTTGAAAAAGTGATGCTGTCCACATGCCAAGACCAGATTTTTTCCTGACTAAGATGCCTGCTGGTGTTCGCACCAACAATACAATTCATATGAATACTTCATTGAATAGTCGAACTTTTGGACTGGCGTGACGTCATCTGCTCCGCTACAAGCACCCTAGGGCATCATGTTAATCTGTTAATAAACAACGGGGTAGACTGCTGGAAGTGTGAATTTCCCTACGGGGATGAATAAAGTATCTATCTATCTATCTATCTATCTATCTATCTAAATTGCTTATTCACTTAATGATTTTCTTTTGTGAGCAATAAGAGACATTTTGCAAACCAGTTTTTGGTTAAAATAAGATAGGTAAAAACAAGCACTAGGGGAACAGTTCCCTTGAGTTTTCTATGTAATAATACATCTAAGACGAATAATACAGAATATTCTGGGTTGTGAGTACAGAACAAGGCACAGTAATAACATACTGATAATATTTTTAAAACATTATGTCCCAAGATGTCCACTTAGAACAATGTAAAAATTGTATAGTGCCAAGATAAATTGATATACTGTGGTGACAAGTGAATAAAACAAGACGTAAATAAGTAAGTAAACATTCGAATATACGCATGAACATAATGTGCATTAAATGCCACTCAAATTAATCTGATTAGAATATTGATGTGGATATCATATATAACATAAAAAACTCACACAATCATGATTACGGTAAATTCCGGACTATAAGCCGCTACTTTTTTCCCAAACGTTCGGCTTATTCAGTGATGCTGCCAATTTATGTCATTTTTCTAACGGCCGCCAGCGGCGCTCGAGTACAAAAGGTAAGATTTAGACCGGTGGAATATATGCGCCAAGTAAGACTGCAACTTCTTAGCTTGTGCTCAAATTTAATTAGCATAGACATATCCTCATCAAGCAAAATGCAAAAAGAAAGTCACATAGGTTTTGGCTATCTTTTAAGCTAAACACAATCGAGCAGTCCGATTAAGAAGGAAACAGAGTTACTGCTTGTGAACTTTACTTTGAGAGCGTATTGCTAGTGTGTATTCAATTAAGGGAGCGTGGGACGACGTCTACATGACAAAGATTCTTTCCCATACTGGGAGAACACGACTTCGACGACATCAGTTTAAGACGGTTAACCGTTTTTTCTACAATTACGATATGTTTTTTTTAACAGGTCTGTCTACTGTGTTGCGAGCGTGTTGCTAGTAGCGTTTTGCTACCCTTCACAGGCACAGTTTGGAATGAAAGTTATAATATTATTATTAAAGCTTTGAAAACTCTCTCGGTGTACCGTCTTTCTTTGTAAATATGTGGAACCATGTATAATATGTATTTGCAACTGTATATTTTTGTAATGTATTTATTTTAGAGACTTATTCTGATATGTTTTCCACGGGCGAATCAGAAAGAAGGGGCGGAGCAAACGCGGGCTGACGGGAAGTGGAGTAAAGGCGAGACGTGTTTGTTTTCGCGGCTGACAACAGTGGATATATATTTTTCCCACCCTTACCTTTGGAAATATACAGGTCTGCATTAAACTTTAAGTACCGGTATCATTTTCTGCTCATTATGGCTGTTGAAGTATTTGGACTGTGTGTTTCATATTCAGTTACAATCGCAGGTCTTTGTCCCGTTTGGGTTAATTTTGTGATTGTGTTGCATGTTCTAATGTGGGCGCATGCGACTTAAATACAGCTGCGCCTTGTGCATACAGGTGCCCCATGTGTAAGTACAAAAGCGGTTTCCCTCTTAAAATGTAGTGGGTGCGGCTTATAATCAGGTGCGCTCTATAGTCCGGAATTTACGGTGTATACCGTGACACATTTCTAACAGACTGTATCATTGTATTTTTTTTTGTGTAAAACTGATATTTGTAATGCATTTAGAGAAATAACTATTTGGAAAAAGAAAAAAATGATGAATATGAAAAAAAACATCTGGAACATTCATGTTTTATTATGCAGTATATTTATTTATTCATTTATTTATTTTAATTTTTTTTAAGAGTTTACCCTTCATGTGTCAGGGACCAGACGGAAACAGGACCCACTTGCGTGACTTTTACCACAAGTTTTATTGAAAGAGAGAGGAAGGGCTGCGCCCACGATCCGGAGTTCGCTGGGCGCGGGAAGCAAATCGCTCTCGTACTCGGATTGTGATCTGAACACGGAAGTGGATCTTCCGTAGCGAGCGATGGCGGTGTCAGGGGCGGAAAAACTGGTCGGTAGCCGGGACTGGACTGGGAGAGCAAGACGGGGTCGGAAACGAGTCGTAAGCCAGGGAGAGTAGACGTAGTCGGGAACAAAAGGGGGTCGTAAGTAGGGACGGGAGCCCAGACGTGGTCAGGATCAAAACGGGTCGTAGCCGGAGACAGACGGGAGCAAAAACGGGACAGGTGGGAGTCAGGGTCGAAAAAGGCTTGCCTCCTATACACTGAGGTTCGCAAATGGACTGACAACAGGGGATTGACAGGACTGAGTTCAAATAGTGACAAAGAGCCAATCAGAACCCGTGGCAGTTGGCACTAAATGAGCTAGCACAGGTGCTTTGCATCAGTAATCATGACATGTAGAGTTGCAATGGATGAAGTACAGTGATACTAGACAATGCAACAAAATAATACAAATAAATAAGCTACCATACAAATTTAAAAATTTACCTTGTGGGGAATGAGTACCCTGCTGAAAATCATAAGTTTTCTCCTTTTGATTGGTTGGACCAAATAAGCAAGATCGACTTAAAAAACTAAAATGTTCACACATTTGTGTAAAAACTAAAATAAAAAAACAATCATTAATTGCACTGTCAATATATTAAAAAGTGGGTAAGAATAATTAGGCTATATTCAAATGCTGTAACTGAGCATTTTGTTTGTAATTTTACTGAGAATATGGCAGAACGCCTCAGCCTTAGATGTTTTTATTTAATGTTAATAAAAAAATGTAAACAAATGAATTTACCCAACACAAGAGCAAATTCTATGATGCCTCACTCACCAATCAGTGTGTGCTCAGAGATTTAAAATGAGAATATTTCAATTAAAAATTGCGATTGAACTTTAATGTAAGTAATGGATCTCAATAAAAGCTGTATTTTGACACTCCTTTATACCAGAAGCCCAAATTGAATCATGCACAACCCGTGTCCTATATAATTTATGTGTTTCACATAAATTAATTTGCCTTCATTAAATTGATGTCACGTGTTAATTCTTAAAGAAGCTCCTTTGAATGGGTTGATAAAAGAAAACATATTGGAAGACAAGAAGATGAGAGAAAATCTCTCCTCGATGGCGAGGATTCAAAATGCGCAGTCATGCGGCCAGCCCCGAATTAAGCCCCCCCATTCTTTGCAAAGAAGTAACCAAAGTTCAACTGGATTGAAAAGGTTTTCTTCCAGTAAATCAAGAAAAAAAATCTGGCTTGCGCTTGTGTTGGGAATTCGAGGGGGAAAATGTCCTTTTAGTGTGAGAATGGAGGGGCAAAACCTTCACGGGCTGCTGCTTACGCTTTGGCAAGGGTAACAGTTGCAAAACAAAACACACACAGAACACAAAAAAGCCCAAAGAGCTACCTCAATCAATGCTCAGTTCATCTGCAAGGTCATCCGGATTCTCATTAGCACTCATCTGCACGACTTGGAAAGGCATCCGTTTTTTTTTTCTTTTTAGATTGTGTTGCGCGTGCAAATACGTGACTCTCTTAAATGCGCTTGATTAAACTTTTCTTTTTGGGGGGTTTGGGTTGGCATATGGACCGTATTTGAAACAATCCTTTTCTTACTTTCACCATTTTCCTCCTAGGATGAGAAAAAAACAGCAAACAGCCCCCTGGATGAGTCACGGATCTGCGTTGAACAAGTTTATGATGCTAGAACTTTTGTTTGGTGCCGTTCCGGTGAGATTAACAAAGATAACTGCTTAAAGAAAACATCAAAATTCCCACAGTTCTTAATGAAACGGGTCTGCTTGTCAGGCAGAGGCACTGGGGAAATGGCTATGGTCAAATCTGCAATAAATACACAAGTTTAAAGTGACATTTTGGACAACTTTCTTATTCCTTCGATTGATAAAATGTTTGGGGATGATGAACTCATTTTCCGGGATGACAACGCATCATGCCACAGGGCAAAAACTGTGAAAGCATTCCTTGGAGAAAGACGCATCCAGTCAATGTCGCGGCCTGCAAATAGCCCTGATCTTAACCCAATTGAAAACCTGTGGTGGGAATTGTAAAAAAATGTCCACAGCAAGGCACTGACCTACAAAGATGATTTGGCAACTGCAATCATAGAGAGTTGGTACCATATTGATGAAGAATAGTGTTTGTAACCTATGAATTCAATGCCTCAGAGACTGCAAGCCAAAGGTGGTGCAACTAAATACCAGTGATA
Source organism: Urocampus carinirostris (assembly GCF_059441175.1). NCBI lineage: Eukaryota > Metazoa > Chordata > Actinopteri > Syngnathiformes > Syngnathidae > Urocampus > Urocampus carinirostris. The sequence goes on from NC_142361.1 coordinate 21,516,781, forward strand.
TGCTTCCATTGTTATTTATTTGTCTGTTTTTCATGATTCCATACTTTTTCCTCAGAATGTGGTGATTCCCTATATTTTTCCCTGTGCTGGGTTTGTAAAAGTAGCATTTACTGACAGCCACAAAGTTTTTCTTTAGCCTTTTTTTTAGTGTTTCTGAATCCCAATATGTTGCACTTTAGAATAACTTTAAGATTGTTTTATGTTTGTGATCTGAGTTGTTTCTACAGACTGAAATGTTGAAGTGAGTACTCGTCTAAGACTGATGGTTCCATACTTTTTGGTTGTACAATCTGGTGTTTAGTCCCTAGAGGTGTCCCTACATGTGTCGCAATCATCATTGTTGTCAAACAAATGATGAATGTGCGTGACTGCTGGACACTTTTCCCAAAGCCGTCGATCGAGGCCCCCTGTACTTCCCCACACCTCAACAACAAACACTAGATGCAGAAGGCCAGATAACCTAGAAAGTGCTTAACCTGAGCTCAAGTGTTTACTTCCAGCGCCATCAATCACAATAACTTCTCACTATTTGACTTCCTGTGTTCCAGAGAGACGTCACCTTGTAACCCAACCTCTGCTGCAGGTGCAAATCATCTCGTGCAAACTCCGCCCTCGCCTCCATTCTCACTCACACGCGATGAGCAATTCAACTGTCAGTCAACTGGCTGAAGCAACCACCGCTCTCGCCTCACCTTATATTATTTATGTTAAAGCCACAGTGTGTATTATTTAACAACCTCTAGTGGTGTCAAACTGCATCATACATTGAAATAAAAACACTATTGATGTAAATGATAAACGACAATTCACTTTAATGTAAACATTCTATTTAAAATATCAAAGGTTGTCTACATTTGTAATTACTTTAATCCCTCATTTACGGTGGTCAAAGAGGACCAGAACTACCCACAACATACGAAAATCTGCAAAGTAGTCCCCCTCATGTCATGATGACTGATTAGTTTCACCTGTGCCCGCTCGTTTGCAACCTGTCCTACTTAAGCTCAGTCCTTTCACTCGCCTGTTGTCAGTCCATCAGCGAACCTCTATTTCTACAAGGCAAGCACTTTGACTCTGACTCCCGTCGTTCCCGCTTTTTGCACCCGTTTTCCACCCCTCCGTTCCTGATTTCCCTGTTTATCTCCGGCTACGACCTTTTTTTTGATCCCGACCACATTTTGCTTTCCTGTCTCAGCTATCAACCTGTTTTTTCCGCCTTCGACACCACGATCTCCCGCTCCGGAAGATCCACTTCCGCATCCGGAACACGTTCCGATTCTGTGAGTGGCTTGCTTGCCGCGTCCAGCGAGCACCGGATCGTGGGCGCTGCCTTTCCTTTGTATCTAAATAAACTTGTGGTTAATGTTACGCATCTGGGTCCTAATTCTGTTCTGGTCGTGACACCCCATTTTTAAAGCCCCGGCGTGTAATATTTGACCACGATAGCATTGTTGTCTAATGTGAACAAAAACCTGGGCCACAGCAAGCAGCAAGATGGCAGATAAACATGGCAGCAGCCTTAAGTATGGATTCCACTATGTAAAAGTAATGCAAATTTCTCAACCTATGATTAGGATTGCTATGATAGTACATATACTTTTTCCTCATATTCAAATTAATGTTTTGTTTTTTTACTGAATGACAGTTTTTTTTACTAAATATTATACACTGTCCCTTTAACATACACTCTTACACTAATAGTCAACCTAGGATAATTGATCACAGATGCACAGGTGCGGTTCATTTTAGGCTAAGAGTACGGAAAAAAAGAGCATGACACAAATTTGCTCTTTCCGCCATTGCTCTCAGCAATAATTGATTAAGGATAATGGATCACAGCCAAAACTGTGCAGTTGATTTTAGGCAGACCACAGTCCAGTAAAAACAAAAAAGGGTTCTGTCGGCTCCGGATCTCAGCAATAGTTGACTTGAGCATAATATATCACGTGCGTTTTATTAACAGGCCAGAACGGCATGCCTCCTGACAAAAATGCCCTTTGCCGGTCCCCGCTCGCACCAATAGCAAACCAGGGATAATGTATCGTGGATGTACAGGTGCTGTTCATTCTACGCATACAGTACAGAATAAAAGAGCCAAATTTGCTCTATCTCCCCCTGCTCTCAGCAATTATCGCCTGGGATAATATCAGGGCCAAAAATGTATAATTCATATTAAAGCAGACCACAAGGGCGCGCTTTAGCAGCCTGAACAAAAAAATGTGCCCTTACAGCGCCTGTTCTCAATGACAGTCGACCGGGGATAAGGGATCGTTGCCACAACTGTGCATTTCATTTTAGGTGGAGGTGGGCCATCTGCCGGTCCCCACTTAAAACATTATGAGATTGATAATGGATTGCAGGCGTACATGTGAAGTTAATTTAAGGTAGGAATACAATAACGTCAAACAAAGGGCCGCTCGACAACATGCACTCTGCCGGCCCTCGCTAACAGCAAGTTGACTGGGGATAAGGAATGGCGTCCACATAGGTGCTCTTCATAAACTTGAACCCAAACAAAATAATTGTTCTCAGCAGTGGTTGACTGAGAATAATAGATCGCGGCTACAACCCCGCCTTCTGCCGGCTCACAGCAATATAGGATTGGTTTAGAGGTCATAATTCGGGCCCGGACCAAAAACCCGAACCTGGCCCAAATTTCGGCCATCAAATCTCAATTATTAAGTCGCACAGCATGCATTAACTTTTACTCCTGTGATTATTTGAATGAATATGTGTTACTTCTACCTGAGTGATATTTTTCTGAAATAACTGTACTTTTACATGAGTAACACATTTCGGAGCTGCACCTGAACACCACTTGTACTTTGTAGCCTAAGTGCGTGATTCGGGGCCGAAGTGTGCCATATGATGCTGCACTTCGGAATCGCGTGTCCTTTGGCGGTGAAGTGCACTCGTGATTCAAAGGAACCGAGGACGAAGTAAACCTAAAGCTGCAACACGGCCCTGCATTTTGGCTCTGTGCGTGTGAAGAAGGCTCTGCGTATATTGGCGACGAAATGCAGTTTATTGGGTTTGTTTTGTTTCCAGTTTCTTAAATCAAGGATTTGGTCCGGGTCGGGCTGTTTTTTTTTAGGCTCGATCTTACCTCTAGAATGGGCATAATTGATCCCAGCCGCAACGAGTGCAATTCATTTTAGGCAGAAATACAGTAAATGTCATGATTACTTATTGCATTCACCGGTGCCCGTTCGTTTGGCACCAGCTGCCGCTGGTTGCCTGATTGGTTCCCCCTCCTAATTATGCTCAGTGCTTTCATTCGCCCTTTGTCAGTCTGTCAGCGAACCTCTGTTTACACAGGGCAAGAATTTTGACTCTGACTCCCGTCGGTCCCGTTTTTTCACACATATCCCACTCGTCTGTTCCTGATTCCCCGTTTGTCTCCAGGTACAACCCGTTTCTGATCACCGACCACGTTCTGATCTCCCGTCCCGGCTAACGACCCGTTTCTGACTACTGACCACGCTCTGATCCCCTCCTATCGACATGATTTTTTCCCGTATGACCATGCTACGATCTCCCACTCCGGAAGTTCCAATTCTGCATTCCGAACACCCTCCGATCCCGTGGGCGGCTGGCTTCCCTCGTCCAGCGAGCACTGGATTGCTGGCGCCTGTTTTTCCTCTATATCTCAATAAACTTGTGAGTAAACGTTACACATCTGGGTCCTCCTCCTGTTCTGGTCTTGACAGTAATGGTATAAAAAGTGATGCAAGGCCCGACAAAAATGCCCTTTGCTGGTCGCCGCTTGCATCAATATCTAATTGGGGATGATGGAATATTTTTCAACCCGCAAACATTAATGGCGCGCAGTATGAGGAGCGAAGTAACAAGGGATGTGTATTATACAATTTGAGACGCTTCACCGCTATCTTACTACTAGAGTGGCCAGGTGGAAATTATCCAGGAAGTATCCCAGTGCATTTTGGGGGTTTAAAGACAAGTTTGCAGTTCATTGAAATTGTTACAATACAAGAAATGGAAAAAGAAGTAAGAAAGAGGATTATTCTGAACTTAAATGCAAGTTTAAAAGAAGGGAAAACAAACAGACATAAATCAGATAAATTATTTCATTTTCATTCAAATGTATCTGTTGTTGGATGATTTTACTCCTTTTTAGTATTATGTTCATTTTTTGCAATCTTGTATCGTTTTTCTAACTACACTATCTATAGCCTGTCAGGTAGGTAACCTTGGATGTGAAAAATGCCTTAAAAAGGGGACTTAGCACTTTTGTTTTTATTTAATAAGCATTTCTCTCAGAAAGACATTCCACTCTCCTAGGCCATAAAGACATTGAATATCAATATCATCTGGTTGTGCGTCTCAACGCGAGTGATGCTCTCATAGGACTTAGCCATTCTAATTTCTTTATGGTTTTTTCTCAATGGTTGCAGCTCCCAACTGCAAAAAGTTCAAAAAACGAGGTAAAAAAATGAGCAAAATTGACAATATCTGTGTATTATTTGCCCTCATGTAAATGGTAAATGTTCTGCATTTATATAGCGCTTTTCAAGTCAATGAAGACCTCCCAAAGAGCTTTACAAGCCCTTTTACGCACTAACTAACCAATATCAGCGTCAGCCATGAAAAGCAACTATCTGCTATCGGGGGCATTAGGGGTTCAGTGTCTTGCCCAAGGACACTTAGACATATAACACGGACAAGCCGGGAACTGAACCTGCGACCTCATAATCCCAAGACAATCGCTCTGCCTCCTGAGCTAATGCCGCTTCATGTAGGTTTTGGATCGGGGGATGGTGTCATAATAGTGTTTGGTTTGCAATAATCTGTGGTCTGTACAGCCCTTCGAGACTCTTTGTGATTGAGGGCATCACAAATAAACATGACTTGACTTGACTTAACAATTGAGAAAACATTTGCAAGGTAAAAAAAATAATCCTCAAAGAGATTGAACCTTTCTGTGTGGAGTTTGCATGTTCTCCCCGTGCTTGCGTGGGTTTCTTCCGGGCACTCCGGTTTCCTCCCACATTCCAAAAACATGCATGTCAGGTTCATTGGCCGGTCCAAATTGTCCCTAGGTGTGAATTAGCGAGTGAGTTGTCCGTCTATGTGTGCTCTGCGACTGGCTGGCAACCAAATCCGGGTTCCCCCCTACCCACTGCCCGAAAATAACCGGGATGGGCTCCGGCACCCCCGTCACCCTACTGAGGACAAGCGGTGCAGATAATGAATGAATGAATGAGTGATCCTCAAAGAAAAAAAACCCGACAACTGAACAAGGGTTGGGTTTTTTTTTGGTTGATAATCTCAATGGGAATTGAACTGAGGACCAGACAAAAGTGACAGGAAGCATCTGCCACTGACAGTGTCAACAAAGAGCACGCACTAGTTAAAAGCTACAGGAAACAACAGGTGCAGCAAGGTCTTAACCTAGTGACACAAACTTGACTCAAATTCTCTTACATAAATAAAGGGTGAGGCTAATCTGTTCCTGTATACATGTGTGGTCTCGATATGAGCTTGCCTGAACATAACCAAATTGAGAAGTTCCTAGAAGACGCTTTATCATCTCACCTCGGATGTTAGTTTTCCACTCCACTTTATTAATCAAGCACGTCAAAAACAACTGCCGTTGCTCAGGTTACATACGTAAAACAGGACATACATGTGTGTTATGAACTTGAGTTAGGGTTCCGGTTTGGGGTAAGGGTGGAAATGACAAATTCTGGTAACAAAGAAGAGTGAGATTGTGGAGCTTGGTTTATAATCAAGAGTCTGCGGGTAAGGAGGCTGGGTTGAGTCCACACGTTAGCATGTCTCCGCCCTCCTGTACAAATTTACAACTACAAATGCACGAGCGTGGCAGCGTTATAACTTCTCTGATCCTTTCAAAAACTGGACACCGGGTAAGTTGGCCTTCCTACAAATAGCCGGTATTCGTTTTGACATACAGGCTGTATTTTAGAAGTTAATCATTCATTATTATTACTATTGCCATTATTATCATGAGTATCATTATTATTATTATCTATATTAATAATAATAATGCAACTATTCTTATTATTAAATAATTGTTATTATTATCAATACTAGTATTATTGCTGTTATTATTACAATTAATTTTATTTCTATCCTTATTCTACTTATATGTTAAAGCTTTGCTAAAGATTACGTACGTATAAGAAAAATAAAATATCCGTTTGAAATGATTGGGTTGATAATAAATTAGTGGGAATTAAAAATACTAAAAGACGGGCACAATTTCAATGAAATCACTATTGAAGGTAAGTATTCCAAAAAAGTGATGGCATAAATTAATAATAATAATAATAAGTCATATTAATTTTTTAAAGTTATACCTGAATATTTGACTAATAACAATATAGTTGCAAAACAATAAATGATAAGTAAAGGATTATGATGCAAACACTTATGAACGTCACCATAGAAATAAAAAATGTGTAAAAATAATTAAAACAATAATGGTAGTAAAACACCATAAAGACTTTTCATGAAATGTTCAAAAATACAAATTGCAATTAATCGTAATAATAATACCAATAACAATAGTAATGGTAAATATAATGATCAATGTATCACGTATTTATAAATTTAAAAATATCAAATATTATTATTATAATAGTTATAATTACTATTTTTATTATTACTTAATATTATTATTATTATTTTTTAGATGCTATAGCATTACTAAAGATTTCTTACTATTATGCAAAAGGTTGGAACCGTTGGTCTGATTAAACCCCCACAATATAAATAAAATTAAATAATAACCATATAAATACAATTCCAGTAATACTATTTATAAAACATTAACAAATAGAATTTTAAATTGGTAAAACTTATGTACCACTTATTTATGAATATGATTGTATACATTTTGTATTATCATTATTATTATAATTATTATTATTGTTATTATCATGATACATCATTTTGTCACAATTGCCCATTGCCCTCACCTGGGCCTGCTCGTTTAACGACAGCTGCTGCTCATTGCCTGATTGGCTCCCCTCCTATTTAAACTCAGCGCTCTCATTCACTTCTTAATAGTCCGTCAACGAACCTCTGCACTTGCAAAGACATGCATTTTGACTCAGTACGGTATCCTGCTCGTGTATCCAGTATCCAGTATCGATCCCTTCTGTCCTGTCCGGTATCCTGCTTGTGTATCCAGCTCTCTGACCTTTTGCATGGACAGTGAAATCGCCAATCAATTAAAAGTGTTGCTTGTATTTTGTTTTTTATAACTGGTAGTGGGACAGATATTCAACATTATAACTTTAGTTTTTCTTTTAACTTTTAATCTCTTGGGTGGTGTACTCCAAATTACTCCCACATTTCAAAAACACACTTTACATGCACTTGATTTTAATGTTATTTGTGGACAACCGGCACCAGGTGACCTATGACCTCAGCATAGACAACGGCGGTAAAAAATGGGGGTCTCTGGACCAGAAGTGTGACCTAAAATGCTGTCCGCGGTGCTGAAGTCCTACTAGCCCGAGTAGAGCAGCAGCGGTTAACATCAACACATAATAAAGATTAGTCTTGACTAAGATGCATCACGTTACAAGGGACAGGACTGCAAATGGCAAGGGATAGGACAGGAATGAGACAGACCAGGACGAGGATGCTCGGCCTCCTGGTATCAAGCAGGCATTGGGAATTAGCTTGGCAGCATGGGTTCCGCCTCCTCCTGGTGGCTTATTTGAATAGCACATGGGAAGCTGGAAAATTGAGCCCTGGCATCAGAATCATTCCCTTATTTTTATAGGATAGGATAGAATAGTCAATGTTGTCGTTAATAACAACACATTGAAAATGATTTGCAATGAGATTAGACACGGCACTCGCGGATAAACAAGTTTGACGCATAATAAAGACTGAAAAGACAAAAATGAGATAAAAGAGTAAACAGCAATTTTACAAGGCAGGGCTTGGAGATTGGCCTTCGTTGTAACTGTAGTTTCCTCCGTACACAGTAAAACAACCCGTTTTAATACTCAAAGATAAGGACCAGATGTTCACCAAGGTAGTTTTAAACATTTACTCTTTTAGTGTTAAAAAAACAAAACATTATTCAACCACTTATTAACGCATGTTAAATCAACACTAACTCTGTGAACATATGGTCCTTATCAGTGTCTGAAACTCATGACAAAATTTACCGGACACCAGGGCAGACAACTCTGAAATGTTGCCTGTCCAGACATAAAGTTGCCTGCCCCATTTTTCACAACTTATAACTAAAAAAAACAACATTGTTGCAAAGTATTAAGGATTGATAATCAGAATATATAACAGAACAACTCTTTAAAATTAAGTTTATTATAAATCTACTTGTAGAATTCATTGCATGTATATGACATCGTTGTTTTCCATCTGCCATCAGATGCACCAGTATTTACTCATCTTTATTCATGCAATGTTTGCATTACATTGTCTGCTACAAGCCACGTGAACTCCTCTTTCCACGGTGCTTTTAATGACGTTTACGTTTTGTAGCGTCATCAATTTTGTTAGCTTCTTTTGAAAATTTCTTCTGGGGCTGAGGTTTAGACTTGATTCCTGGTAAGAATATGTCAGAGTGTGCAGTTTCCTCATGCGTGAGAAGATAAGCCGGAAATTGTGGTTCAGCCTTTAAGCATATTTATTCCTCAACAGCAAGCAAACAACAACACGGCTCCATTCAATACAACATGGCGATTAACAATTAGCAAAACGAAAAATGGTGCGTTCGTAATGACGTCCCACAATACCACGAGTAGGAGCGCTATTAAATTGACAAATCTTAACAATTCCTAACCACTTATCAATTTTCTTGTGTTCTCTGTGCGTCTACTTTGGAAAATGATTTGCAAATGGGCGACCTTATAACCCTCCGGGAAAGTCCGGAAGCACGAAGTTATTCGATGCAGGCTTCTGATTGGCTGCTGAATGTGCAAATTGTCAAATGAACCGAAATTCCGAAATTTCCAAAATGAATGCAGATTTTAAAATCGGAATAAAACGTTATAGTAGTTACAAAAAAAAAAATATGTATATATATTTTTTTTTTCCTTGAAAAAGTTTTCGTCCACCCAGGCAGAGACGTTGTGTAAGTTGTACGCCCTACGTAAAAGATGCACGCTCCTGGCGTCCGGGCAGACGTCATTTCAGACACTGTCCTTATCTACAGATCTCAATTTCCTTATTAGGCTTCCTTATCCCTTAGAATATGTTTTTCCCTCCTATTTTTAGGGTGGGTCTCTGAACCTTTTTTCTGCCTGTCGACCCCTCAAATTTCAATTTCAAAAACGATCAAATGAAGCTCAAGGAAAATGTGTTGACATTTTTTTATTGTTACTTGTTTATTACTAAGGGGTATTACAAAACGCATGCTAAATAATATTATATATTTGTTTCTATTTTAATAAACACACATTTTAAAAATACAACTACAGTATAGGAGCTCTCTGAAATTGAGCATTTGAGTTATTGAGTTTTCTTTTTTTGCACATAATCAAAATTTCTAAAATACTGTAAATTTAAATACAAATCATAGTTTTGTTTGTTTATTCTAATACTGTTTTATAGTATATAATAAAAGTTAACAATGTTCTTATACTTGATTGGGACTTGAACTGAATGAAACACATACAGACAATATTTTAAGATTAATGTAAAATAAAACAAGCTGAAAAATAAATGTAAACCTTTAAAACCGTTGATATTAGTAGGCAGCAGAAGTCATTACAAATACAGATACCTTAAAAATAAGGCGGACAGATAGTAATACATGGTATTGGTAGTTTCCAATTCGCATTTATAATAATGTTAATCCAAGTAAACATTTTTATTCCACTATACAGTCACTGGAAAAAAAAACACAGTTTCAGTCTGCAAAAACGTCTAGAACTAACAGAGAATTCTCGACAAAAAACAAGATCAACAACTTCAGTCATCTAACCTATAAAATAAAGCGGATAGGACAGAGATAAAATCTAACTTACTCACTTTAACCCCTTTTTTACTTTCTTATTTTCTCAATATGTTTTTATAAGCTTGTTGATTTTTACTTTATTGTCCCTTTGTATTTGAATTTGTCCGAGTGAAAACGTGAGTTTACGATAGTGTTAATTGAGTGACCTATTTTTTCAAAAGAAAACAAAAACAAACTAAGATCATATAACATATTCAAGTAGTTTAGAGAAGTCAATTCTCTGCGTAAAATAAAATGACGCTTTCAGCGGTGCTTTGTGTTGCTTTTTCCAACAACCTGCATAGTAAGCGAAGGGAGGGAGACACCCTCTAAAAAAAACCTGCCCACAATATCAAAAGGAAAGCTGCAGACTGGCTGCAATGTTGGTACTTTCGCAAAACTACGAACATTCAACAGGTTCACTGCAGAAAGACTTATTACTTGAACAGTTTTCCCATGAATTTCAGCTCTGCATCAGAATTTCTCTTTTGCTGTATAGCCTAATCTCGATTTTGTGCGTAATAGCGCAACTTTAAAACTAATGCCTTCCCCCCACCCCTGACAGGATGGTCAAGATGCCTCTGACTGTGGATGACCGCGACGGGACGCTCGTGACAAGTCTCCTGGTGACTTTGGTCACACTTTTGCTGACTTTCCAAGTGTGTTGCTGGTTCCAGCAGCGCTCCAGGTTGCGCGTCCCGGGTCCGTTCGCTTGGCCCGTCATCGGAAACGCTGCGCAATTGGGCAAAGCGCCGCACCTGTATTTAGCGCGTTTGGCTGACAAATATGGCAACGTTTTCCAGATCAAACTCGGTTCCCGGAGCGTTGTGGTTCTCAACAGAGACTCCATCAAACAAGCACTGGTAAAACAAGGCTTGGATTTCGCAGGGAGACCCGATTTCACCTCTTTCCGGTTCATCTCCAACGGTGACGGGCTTACTTTTGTATCCACGTCGGACTGGTGGAAAGCGCACCGTAAGGTGGCTCATTCCACTGTTAGGATGTTCTCCACAGGGAACCAAATGACCAAAAAGACATTTGAAAGACACATCCTCTGTGAATTTAAAGAGCTCCTGCAGCTTTTCATGCGTAAAAGCGAGCAGTGCAAGTATTTCGAGCCCGCGCAGGATCTGGTGGTGTCCACTGCAAACATCATGAGCGCAGTGTGTTTTGGGAACAGGTACACATACGAGGATGCGGAATTCCGCCAGGTGGTTGGCAGAAACCACCAATTTACCGAAACGGTAGGCGCAGGAAGCATCGTGGATGTCATGCCCTGGTTGCAGTACTTCCCAAACCCCATCAAGACCCTCTTTGAAAACTTCAAGGCGTTAAACCGGGAGTTCTACAGTTTCATTCTGGAGAAAGTGAGCGCGCACAGAAAGACCTTGCAATCGAGCACCATCAGGGACATGACCGATGCTTTGATTGTGGCTTTAGAAAAAATTGGGGAGAAAAGTGGCAGGCCGCCCAGTGTGAGGGACTATGTGACAGCTACGGTTGCAGATATTTTTGGAGCTAGTCAGGACACCTTGTCCACGATGCTGCAGTGGATCATTCTCATCCTCATCAAGTAAGAAGTTTGCACCGCTCTAAATTATACACCTATATACACCTATACACCTATGACTAGTAGAGGGGGAATACTGCGATTTTTGTTATCGATCCGATCCAAGTAAACACGGGATAGAAACCGAAACGTTTTGGTTAGATACGTCGTGATCAGTAAAAAATTCAAATAAGTTTATATTTACGATAAACACAGCATAAAGATGTTTATAATAACTACAATGCAGACCCTAACAGTAAAAACATATAACTGTTCCTATTACAATTGTTTCATGACCAAAGTCAAAGGAGTCAAGACCAAAAAACGGGCAATGTAACAAAAATACAAATAGAACAACGTCAACATGACAATTATCCTTTCCATAGCACAATGTTTTGAAAATCGAGTCAGAAAATTAAAATAATGTAAACAATACAATGTAAAAACTGTAAAAAAGTATATATAATATGTCTAGTACAACAACAGTTTCAGAATAAAAGTTAGCAGGGTCAAAATAATAATAAAAAAACGGCAATTGAACAAAAATGAAATTCTGCAACACAATGTCAAAAATACCTTCTATTGCACAATATTTTTAAAAGTAGAAGTGAAAGATTTATAGGAAAACAACCCCCCCACTGAGGTTTTTGAGTTTTTCCTTGCCCTCATGTAGGTTTTACATCAGGGGATGGTGTAATAATAGTCAGTAGTTTGCAATAATCTGTTGTCTGTGATTAAGGGCGTTACAAATGAACATGACTTGACTAGTACAAATAAGTGTAAACACAATTAAATAGAGTTTAAATGTTAAATGTATGGATAATTCATATTCAGAATATTTATTGTCAGTGTCAAAGAGCAACGAAACTCCGTTTGGAGAACCCGGTCATTCATTTACAGTTAAAAGAAAATCCACAGAACAAATATCGATAAAACCCAATGTCCATAAATAGTAATCAAACGTACAGACTTAGTACCATTAAAACTCAATATCAGCACAATGAAATAATTCAATGTTAAAGTGCAATTGGGTCCGACTGTCATCATTGTTCACTCGGGAAGTATGATGGAAAAAGTGGTGAGTAATGATACTACAGTTATAGAATCATTACTCACTACTAATCTTAAAATCCGATAACAATATATTTGTAGTGCTAGTTACAATGAGACGACAGTAAAGATCCTAGGAGAATAGCGTAGATACAATTTAAGTTATTGGTCAGTATCAAGAATATCGATACTTGGATTGATCCGCCCACCTTTACTTTTGACATTACAAAGCTGTAGATTTTATCGCGCACTGTATTTTTATGCACTAAAAACAATACATCCCCTGAATACTAAAGAAGACAAACAAAACTTTTACCGAAACAAAAAATTAGTCCATTTTCGAAATAAAGCAGCCGAAGAGTAAAATTCTTGTCTTGCGTCAAGATTTTTGTGTTTGGTTAAATGTAAAAAATCAGCAGGCCTTTTAAAGAGGGTGAAAAGCGACAGTCTAACGCCTAAAGCTGTCGTGATAGCAGGTATGAAATCTATATAAATCAACACAGTAGTGGGCAAACTACGGCTCCTGGGCTACATGCGGCCGGTCAGACTTTTGGCCGGTATTGTAACGGTAATGGTAGATGGTAAAAATATAAAATCCATATAAAATGTAAAGAAAATAAAAATAATGTACTACTAAATAAAAATGTTGGATTGGAGCCATTTTTATTTTGTGTGTATTGGTTCATTTAGGTAGTATTTTTCTTATTCTACTATATTTTTAACTTACTAAAAGTTATACCTAAGAAGGTGAAATTGTCTCACGGGGTCGATAATAGATAATAGTGCTCATTTTACCAGGATAGAATTAAGAAAATCCCCCTCCCCTCCCAAAAATAATGAAAAAATAAAATTATGTGATGGGTATATATTTTTCCACTCAACACAGTCACCAAAAACTACTGCTTAATGCGAGAAAATAGTATTTTTATCTGTGATATGACAGAGAAATTTGTTACTTAGTAGATTTTTTCTCATTTTACTAAAATAATTAAAATAATCAAATTGTAAGATTAAAACTGTTCATGTTGTTAATTATTCTTAATCTGAATTACTTTAAAAAAATCTTAAAATAATAAAAAAGCTGCAATTTAAGTAGGCTTCTTTAGTAAAATGAATTGTAATATGCTAAAATAGATAAACTAATAAGTATCAACGTTCTTAATTATTCTTCATATGAATTAATCTCAACATATTCCAAAAGACTCTTCTGAGGATAAGCTGTGCAGATAATGGATTGATGAATATTCTAAAAGAAGTAAAAAAGCTACAGTTTGAGTAAGATTTTTATTACTATTAATTCTTAAATGTTAAATGTAAGTAATCTCAATTCTTCTTTATCTTCAAGTCTTGAAGTAATAAAGCACCAAAAATGTAAGTATCTTGTTTTATTTTTACTTTACTACAATATTATTCTTAAAAAAATCCTAAAAACCAGGAATGTCATTTTATTTTACTGAAGATAATTCCTAAATTAATTTGTAAAAATAAATAAAAATACATTTGAGAATGCATGTTTAATTGTTCTTTATTTGAATTATTCTTGAAACATTTTAAATGAAATAAAAGCTGCAATTTAAGTATCATGTTTTTAGCACGACATTATTCTTAAATTTTTGTATAACAATAATTAAAAATATATATTAATGTTATCTATTATTTTTTATCTGAACTAGTCTTAAAACAAATCTTAATATAGTGAAAAGTCGAAAATGTATGTATCATATTATTTTATTTTACTACTAGATTTATTCATAAAATAAATCTAACGATAATAAAAACTATATTTTTATTTTACTATAAATATTTCTTAAATTAAAATGTAAAACATTATTATCTGAAATTTTAGTATTAACATTTTCTTATTGGAGTTATTCTTAAAACATTTAATATAACAAAAAAGTAAGATTTAAGTATTATGTTTTAGTAAAATATCATTGAAATGAATTACGAAAAAATAATGAAATAGGTGTAGTGATTTTTGTAATTATTCTTCTTCTGAATTAATCTTATAAAAATCCTTAAGTATTACAAATTTAGAATTTCAAAACCATGTTTTTTATTTTCACGATAATAATATTATTAAACTAGAACCTAAAATAGGAAGAAATGAGACATATTTTTTTCTTTAAAATAATTCCTTAAGTAAATCCTAAATTAAAAAAAAAGAATACTTGAAGTGAAAAAAATGAATGTATGTATAGCATAAAAATGCTTGTAAATACAATCCCTAAAAACACTCACGGATAAATAATTACTTTTCTTGGTCCATTTATCTAACATGAATTTGTATCTGTAACAGAGACTTTTGTACACTTTATAATTATTTTATGTCATCAAGTGTTTTTCCTCTGTACCAAAACGTTTTTTCTTTTTATTGTAGTGTATTTTCTTCTGTTTATGCCCTTGCAATGTTTCCTAATTTTCCTCATGTTGAGGTTTTAGAGTTTTCCTTGCCGTCATGTAGGTTTTTGATCAGGGGACGGTGTAATAGTAGTCAGCAGGGCTGGCCCGAGCCTTCATGGGGCCCTAGGCAGAACTAGATTTGGGGCCCCTTATTACTTGATTCATTTGCATACCTACTAGAACTGATTCCATGTTCTAATCCAGGGATGGACAACTATTTGGAGTTGGGGGCTGAATTGGGTCCAAAATCTTGGGCCAAGAGCCCGACCTTGGAAAAAGATCCAATATTTATATTTGGGGATAAATATACATGCAGAGATTTACATAGTATAGTTCTTTTGAACTAGATTGGTTTCATCAAATTGGTTTTGAAACAATCCCAATTTATGCAAAAAAAATATACAAGATCCCTATTCGAAGAAATTCATTTGATGTTTAGTTTTCAAGCGTTACAGTAGTTGTACTTTTTTAAAAGTGTTTTTAAAGTATTTCTGTTGTCTGATTTTTGTTGGAGATCAGTAGTTTTTTTGTAGTATTACTGTAGTTTTATTTTTGTACAATTTCTGTAGTAGTTTTCTTGGTAGTTTCTCCATAGTCGTAAATTCTTAGTATTTCTGTAGTATTTTTGTTGTATTATGATAGCAGATTTTTGTTGTTGTATGTCTGTAGTATTTTTGTAGTATTGCAGTACTTTAATAATTTCTGTGTTTTTGTAGAAATACTCTTTTATTATTATTTTGTATTTTTGTACTATTTCTTTTGTATTTTTAGCATTTCTATTGTAGAATTTTTGATGTACATCTGTAGTGTTTCTGTAGTTTTATTTTTGTAGAATTTCTGTCCTATTTCCATAGTAGATTTTTTTTAGTATATTTCAAGTGGTATTTTTGCAGTATTTCTGCTGAAATACTTTAGTAGTAGTATTTCTGTAGTAATATTTATCTGGTAGCATTTTGTGTTCTAGTATTATGAAGTGGTATTTTTGTAGTATTTCTGTAGACATATTTTTGATGTATTCCCAAATCAGTGTTTCAGTAACATTTTTGTAATTTTTTTGTAGTATTGCCATACAATTGTTTTTGTCATATTTCTGTAGTATTGTAATATTACTGTAGTTTTGTTTTTGTAGTAATTTTGGGGTAATATTTCTGTCGTATTTCGTATCGTAGTATTTTTGTAGTATGAAGGCAAAATAATTCTGTATATGAATTCCCTTTTTTTAAGCACTATATTGGATATTTAGTTTAGTAGTGATTTTGTAATACTTTTTGTAGAAGATATTTTGTTGTAGACACACGAAAAGTAACAATGGGGTTGGCACCAAAAGAGTTAACTGCTCTTTGAGGGCCCCTGGTGGTCACAGGGCACTTAGTAGCCGCTAAGTTCGCTTATGCCTTGGGATCTGGTAGTCAGTACAGCCGTTTGAGACTATTTGTGATCAAAGGCTATACAAATAAAAATGGCTTGACTTTTTTTCTCACAAGGAACTCAGTGTATTGTTTTTCTGACTTAGTATTGTTTTCTAATGTTCAACATAGGTTTCCCGAGATGCAGACTCGCCTCCAAGAAGAAGTGGACAAGGTGGTGGACCGCAACCGCCTCCCCTGCGTCGAAGACCAGCCCCAGCTTCCTTATGTCATGGCCTTCATCTACGAAGTGATGCGTTTCACCAGTTTTGTACCACTCACCATTCCTCACTCCACCACGGTCGACACCACCATCGAGGGGCACGCCATACCGAAAGGCACCATCATTTTCATTAACCAATGGTCGTCCAATCACAACCCCGCCCTGTGGTCTGAGCCGGAGACCTTCGACCCGCAGCGTTTCCTGAACCCGGGTGGTGATCTGAACAAGGACGCAGTCAGCGCCATGCTTATTTTCTCTCTGGGCAAGCGACGTTGCATCGGGGAGGAACTTTCCAAAATTCAGATCTTCCTCTTCACAGCTCTTTTGGCTCACCAGTGCCACATAAGCACGGACCAGACCAGGCCACCAGATCTCAGCTTTACATACGGACTCACGCTCAAGCCTACCTCTTACGTGATAGCCACAACTCTTCGAGATGATATGAGACTCCTACAAGAGTTCGCTAACCATGGTTTACAAGAGACCATCGGTGTAGATTCCTCCGAATCTTGAAATTTGAGAAAAAAAAACTGAAGGCAGAGACAAAATAACTGAACAGGACATCAGCTGGAAACAAATCGTTTATTGACTTAAACTAGCACCAGTCAGAGTCGGATGAAGCATTTGAAGACTGATCCAAACGCTGACTTGGTGCACAAGCAGATATATTACCTCACGGACTGACACAGCTCAGCCTGACCTGCACGACACTTATTCAGGAAAAAAAGGATGTAATACCGAATAATGTAAATAATAAATTGTGAAGGTTGCTGTACATGCAATGCTACTTGTGAGATGTTTTGTGCATGCGCCACATGATCCAGATCAGTGGTTCTCAACGTGTCTGACATCAAGACCTTCATATCTTAATTACAAGCAGTGAGCCCCTCAAAAAATAAACTTCTCAGTTTAAAACAGAGATAGAAGAACCTATACACTCAAGGTTTGAAATTTAGTGGACACTCAAAATTAGGAGATAGGACATCCATGAATTTTGAACATCCAAGGAGAACAGGAGAGGACTTTAAAAGAAACTCT
The DNA here is from genome assembly GCF_059441175.1 of Urocampus carinirostris. Classification (NCBI taxonomy): domain Eukaryota; kingdom Metazoa; phylum Chordata; class Actinopteri; order Syngnathiformes; family Syngnathidae; genus Urocampus; species Urocampus carinirostris. Next base: position 21,534,414 of record NC_142361.1, read on the forward strand.
TACAATGCCAAATTCCAAATCTGTTCTAAAAACCGCAACTCCACACCCCCTGAGTCCTGTGTTTTTATGAAATTGCCATGGTTACAAAAGCAAATTTACCCGTAAGGGTGTGAAATCAAAGAATAGCAACACTTTTTAACTGGTAATGACGATGATGTAAACAGTGCATAACAGTCAAATAAACGAACAACAGTGAGCAATAATACTCAAAATAACGTAGTGGCATCCTATGCAATATCCTTTGCAGGTGTCCTATATCAAAAACAGAATATACTTATGATATAATAGGAAATACAGTGGTAACCCTGCCCAGGAGTTTAATTCATTCTGGGAGTAGCTTTATAACCTGAAACATTTGTAAGTAGAGACACCTTTTGAATGTAAATGCGCGTATTTGTTCCAAGCCCTGCAAAAGTATGATGATATATATTTTTAAATCCTAAGAATATCAGAACATGAAGAAAATGCATATTAAAATTAGATTAACGCAAAATTAAAATAAAACAAGAGGCACACAATGTAAAAAAAAAAAACAAAGAATAATGGAAATAATAAAAATATTAGTTTAACCTTTAACAGGCCTCTTTGTTTAAAAAACTGATCCAATGACGTCTGCTTTTGCCAGCTTTTGCCAACTGGTCAGAGATACACGAGGCAGATGTTATCATAATGAGCGTTAGCCCGACCTGTCAACACTCTGGGTGATTCCTTTCCACAAACTCCTAGTCTTCATGGAATTTTGCCAAATGTCCTTAATTTGGGCTGATGGAATGATGGCTGCATCTCCCTCCTTGTAGTCTCTAAACTACTCCTTCATGGTGCTGTATTTTTTCATACCTTTCTATTATCTAATGCTTTGTTTCGATGACCATAAAAAGTCTCTTGGTCTTCTTTACTCCTTGACCACTTTTCTGCATGTCTTTCGTGGGGTCTATTGTGAATGACAGGCCTTCATAGCAGTAACATATAGTAGACCGCAACAGAGTGGGAAAAAGACACGAAGAGCATGCCAGGATTCAACCGCATGCATCTGGTTGCCAGGTAGAACTCTGGGAGTGGCGAATGGCAGCGTGTACTGTACTGTATGTCTGACTTTGTATTCTGAAAGCCCTCTGTAACTAAAGGCAAATATTTTACCGTTCAGGTACTTTGTAACCTGAAACTTTCGAAATATTTGTAAGTAGATGTACCACTGTATATAAAACTCGTTCCAAAAATAATAGCTGGCCCATACAGATCAGACTCATAACTGGTGACCAATTTAAAGTGGATAAAAGGCATGTTTTTTGATGGGCTGTTAAAATGGAGTTTTGGGAGGTAGATGGTTTTGAGTTTACTTAAAAGGTACATTGTTTAATATTTGACCGCTAGATGGCACTGTATTGTCTAATGCGAACAAAAAACATTGCCACGGAGCACAATGTAGCAGCAAGTTGCTAGACAAACATGGCGGCGACATTCGTGAGGGATTCCACTATGTAAGAGAAATATAAATTTCTCGACCTATGATTTTTTTTTTATCATAGTTAACGTTGGTATGAAAGTTCAGGTTTATTTGCCTATTATTCGAATAAATTTATGTGCCACTAGGAGGCACTAATTATTACACTTACCCTTTAAAAAAGGTAATCATTTCCTGATGCATTTTAATTTCAACACTGAATAAATAAGAAAAAAAATCAAATTTTAAAGGGATTATCATAAAATAATATTCAGAGATTCAGATTCAGATTCAGATCTACTTTATTGTCATTCTAGTACACGTGTATACAGAACGAAATGTCGATACATCTGACCTGCACAGTTTCCTCGAATGTACAGATATAAGTAAAAGTTGTATTGTATCATGGCTACGTATAGTATTTTACCATAATGCCGATAGTGCAAGAGGAGTAGCTAACCAGATGTGCAAAATGGGCAGTCAGGTGAACAAGTCAGGTAAACAGTAACAGTAACACTGTAACAATAACGCTGTAAGTACAATAGTGCAGAGAGCAAATGTGCAAGGAGTGGCATCCTATAAAGAACTGCCAGTAGTGCAAAAAGTCAGATTAGCAGCCGTTTAGATTTAGGTTAACTATATGTTAGATTGACCATTTAACAGTCTAATGGCCAGGGGGACTAGACTACTGCGGAACCTGGTGGTCCTGCACCGCACACTGCAGTACCTCTTCCCAGAGGCTAGCAGAGTGAACAGTCCATGATGGGGGTGAGAGGGGTCCCCGATAATGTTCTTAGCATGGGATAGGCAGCGCTTCTGGCCAATGTTCTGAATGGAGGGAAGTGTAGTCCCGATTATTTTCTCTGCTGTCCTCGTTACCCTCCTCACGCTACCCCAGTCGGTAGCGCTGCAGCCTCCACACCACACAGAGATACAGCTGGTCAGGATACTCTCTATGGTGCCCCTGTAGAATGTGATGAGGGAGGGTGGGGGCAGGTGGGCTCTCCTCATCCTCCGCAGGAAGTACAGGCGCTGCTGTGCCCTCTTAACTAGTGATGCAGTGTTCACGGACCAGGTGAGTTTGTTTGTAATGTGCACCCCTAGGAACTTGATACTGCTGACAACCTCCACAACCTTGTTGTTGATGCAAAGTGGGGCATGGTTGGGCTGGTTTTTCCTAAAGTCGACAATGATCTCTTTAGTTTTGTCAACATTCAGGACCAGGCTGTTGTCCCTGCACCAGGCCACCAACTGCTCCACCTCCTCTCTGTAGGCCAGGTCGTTGTCGTCCCTGATGAGGCCCACCACTGTTGTGTCGTCAGCATACTTCACGATGTGGTTTGTGGCGGACCTAGGGACGCAGTCGTGTGTCATCAAGGTGAACAGCAAGGGGCTCAGGACACAGCCTTGGGGGGAGCCCGTGCTGAGGTAGATGACATCTGAGATGTGCTGACCTATCCGCACTGATTGGGGTCTGTCACTGAGGAAGTCCAGCAGCCAGTTCCGCAGGGGGGTGTTGAAACCCAGGAGTCTCATTTTGTCTACCAGATGTTGTGGGATGATGGTGTTGAATGCTGAACTGAAGTCCAGGAACAGCATCCGCACATGGGTGTTCTTCTCCTCTAGGTGTGTCAGGCTCAGGTGAAGCGCAGAGGAGATGGCATCCCTGGTGGAGCGGTTTGTCCGGTAGGCAAACTGAAAGGGGTCGAATGAGGAGGGGAGACTGGAGGTGATGTGCTCTTTAACCAGTCTCTCAAAGCACTTCATTATGATAGGAGTCAGTGCAACGGGCCGGTAATCGTTGAATGATAAGATCTGAGGTTTCTTTGGCACAGGGATGATGTTGGCGATTTTGAAGCATGATGGTACTGTGGCTTGGTCTGGCGAGGTCTATTGTTTACAAATACGGCAATTTCATAAAAATCAAATGAATAGAAAATTGAGTTCCAATCCTAGTGATACCTTGACACAATAGCAAACATTTTGGTGTGAATCTAAAAAAAAAAGCGAATGCAAACAAAAGTGAAAATTCTTAAATCTCTTTGGCAGTTTTTCAATGGAATCCTCAGAGAACACAGCTTACTTAAGTTATTGATGATAACATATTGAACATTGTTACAATTATATTGGATGGGGCACTCCAGTTAAAGTATGTAATAAAATGACGATAAAAGGAACATTTATCAAAAAATAAGATAAAGATATTTTCTCACAGTCTCTGTGAGCTTGTTTAGGGTGGTGCTGGCCCAGTGAAAGAAACTGGACTCAATATATTCTTTTTTTGACACCAAAAATATTTCTTTACCTATAATTGCTTGTTCTAATTAGGGATCGACCGATATGGTTTTTTCAAGGCCGATACCGATACTGATTATTAGTATTTAGAGGAGGCGATAACCAACATTTGGAGCTGATATTCATTTCCTGTAAAAGCTTAATAATTGGCACAAAATGTTTAAGAATGCAAAAAGAATATTTGTTATGAATTCAAATAAAACTTTAATATATCTCTGAATTGTTTTTTTTTACAGTAAACCAATTACAGTTTTAACACAACTAACATGACTAATCCTTCACTAAAACCAAAAACTAACAGTGACGTAAACACAATTAGGATGAGCAGCAACTCGTTTAAAAGTACATAAAAACTTATATATAGCTCCCTGATATTTTTTTTTTACAATAAATAATTTATTAAAAAAAATCAATACAACCAACATGACTTAAATTCACTTAAAACAAAAAGTGCACCGAAATTTCAACGTAGCTTGCAAATTGAAACGTGAGGGCACTCCTGTTTTACAGCCAGATTGACATACTAATGTTGTGTAACAGCTAATCGCCAAGCCTTCCACTTTAGAGTGTTTTTGTGCTCTTAATCACAAACACAAATGCATGATTGACTAATGTTATGATAAGAGCTAATATATCAGTGCTTCCCTAAAACAAGTTACCGTAAATTCCGGACTATAGAGCGCACCTGATTATAAGCCGCATCCACCACATTTCGGGAGGAAAACCGATTTTGTACATACACAAGCCGCACCTGTGTATTAGCCGCATGCGCCCACATTGATCAAATGCAACACAAACATAAAATTAGCCCATACCCGACACAGTCCAAAAATCACAGCCGGCAAAATGAACGGAAAATAATACCGGTTCTTGACGTTTGATGCAGATCTGCAGAGTCCGGGTGCCCGTTGAAAGTAATCCAAGGAAAAAAAGTGTATATTTCCAAAGGTAAGGGTGGGAAAAATCTATCCACTATTGTCGGCCGCGTCCACAAACACGTCTCACCTTTACTTCGCTTCCCGTCAGCCCGCGTTTGCCCCGCCCCTTCTTTCTCATTTGCTCGTGCAAAACATATCAGAATAAGTTTCTATAATAAATACATTACAAAAATATACAGTTGCAAATACATATTATACATGGTTTCACATACTTACAAAGAAAGATGGTACACCGAAAGTTTTCAAAGCTTTAATAATAATATAACTTTCATCCCAAACCGTGCCTGTGAAGGGTAGCAAAACGCTACTAGAAACACGCTCCCGACACAGTATACGAGTCTGTTAATAAAAACATACCGTACAGTTTCAAACCACGATTATTTGCTGTTAGTAGTGTCAATAAAATTGTTCAAACAAAAAAAAATACCAAACCACGGTAAACCGTCCTCATCATCCTCCTTATAACTGACGTCATCAAAGTCGCCTTCCTTCAGTATGGGAAAGACTGTCATATAGGTGTCGTCCCACGCGCCCATATTCGCAAAACACGCTCGCAAAGTGAAGTTTACGTGCAGTAACTCTGTCTCCTTCTTTATCGGACTGCTTGATTGCATTTAGTTTGAAAGCTGCGTCATGTGCCTTTCTTTTCTTTATGCAATTTGCATGATGAGGATATGTCTACGCTAACTTAATTTGTGCACAAGCCAAGAAGTTGCCGTCTTTCTCGGCACAAATATTCCACCGGTCTAAATCTTACCTTTTGCACTCGAGCGCCGCTGGCGGCCGTTAGAAAAATTGCACAAATTGGCCTCATCACTGAATAAGCCGCAGGGTTTAAAGTTTGGGGAAAAAGTAGCGGCTTATAGTGCGGAATTTACGGTAACTACACTTTTCAAGCTATCTCTTGATCACACCACTGACTTTTTAAAATCTCAATACTATCAGCTGTCTTGATTCACAAGCATGTCGAGACTCAGGAGTTAGCAAAGCTCCTGCTGTTTACTCCGCTCTTACAATATTTTTCCTGCTTCAGTGGCTTTGCCCCCGGGGGCTTATTAAATAAGCACGGGGTGGGTAGCGTCCGGCGTGGAGAGAGGAGCAGGACAGAAGGAGAGCGAGGCTCGGCTGCATCTCATCCTTAAGAATTCAGTTTTAAACAGATTTAATCAGCATGTGATATAATTGAAATTCTGATATTTGTTAAATCCCAAAATATTGGCGGCGATAATCGGATTTCCCGATAATCAGTTGACCTCTAGTCCTCACCCCCTTCGCTTAGCCAGGTGAGGTACAAACAAATCGTAAATGGTGTGCATTTATATAGCGCTTTTCAAGTCAATGCAGAGCTCCCAAAGCGCTTTACAATGTGCTTCACACTTACCCATTCACACACACACTAGCACACCAATAACGGCCATGCAGCCATGCAAGGCGCCGACCTGCTTCTTGGGGGCATTAGGGATTCAGTGTCTTGCCTAAGGACATTTTGACATATAACACAGAGAAGCCGGGAATCGAATCTGCTAAAACGATAAAAGTTATCACTTGGATTTTTGTACTTATTCATTTTGAATATGTTTTCCCGGTAAAACAAAAAAAATAATACTGCGTCAGAATAATACTTTCTTCATTTTTTTAAATTATATAAACTAAGGACATTGGTTCTAGAACAAAAAAAAACCCCAGACAAATGGCTAATGTGAAAGCTTCAAAATATATTGAAACGGATGTTTTAGAATACATTAGTTTCTGGTAAAATAGGGAAAAAACAACAATATTGAGCAGTTATAACTGCTCATTTTACTAATTAATATTATAACAAAAGTTTGTTATAAGCATTATTTTTATATTATACGAAATATGTCATACATATATTTAAAATGAGAAAACTTGAAAAAAATGTATATCTTTCAGTGGAACAAGAACATGTCACTAGGGCAGAGTATTAAAGTATTTCGCATATTGTACTACATTTCCAGCTAGATTATTTTGCATTATTAAGTCAAGCAGCTTCTTGCAAAGATTTTCCTTACTACGAACAAAAGAAAAATGTTTTTGGGATGCGTTTCCCTTCACAGTCGTTATCTCTCTCAAGAACATCCTGTTCTTGATCGGCTAGACATGCGTAGCGCATAACAAAGAGTGATAAAAGCATGGGAGATCATCACTGATAAGCTTGTCTACATGCTTCTTTTATCACTTCCCGATGAAGACTTCGTGGTGGCCCAATTGACACAGGTTGCAAACCCTTTTCCACGGAATAGGAAGTGGGCGAGTTCAGACGTTTTATCTGCAGACGTGCTTGTTGAAAAATGGGTGTGATAAAAAAGGGAAAGTTATAAAAAAACACAAGTTAGGAACCATTGATTTGAATTCCAAACAAAAACGCTGTGCCACATGTGCAAAAACCTGCCGGGGAAAGATTAAACACATTATTGCAAAAAGCTGTGCGAGATGTCATTAACAATTTGTACTGTGTTAGAAAGAAATATTCATCCACTTTTGTTTATTTTCTCAAAGAAAAACAAACTTGTTTTACATTAAGTTTCTACAAGCGTGTATATTTATTTCGATTCTCTTAGATTAGACAAGGACGACCTATCAACGTGTTTGCACAAAGTTAGCAAAACGCAACAGCACAACACACAATTGCAAAACCGCATACAGCACTAGATAATGTTATCCATCCATCATCAGCACCGCTTATCCTCAGTAGGGTCACGGGGGGTGCTGGAGCCCATCCCAACTACCTTTCGGGCAGTGGGCAGGCGAAACCCTGAACCGGTTGCCAGCGATTCACAGGGCACACAGAGACAGACACTCGGCCATTCGCAACAAAGAAAATTTTGGACCAGCCAATTAACCTGACATGCATGTTATTGGAATGTGGGGGGGAAACCGGAGTGCTCAGAGGAAACCCACGCAAGCACGGGTAGAACATGCAAACTCTGCACAAGACAGCTGGTAGCTGGATTTGATCTCATGACATGAAAACTGTGCCGCCAACACGCTAACCACCATCCGCCATGCATAACAATCAAAAAACAACAGTAAGCAATAATACTCAAAATAACGTACTGGCATCCTATGCAATCCCCTCCGCAGGTTTCCAATATTGAAAACAGGAGAAACTTATCATATTATTATTATTGTGATTATAAGTCCTACTTCGAAGCATCTTTCAGGACACCCAAGGTCGCTGTACATGTAGTAGGACACAACAATAAACGAAAAAGAAAAAAAACAAGCCAGTCATAAATCTCATCTCATTTCATTAGCCGTACCGCTTATCCTCATTAGGGTCGCGGGGGGGCTGGAGCCCATCCCAGTCATCTTCGGGCAGTGGGCAGGGGACACCCTGAACTGGTTGCCAGCCAATCGCAGGGCACACAGGGACAGACAACTCATTCGCTCATTCACACCTAGGGACAATTTGGACCGGCCAATTCACCTGAAATGCATGTTTTTGGAACGTGGGAGGAAACCGGAGTGCCCGGAGGAAACCGGAGTGCCCGGAGGAAACCCACGCAAGCACGGGGAAAACATACAAACTCCGCACAGAAAGTCTGGAGCTGGATTTGAACCCACGACAGGTTCCCATGACATGAACTGTGCCGCACAAGCGCTAACCACTGCGCCGCCGTGCTGCCCGCCAGTCATAAATACTAATACAAAATACAGATTATGTTATACTTCAAAGAAATTTAAAAGAAACGGAATTTTCATGATCCAAAAACATATGACCAAATAATATACTTACTGATGTTTTATGTTTGGTTGGCCTGGAGAGGGATGGGCACCACCAGGCTGTACTTGCCCAAGACACACCCCAGGGAAGGGTGCCCAGTGTATCTTGGAACAAAACCTTTTGGATTGTTTGATACTAGTGTTAAGAGCTTTTCCTTTGCCATCATTTATTATCCGATTCCTCTTCAGTGTGTGTGTGAGAGTGTGCGTGAGAATGGGTAAGTGTGAAGTACTTTGTAAAACCCTTTGGGAGGTCTTCAGTGACTTGAAAAGCGCTATATAAATGCATTCTCTTTTCCATTTACATTTTCCACTACGCCTATTGTCTTTTTTTCTTATTTTTAGCAGAGATGTTTGGGGCAGAACACATTAGGTTCCACGAATGGGGGATGGATGAGTGCTGGAGAGTGACATCATTCTAGTCCCAGCAGGTTTTTCTTTCTTATTTTTTTCGGTGCAGTATAAAAAAAGTACAAACGGCCTGTAGTCTGTAATAGTCTGTGGTGTGTGATGCCCTTTGAGACTCCTTGTGATTAAGGGCTATCCAAATAAACAAGATTTGACTTCAGACCTAAACACAGATGGAAAACAAACATGGACTCCCACAAATGTTTTGTAGTCTGAGAGAAAATAAATACAACTTGTTCATCGCCACCAGAGTAAAAGTTAAAGCCCCAGTTTGTAATAGCGGACCAATAGATGGCACTGTTTTCTAATGCGAACAAAAATCAGTGACAAGGCAAGCAGCAAGATGCCAGAACAACATTGCGGCAGCCTTAGGTATGGATTCCACCCTGTAAAGAGAAATAGAAATTTCTCGACGTATGCTTTTTTTTTTTGTGAAAAATACCATTGTTGTGATAGTCCATATATTTTTGCTTCTTATTCAAATCAATGTTCTATTTTTTTTACTGAATGAAAGTTGTTTTGTACCACAAGGAGACAATAAATATTACACACTGTCCCTTTGAAGATTGCCGTCTATAGCCGTCAATGGCAGTGTACACGGCAACCCGAATCATGTTGTGTGACTGCTAAAAACAGAAAAGGCAAATAAAAGCCGATTTGAAATAAATCAGAACCTTTGCTCATTCTTCCTTAATAATTTCACAGTGACGAGACGGATCCCTGGTCAAACTTTGCATGTTATGCAAGCAGAGTTTCCCACCTCGGGGCCTGCACGTACACAAAAACAAGATTACAGGCAATCGCGCCGCAAATCGGCAGCGTCTGAGGACAGCTTTCTTAGAAATGGGCAGTGACGTGCCCAGGAGGAAGAGGAAGACAACGTTTCCAAAACAGTATCCCACACGTCATTTAAATTCATTTGGGAGGTAAAAGGGGGCCGAGCACGGAACAAATACGCTGAAACATGAATAAACCTGCGGGCTATTTGGTGGAATCAGATGTGGGAAAAATGTCAACATTTCCCTGGCACAAAAAGAACATGCCTTGGAAAGAAAGTTTGTACTTAAAAGAAATCTCATAATTCAATTCAACAATGTCAAACAAAAGCACACAAAGGACCTAAAATACCGACAGGGATTTTGAGGATTTACATACAGATTTTAATCCGATCCTTGATTCGTTTCCCACATATCGATTCGTGTGTACACTGCACAGTACAAACCTCCGTCCCGATAACCTTAACAAATATCAAATTGTCTTTCAATTGCACACAATCACACACATGCAATCTCAATTTGTCAATACACAAGTCACAAAAACGTTTTTTTTTTCCTCCTCACAAAATCAGATTTCAAATACAGGAAGCTACCGAATGAAATAAATACTCGTCTGACCCTTTGTACGGCTTTTAACTCAGTTCGAAATTAATAAAAACATTTTAAAAACTCAAAACACAACTTTTATAATTTAACAATGAAATTAGATTTTTTTTTAATTGAACACACATGAAAATAGTTAAGGATGGAATAAAATATTTAAAACCTGCTCATAAATGGCTCTATTAAACTGCACATTTGAAACAGCCACTTTGTCTTATGAACAATAAGTTTTAAAACATATTTCAATTGTGTTAATTTGCATATAAAACTGTGATCAAGTCGTTTGATCCATAACTATTCTGAACATCCTTTTTTTGAAATAAATTGTGATAAAATCTGTATTTTAATCATATAAATGACATCCGTTTTTAAGGTTAGGGTAGCAATAAATTCAAATGTATTCAAAATCGATTAATTCCATCAAAAATGTCAAAAAATAAAAATCCTTTTTAAAAAATATGGATCATCATGTTGTGTTTGTGCAGAGATTTCTCCAAAGCAGCCAAACTACGCAGCACACCGGACTACCCCAAATAAAAACCACAAAAAAAAACACAGTATATCCCTCTCTTTTTTATATGTGCTTCTATTATGTTTAAAGTAAGCGCTAGTTTTTTTTAAAGTTAAAATGGTCTGTAAAAACAGTTAACAGCATACTAAGACAGGTTGCTAAAAAGAAGAGAACTGGAATGCCCTTTACCAGCGCAGTCAATAATGATCGGCATTAATTCTATTCCGAGTAAAGAATTTATATGACAACTGCGTTTGATTGTCGCATATCGGTGCAACTTTGTTATGACAGCTACATGCGATGAATTGAGTGCAGGAAAATAGAGCCACTTACCTAAGTTCCAAGGGGATGTCTTAATCTGAACAACATATAGGACTGAACAGGCAATAATAAGTCTTGCATTCCCCTTCAAACGATGTACCATTGATACACCAGTGCCAAATGTGTATTTTATCATGCTTCATATTCAACAATGACTCCGTTTGGTCCCAGTGTTGATACAACTCAACAATTTGCGTCTAAGAATACAAATTCCAGCAGTGCACTGCAGCTACAGAACCGAGTCGTCTTCCGCTTTTACAGATCCAAGTTCTGGGAATAGAAGGTCAAGCTCTTTTTGTGCATCGTCATCCTAAACATGGAGAGTTGAAGTTAGAGCATTTTATTGGAATAGAGCATTTTCATGAGGTGTTTTGTGTGGCGTCACCTCTTTCGAAACGGACTGCATTGATGAAGCAGCTTGAAACATTTCCTTTGCCTTTTTCAAGTAACCAATATCTCTGTAGCACTGTAACAAAGGAGTGGAGATCTCAATAAAGCCAAAATTCCTTTTGTGTTGCTGACTATCAAATCATAAGGTAGAAATACACTCTCACCTAACAAGATCCAATACAGGCCTTACATGCAAGCAATAGTCTCATGGGAATCGAACTATTGCCAGTATTATGACTCTGTAGAGCAATGTAATCACGCATAAAAATCTGATTAAGATTTTCGTCCGACTAGGAGTATTCCGATTGCAACGTTTGGGTTAGTCCTTTCATTTTCTGTTTAGCCGTGTATGTATATGCGATTGATAGTGTGCACTTGTATTCCTCCATTCAGGATTTTTTTTGCTGCAAAGGACTATGGCCTTGTAGCTGAGGGAGGAGAGATAAAAGCTCCGGAGTACTTGCTAAAAAAGACTTGCATGCATTGGTTGATTTCTCCAGGAGATTTCCATTTTAGTTTCTGCACTCAGGGCAAAAATGCTACCATTGTGTCCTCCCATGTATAGTGTAAGACCATGTTTCTGGCAAGCCATGCACGAGCAGACATTGTAAACAAATGGGAGGAAACAACAGAGATCATTATTGTAGTACAGAAGAAACAAACACGGTACTTTGTTGAATTTGGTTCCCATTAGTAGAATCATCCTTTTTTTATTGTTAAAAATAAAACCGAAATATACATCTTTTAGCTTAATGATGCTCTTGCTTCACCCTTGTTCACAAACAGCATGTATACAGACTTATTCGTTTATCTCTAGGCATGTAAACCATTCATTTGATTGCGCCAAAAATCACTCTTGTTTTGATTCTTGGTCTAGGCAATATTTTGTTATTTTTATCATAGGCTATTTGATGAACAATACAATTAATTGTCTCTCACATTTAATACAGTGTATAATGAACTCTAATGGGCCTCTGTAGGCTTTGTTTTCATAAATTATTTTCACTCAACCTGGTGTCAATTGCTATGGATGAGCAATATTTATGTTTTATCCAGCATTTTCTAGCATGGACCCTGACTTCCGCCTAAACTCCACCCGGCAGAATAAAGGCCCACATTAAACCACACCCCCTACATTGCATATTACCGAATTTTATTGCAATATGTATCCTTTGTAGCACTACCTAGATACCCTATATAACTTGCTACAGTGGGTATTAGCACGTTACATTGGGTGTTTGTATATTTTATTCTTTTTGCTTTATTATTGTATTGTTCTCAGCGCAGGGATACTGCTGGAAATGTGAATTTCCCTGTGGGGATGAATAAAGTATCTATCTAGCTATCTATCTATCTAAACGCTAGCATTAGGACCATTAAATAGAAAGCAGCTAGCTGGTACTCGAGGGCCGCGTGTCCTGCATGTTCTTGGAGTTTCTCTGCTCTAATACTGGTGATTCCAATAAAAGGGATCAGTATCAAACTCTTTCACAGCTTACTAACAAGCAGATAATTTGTTTTACTAGAGTTGGAAATGAAAAACCTCCAAAAACATGAAGGACATGAACCCTTAAGGACCAGGTTTACCCACTCTTGAGCTAGCTGTAAGCTAATGATTGGTTCTGAAGCGAGTAGCTGCATGTGATATTTATTTTTTAGATTTAGCAGATTACAAAAATAATTAAGGAAATAGCATAGTTTATGTGATTAGCGGCACCCACTCAAGAAGTTAGAAACGTATTGAGACCAGATTAAATTGAAAATTAATACCATTTAATATTTAGTGGCATAACCCTAAAGCCAATAAGCCCTTGTCCTTATCAAAATATAAATTTTAACCTTTGATTTTTCTTAATTAAAGCCATTTTTCACCATTCTTTAACTTAGTTTAGATCCTCTGCATTAAAGACAAATACAGTATAGCAAAAATAAACACAACTGCTCAACATTGAGAATCATATTTCTGAAAGGCTCGAGAATTTTCGTGTTTTAAATTGTTTCTGTAGAAGCTTTTAAGAGGCTTTTACTGCAGACGCATTCAGTTCTTGATTCTGGAGTCTACCAAACATAACCCATACAAGAAAATAAAATCAAAAAGTAATTAGGAAAAGGCTTTGACAGACCCATTAAAATCACCAAACCTGTATCTAACAGAGCTCGGATTTTATGTTTTGAGTTGGAGTCTTTCTTAATGTTTTACATTCATGGCATGTTTACAATGCAAACATGTAAGATCACCAACCTTAGCAAGATAAACATAGTTAAGTTTGGAGTATCCTGGCTGGATCTCTTCGACCTACAAAACAGACAAATGTGAAAGTCAGCACACACAGGAAAAATCGGTTGGTTTTTGAAGGTCCCAGCTCTTGCTTGCCAAACAGAAAAAAGGACTTTTGGCACCTTTGCTTTGTCTACATGTCATAACAGAGAGCACAAAATTGATGGGTGAAGATACACAAGACGCTAAGAAGAGGCACGCACGCTCAAATTAGCCAGAAGCAAAATTCGTGTCTCTGCTACATAAACAATCAAAATGTGAGAACACACATTAAGCCTCAATATGCACCAGCGGGTTTGGCCTGATAGGATCTGGCACACCCGAGATTTGGGATGGATGGGAAATTGAGCACGACTTCGTTTAACAGGGAATAACTTTTTTCCTTCACCCCCCTGTGAGTCGTGCGGTTCCTGCCCATGGCCAAAAAGAAAAACAGAACCTTCTGAAAATTCTTCAGTGCGTCTTCGACTGTGGCGCTGGGAGGTTCTCCGAATAATGCAGCAGCTACTTTCCTTTCAAGCCATGACAACTGAGCGACCTGCAAAAGACAAAAACAATCACGAGAATAAAAATATGTATTATTTCCTGACTAAACTACACTGAACTCACAATATACTATTTCTTTTACATAAAGGAATTTGAATTGCAGTTGATGCAGATCATTTCATGACACAAATGTATTCATTGCAAATAAAAAAGTAGGTATTAAAATAGTTAAAATAATCATATTCTTAAGTAAATTTGTGTTCCACTAGTGGATTAGCCTGTTCATTTTCTGACTATTTTTTTGATACATTTTTAATTTGAAGCTAAAATTATAGAAAATATTTTTGCTCATTTTATAAGTAATGTAATTGATATAATAAATATATACTTTATTAAAATTCATAAAAATAAGAGAAACAATGCTTAAAATAAGCTGACATTTCTGGCAGTGGATTTTTTTTTTTTATCATTTTATTTGTGTTTTGGTTGCAGTGTCGCGTACTGGTACAACTTAAGTCAAAGAAAAGAAAATTATAGTTAAGTTTCCTTGAGACACAAGCGTAACTTTGAAGCAAATTGGTAAAACATTGCATTAAGTTTCACTCAGTTCCTTGCTTAATAATAATACTGAAATGATGATTTTAATTCTTACGATGAATCTAGTAAAGTCACCAATATAGTGGATATGGACACTATAATAACAAAAAGCATTTACATACACACACTCCATCAAATTTAACAACAAATATGTAGGACTAGTAAAAAGGATACCAGACTAACAAACAACTAAGCTAAGATCATTTATGTCAACTTTCAAGCAAAGTTAAATGTTTTTCTTCCCTCAATTCATTTCAGTAGTCTGACGCTGTTAACAGCCAGACAAAGTTTGCTCCACGCCATTAATCTGTAAGACGTCTAATTGTGGGTGTAGTATTTCCACGGCGTCATGGCGGAAGCTCCCAAACAAAAGCACGAACTGATTATTGTGGGACATGTAAACACGACAGCGAGGTTATGAAACAGACGGCAAAAACGTCACATGTTAGCAAAGCGCTTCCCAAACTAAACTTAATTACCAAACATGAGTGTTGTTGACTTTAACGAAATAACCTATTTTCTTTCCGACAGCTATTCTGATATTTGGAAAAAAATTGGGAAAATACATGAAGCCCAGCGTACATGGCAACTGTGTGTGATGCGACCAGACGAACATTATTCATATAATATACAAAAGGAGCACAACAGGAAGTTTGACAGTCCTTATCCTATTTTTCAACGTACTCACGATATTTAAACCTTTCCACCCACAAATCAAGTCCTAAATTCTAACATCTGAATTGACCAGCAGTGGAAGATTTCTATCAAAAACGCTACAATTCTCGTTCCGTATCATAGGGATCAATGTCAGTCAAATAAAGATTCCTTTAATGTTCAAGGAACAAAACAAGTGAATAGAACTTGGTCCATTCCCGCATCAAACTCCAATGACAAAAAACAAAAACGAAACAAACATGTCTTTTATGTCTGTGTTGCAATCTGGTACTATTCTCCACAGAAAAGATGCTCACACTTTTTCAGCAAGCGAGCTACTTACAAAATGAAAGAGCGGAAAATATCTAGTTGCAAAACATCTATTATTTTCAACTGCATTGACAATTCTTTGTACAATTAATTTTATAAAATGAATTAAGCTTCAAGGGCAGTTTTGCATTTCAAAAGAAACCATCTTATGGAATGCGCACAATATCTCTAGCTGAATGCCAAAATAAATCAAATAGGTTTTATTAAAATTGTGAAATTGTGATAAGTTTTAGTCTTTTTTTCAATGCCAATGTATTTTCCCGATAGTGCTATCACACGAAATAGTGGCTTGATGAATTGAACAAGATTGAATGCCCGACAAATACCTAAATAGTATGATAATTCATATTTCTTTGCATTTGTAAAGCATATCAATGAGGTCTCATGTCATCTGTTTTAGGACATAAAAATAAAAAAAAATCAAATATTATATTTAGTTTGAACTCTTAATCATTAAACACTCTGAGTGAAATTGTAATGTTATTTTAAAAAAAACATACATATAATTGTAAACATTTTTACCTTATTTAAAACATTGGGAGGTCTCGTATTTGTTACTGCACTTCATGAGCAACATTAATGTTCATGGTGATATTCTGCATATGAACTAAATGGCAAATTGTTCCAACAAACACATAGGACTGAATAGACATGCCCACATGGCGCGGTAGTGTGGAAATGTAGGAGTCACATTTTATGCGACGCAAGCCCTTCTTTGCATTTTCTTTCGCCGCAGTAGGAAATATGTGCTTGAATGGTCACATGATCCAAAAATATGTGACGTAAACAACTTGGAGTAAAGTAAAAAACCCCGCCACTGGAAATGGAGTCAGGTGTGCGGGGCACAGCGCCATTTACGTTCTGGGCTTGATACTGGCTGTTTGATTGGAAAAAAAAAACCTCAAGGAAACTTGGCCCTTAAAAAGAAGGCTCTAATTTATAAATGGCATCAGCACCAACATTACCCCGACATTGATTCATTACATTTTCTATTTTTATATTTTAACCAATTTGGAAAACGCCCATTTATGTCCGTGGCCTTATATTTATTTTAACTCGTTTTTCCACCCGCTTATCCTCACTAAAGTAGTGGGGATGCTGAAGTCTATCCCAGCTGACATTTGGCAGTGAACAGAATAAACTTTGGGCTGGTTGCCAGCCAAATGCAGGCCACACTGAAACAAACAAAAAAACATTCACTCACAATTATTCCTAGGGACAATTTCATCTCGACTAACAACCTGGAATGCATGTTTTTGGCACATGAACCAAAACCAGCGTGCCAAAAGAAAACCCACTGAGGCACATGGAAACTCCACACAGGGAGGCTGGTAGCTGGACTTCAACCCAGTCAGCCACAGTGACTGAGATTTCTCTTGGCCTTTCACTCTTAACTAGACCTGTACCATGTCCTCACGATGGTGCTAACAGTGGAAACTGACATCTTAAATATCTGAGCTGACTTTTTGGATTCTTTCCCAAACCATGATGGGAACAATCTTTGTTCTTAGGTCATTTGACAGTTGTTTTGAGGCTTCCACAACTTACAAGTGGCTACCTTACATATACTTGCCCAGGACTGGCTTCACTTCTATATCTACTGTAAGTCCAAGGTCAATTAGCTTACCAAACAAATTGTGTGTTCCAACAACTTTAACATAATGTATTCAAATCAATAACACAAGGGTGCCCACATTTGTGCACCTGCAAACTCTTTTAATTATTGCACAAATCCAATACACTTAATTTCACTGCTCAAACATCACTGTGTTTATCTGCTGCAGGATGTTTGGTTGGTTGGATTGCTTAACCCCTAGGGTCATAGGGGCACCATTTCCTGTAGTGTGTCTTGAGCAAGTACAGCCTGGTGGTGCCCATCCCTCTACAAGACAACATATGTTTCCACCTGTTCTCGATATATTTAACTGAAATTTCTGATTCCAAACCACCAAGGATTTATAGAAGAAAATCTTTTAATTGATAAGTGGTGACCAAACCTTTTCACACACTGTATAATAGATACAAAAAAATCAAATATAAAACAACCACATTTTCCTTTATCTTAAATATGATCTTTATTTTAAATATAAGGTAAAGTAGGAACGGTAACATTTTTCTTAGGCACACATGAACGCAGCATTGTAGGTACACTTTCTAGGCCTAAAACAAAAAAAAAGAACTGAAAGAACACGGGTATAATCATTTATAGGTGCCAGAGTGACTGACTGGTTAGCACGCCTGCCTCACAGTATAGAAGTTCTTGCTTCAATTCCAGCTACCACCCTCCCTGTCTGGAATGCCTGCTTGGGCTTTCTCCCGGCACTCTGGTGTCCTCTCACAATCCAAAATAAATGCATGGCAGGCTGACTGGCGTCTCAAAATTTTCCCTTGGTATGAATGTGTGAGTTAATGGTTGTATAACTATGTGTGCCCTGTGATTGGCTGGCAATCAGTCCAGGGTGTCCTCTGCCCACTGCCCAATGTTAGCTGGGAAGAAAAAAACATTTGTCCTTGTTGAATTTAGTATGTTTAAGTTTTTATTTCATTTTTAAAATTCAATTTGAGGTTTTTTGTACTTGGAATAGAAAAATTGTAATTTGTAATATATTAACATTACTGATAATTGGAAATGGTAGGCACTGGTATCAATTGGCATTTACAGATAATTGGAAGAATACCGGTTCAAATGTAAAAAGTGCCCATCCCACTGCAAGTACAATGATTTCTAATTGTAAAAGGTTCTTAGTCCCTGCCTGAGACTGGGTGAAGCAGTGTGCTTACCATATCTATTCGTGTAGAACCCGCACTCGTGTATAACGACCACCCCTCATTTTTCAAATACAAATAGGTATAAATTTCTTTTCACTTTTTCTCAGCTCAAACTACGCATTGTATGTGACAAACGTTCAATACGTGCGACAATGATTAGAATCATTTATGACAACATAACTATTAACACAATGCCAACATACATTTTACAATGTATTCAGTCCTTTAAAGTCCGATTCATCATCAGATACATCAAAGAGTTTTTTCAGCTATTGTGATTGTTTGCATTTATTGGTATATATTTTAGGACGAATTTCTGTTTCCTCCTTTCTCTAACATCCATGTCTGGTACTTTTAATACAAATAGTTTAATAATGAGGTAAAATCTAATTTCTTATCGTCTGTCATCGATATCAATGGTGATCAGTGGTTAGGAATGGACTCTCATCGCCACGACCGGGGTTTGATAGATAGACAGATACTTTATTCATCCCCAAAGGGAAATTCACATTCACATTCCCATTGTATCCAGTGGTTTACAATTGAGGTCTGCAACATTTTCGACTGATTAATCAATGCAAAAATACGATTATAGACTACTGTAAAAATGTGTGTCCAATACACACTGAAACTTTGAACTATTCATCAGGTAAAAAAAGCGTGTTATACATGAATTTGTGTTGCAGTATACCCATAACAAAAGTGTCCGTTACAAAAAACGTTATTTTTTTTACAAAATTGACCAAAATGAATGGGTAAAATTAAAAATAGCCTTTTTAAAAATGTATTTGTTTGAAACATACAAAATGAAAGTTTGAGTTAAAAATGGGAGCCCAGGCCTGCAAACTCCCATTACGAATTAACGGTGGGTGTGTTTGTGTAGGCAAACAGAAGTTCAGGTGGGTTTTTGGCATGAAAACATGGACGAGTGGGAAGATGAAAAAGATAGCAAGTGTCACCCACAGCATAACACCAGCGTCCAAGCAGGTAGTAGGACAGTGGGTCTTGAGGCTTCAATTCAATGGCTTTATCCAGATGATCCTGAAGGAGGGGCAAAGCAGACAAACATTTCAGTCAATTCGTGACAGAGCTGCTGTTTCCATCGCCTTCTGTTCTGACCTGATCTGTCCTGCTTCACCAAGCCGCAACTATTTTACAAACGTGTCTCACACACGCGATGGTGGAAACACTTCAGTCTCTCAAGCACCCGCCCTCTTAATTTTTCCAATTGCCCTAGCTAAAACTCTTTCTTTCAGCTGTTTCTCTCTTTTCCTTCACCTGTCAAACACCTTTAGGGGAGAACTGTGAATTTGAGCGGGGCTGTTAACAAAACATAAAAGGCGAGACGCAGTCGTTACACGTACACACATTCTTATGCGACACTTAAGGATGTGGGCGTGGTAAACTGGCTTATGTGAATAGCTGTTCATGCTATTTTATAGACAAGTGACTTCATACCATACACATGCAACAGATCGCTCGATACTACTTTTCTTTTTTTTTTACACCGATACTTGTACGAGTACTCATGAAAAGTAGGTCCTTCTACCAGGAAATTACACAACACAAATATTTATGATACCTAAAATCCCTCCCCTAGGGCAAAAGAGACAGATCATAATAATAATAAAAAAAACCTAAATATTCTAATTAGAGGTTGGATCAGGCCTAAAAACATCCAGGCCAACCCGACCTGTGGGAATTAAGTTGAAACAAATATCAATAACCACGACATAGGACTATAACTACGACTTTTTACAATGGTAATTTCTTGCTGTGCTGTGGGCTGTGCGAACCGGCGAGGTTCTGAGCCGATTCATCCATCGATTATTTAGCAGCCTCAGCAGGGAAGCACAGACCTCCCTATCCCCAGCCACTTCATCCAGCTCATCCGACAGGATTCCAAGGCATTCCCAGGCCAGCATAGAGACGTAGTCTCTCCAACGTGTCCTGGGTCATCCCCGGGGCCTCCTGCCAGTGGGACATGTCCAGAACACCTCCTTATCAGATGCCCGAGCCATCTCAACTGGCTCCTCTCAATGCAGAGGAGCAGTGGCTCTACACAGAGTCCCTTCCGGATGAGTGAGCTTCTCACCTTATCTCTCAGGGAGAGCCCAGCCACCCTGCGAAGGAAACTCATTTCAGCCACTTCAGATTCAGATTCACTATATTGTCTTTCGTGTACACGTGTATACAGAACGAAATGTCGATACAGCTGAACCGCACAGTTTCCTTGAGCGTCAGCCGGGATAGATAAGATTAACAATGTCTTCGTCAGAATTTTAGCGCAGCAGTTCGTCATCTCGCGGTTCGATGCCACTTCCAGTTGTTAAATGGTCCAGTTTATTGTCCAGAGAGCGAACGTTGGAGAGGAAAATGGATGGGAGAGGCGTTTTGAAGGGTTTAGCCTTTAACCTATGGGTTAGCCCGGCCCGACAACCTTGCTTCCTCGTCCGGTCATGCCACTCTCATGCCACTCTGCTTCGCTGCTTTGTAGGCCGCTGGGTCTTTTTGACATAGCAGTCCGTGGCTAATAAACACTCCCGAGTGGTCGTAGCACCGAGCGCGATGTCTGAATGATCGCATATCCAGCAAAAAAAACTGCGATCGTATATTAATCTGCAGTTTGAGCCGACTTTGTGCGCCGTCAAAACTGAGTCGAAGACTGGGTCTTATGGCAGAAGTGTAAAAAACTGTAGCGAGCTGATGTAGCCGCAGCCGAACAGGGGCGCCGCCATATTGATCCGGGATCGTGTTCTTTCGGTTATAACCCACAGTTCATGGCCATAGTAAGGGTAGGAACGTAGATTGACTGGTAAATCGAGAGCTTAGCCTTTTGCCTCAGCTCCCTCTTTACGGTACAGCATCCGCATGACAGCAGACGATGCACCGATCTGTCTGTCAATCTCTCGATCCACCTTATGCTCACCCGTGGACAAGACCCCGAGATACTAAATCTTCTCCACTGGGGCCAAGATCTCATTCCCAACCCAGAAGGAGCATGCCACCCTTTCCTGGAGTACCATGGTCCCGGACTTGGAAGTGCTGACCTTCATCTCAGCTGCGAATCGCTCCAGTGAGAGCTGAAGATCACGGCCTAAAGAAGCCAACAGCACCACATCTTTTGACAAAAACAACAGATAGCGATAGATATTTGTAATCAATTGGAGGGACTGGCAGCCCTCATAGAACTCAGCGAGCATTTTTTTACAAGATACCTTTTAGTAATACGAAGCAATTTTTTGTTAAGTAGGTATAAGTCATGTCAAATATGCTCAATAGGTAAGTCAGTGCAACTGTAGCTAAACACATTTGCCTAAATTACCATAAATAAAAAACAATTTGAGCAGGGTTCGGTTACAGTCGATTTAAGATTTGATGGTTCCCTGTATTAAACATATTAGCAGACACAGGTAATGTTAGTGTCTTACCTTTGCCATTATGAGATATCTCCCCCTGTCAGCACAGCAACCTGTTCAGATAACCAAACCAGCTACGAAGAAATGATAAGCATCCCGACTTTTATAAGCTTTTAGATGATTACAGGTTTATGGGGATACTCCATTTACAATAAAGTGGTACAGATTGTGTTGACCAAAGTCAGGCAGACTGGATGAAATGGTTAGATCTGTGAATATGTCAGGAGGAAGAATAGATACTGCTCTCTGTGCTTTCCAACGAGATGACCCACCTCATCCGACAGCTGCACAATATTTGCTGTTAAAAAGTATATCTTTTTTCTTGTCTACTGTTAAATAGCCTCACTCATGAGGACTACTGTTTACCATGATTTACTGCCGTCCATCATCAGCACTTTCCTTCACGTGGTTATGGTCACATTTGTAAAGGGTCAATTAAAATCCAAATCAGCCCGAGCCCGACCAACTTAACTGATTTGAGGGACAGAGGGCGTAGCAAGGACACGGGAGGAGATAGGGGACATGACAAACATATTTGAGAAGCACTGATACAGAGGCACACTTTCCTGCTATCATAATTTGTTGTCATAGAGATGCCACTTGCAGAGTAACAATACCTTCAAAAAGGTCTGTAATCCACCTAATGCAGATACCAAGAACAGATACAAGTACCATATTTAATTTTTTTTTTGAAGAAAATTTCAGATTATTTTAATTAAGTACCTAAACATGTCATTTCATTTTTACCTAAACATCCCGACAAAGTAGGTTCCCCTGGTTTTGTCAAATTCAAGGCGATTTTAACATTTTAACTTAAGATTCTAATTGTGAAATGGCTGCTGGATTTTGCAAGAATCATACTTTGAAAGTAGCTCCAAACTGTAGATTCATTCATCTTCCATTGCAGCTGACATCTGACAGTGGGCAGGGGAGACTCTGGACTGGACCCCCGCCAATCACAGGGCCCGGAACCCTACAGAGTTTCTCAAACTTGTTGGAGCCAAGACATATTTTATTAAACCATAAAAAATTTAAGGGATAAAGTTACCAACGCCAATTACGATTCTCCTTTGGTGAAGTAAAAAGCCTACCACATGCGAGTCTAGCGCTACTGAGGATTATCCTTACGCGCCTCGAGTGATTCAACAACAGCACCAACATCAGCGTGCGGAGAACGTACCTTAAAAATGTAGCCATTCTTGATCTTGTTCTGCACGCTGTCATATTCCGCCATAATTCCACACATGATGGCATACCTGAAAAGTACCATTCTGACAGTTACTTTAATATTAAAATAAACAAAAAATAAACTGAATTTATTGTAAACAAGCATTATAATACAGTCTTGTAAACGCTGGCTGATTTGACTGTTTCAAGTGGGCTACTAATTAATAATAATCGGGAAAAGGAGTGGTACTAATATTTAATACCGTAATTTACTAAATCACAGATACAAGTATTACATTCAATAAGATTTTAAACTATCAGTGATTAGATCTGTTTAATCGCCTGATACCGTAAAATAGTACAGCAACAGAACAACACTATTTATTTTTAGTCCAATTAAGTGACGTCTCGTTTGCCATGGTTTGTGGGTGTCACTTGTTTGCTCATTATCTTATGCTTGTCAATGCCTTTCATAACTTGTATGTATTTATGATTGAATAGTTTACCAGGGCACAGATAATCATAGATCTAGCTTCTTGAGTTAGCTTTAATGCACCTGATTGATGAGTTTGAATTTAAAATGTACAACCTTTTTCTCTAGGGGACCGTGCCCTCTGCCCCACGAGAATATCCACCCCCTAAGCTCTCACCGAATTCTATGGGAAACACTGGAATGCAAATATTTTATTCATTTTGTTCAAATCTGGGGGAAAATGACACAATCGTGGAGTGTATTTTGTCCTGGCAGTGATATAGTTCAGGTGACCGAGTATCACACTCTTGTTTGCATCATAATTACAATGTGAATCACTAACGTGAAAAATGGACTGATGATTAGTGAGCGCTGCCCTAATTCAGCATAGAATGATACTGTTTTTAAAAAGACTGTGTTCCAGTAGATGACTTGCTAAGCTTACTTGGTTAAAGCATTAACAAAACAAGAATAGGAACTGGGGGAATTTAAAAGCAACCTGCATGAGACTCCATCCAATGAGGTGTCTAATCAAAATATCACACAGGGGGTTTCTGTGGGCTAAGCCCTATCTTGCCATGGTGACAGTAGCAGGGCAACAGAATCTCATGCTTGAAATAAATCCTTGCAAAGGTTAAAGCAACCCTCTTTGTGTCCTATTCTGACTAGCCACAGGCGTCCTTGCTAATCCAACAGTCTTTGTACCATCACAGCATGGTGTGAATGTGCCTGGTGAGATCATTGGATTATGAAATTTAGAAAGGAGGCTTAAAGGTTTAAACGCATCCCACCTATCAGCCCTCTGAGAACTCCAAATAAAAATACAGCGGCTCCAATAAGTATTCCTTGGATGATGAGATTGATGATGATAACGAGGCTTTCTTTCAGATGATTAAAGTGTGAAACTCTTCAAAGAGTAGTAACTTAAGACTACCCCTTTTGGGACTGATATTTAATTGGATTTATGTGTTTGTGTTTATTTTTAAATGCATTTTTACATTTAAGAAAAATGTATCCGTGAATTTATTTGTGCATTTATTAATTTTCAAATATATTTATATATTGTCATAATCATTAGCATGTATTTAGTTGTAAACTCTGAATTAAAATTTAATATCTTTATTTATTGAATTGAATTGTCTTCATTGTCATTTATAACAACTAAGTGAAAGACTACATGCATTGATATTAGACATTGCACTCCACAGGGTGAACCCGTATCAAAAAAATGACAGTGAAGATATAAATAGACTAAAATATTTAGAGACTGGCCAAAAGTTATTCGGTGCAATGTAAAAGTGCGTTTGCTTTAATTCGTTCTTACAGTATTTTCACTTCATTGTGCTAACCACACAGCTGCCCGATTATCAAAATATGAAATTTAAAACTGACAAATTCAATGAATTATCCGGTGTTTACTCCAAGCTCTATTGCAAGCTCTTGATTTTCTAAGAATGCTCATTTTTTCCGGGTTAGTGAGTTTTGTTTTTTCTAGCATCAGCAAACTATACACAGACATTGTCAACATGAAATATAGGTCACTCATTAGCTATAGAATATAAGTGTGTTTAGTCTCAAAACCTAGGGTTCTATTTACCCAGCAAATTTTGCTTTTCACTTGGGGCCCATTAACTACTTAGTTAAAACATTCTGCACCTTTTTTGCCTTTTATTGACAATGGGGATTCAAGGTATGCTAAAATGTCTTCAGTCTTTATGACAGTGCCTTAAGGTTTATACTTATACAAACTGTCTGATTTATAAGGCCCTTCTTATTCGGCATAGCTCCATCATGTTTAATGACTATGTTTAATAATACTAGGAAATGTATACCTTATGAGCCTGTCACATTCTCCATCTAGGAAAGCACCTTGTGTTTGAACTGAACTAGGGAAACGAGCATTCAGATTTGCTTCCCCCACAGCTAAAGACTATAATATTAAGCCTAAATAATTAGAAACTATTGTATTGTGTCGTTTAAATTTAACATCTTTATCAATTTCTCAACAGGGAGCTCAAATAAAATAAAATAAGGTCACTTAAATGAATGAGTAATTGAATCTGTGAATGGAGAAATTTAATTGCAGATATTTATAGATCATAGACAGTAATTCAACACATTAAAAAAGGGACGTGTCAACTGGTTTGACCTAAACAGGGTTTGTCTAACCACAACTAGATTTACTGTATGACGTTTCAAAGTGAATTTCTGGATGGAATCCAAAAAAGATGTCTAGCTTTGTATTGTACCTTTGAGATTGTAAGGGAAGTAGGCCCTTGTTTTAAATATGATCAAACCAAACTTATTATATTACATGGGAGTTTGACATTTTGAATTTTGACTGTAAAATGGTGTCATGAAACTAACATTTGAAGGGCTCATAATGATTATACATTATTGATAAGTAATCCTTGCATGAATACACATTTCATAGTGCCTTGTTTTATTGTAGCAGGCATTTGTACTCCTGGGTGTCGCCCGTAGGGGATGATGGCGCCTAATAAGACAATGCCATACAAACTGATGCCAGCTACCATTAATCACAAGGGAAAAAGATATTCAATGACAAAGTGAAGCCAAGAGAGAGCAGTGTGAGCATCATTTTAAATAAGTCTTGTTGAAAAACATCCATTTTAAGCATTTACAAGCACTTCACCCAAAATCAGAGCACTTTTCAATCCTTGAAAACACAACAAGTATTTTCAAGGATTTCAAGCATCCATACAAACCCTTTAAATGGAGTATGAAAAGAGATTGGGTCTTTTAGCTCATTCTAACACTATTTTAGTCACTGCTCTACAGGCTGTATTTGCCCAAGACACACCACAGAAAATGGTGCCCCTACGACACTAGTGGTTAAGGGATCCAACACCCCAACAAATAGATACAAATGTTAGAAAACAGAGATAATAGAGAATAGAAAGTGATTAAACATTGGTATAAAACTGTTTCCCTTTTCCTTAGCTCAAACTAAGAATTGTCAGTGACAAACATTAATTATGTATGCCCGTGATTAAAATCATTTATAGACAACGTAAACCAATAACATTATACGAACATAAAATTTACAATGGATTTATCTTATAAAGTTTGATTCATCATTAGATACACCAAAGAGTTGTATCACTCATCATGCTTTTTTTTTAAGTTTATTTACATCTTTCAGGGTGACAAAAATAGTGTGATGATGAGATAAAACCCAATGACTTTTTTCATGTGTTGTCTGTTTTCTTAGTGGTCTAGTAGATAAAATACAGCAATATCCCTGCCACAATCCAGGTTTGAATTACGTGGCAATAAATGTTGTAATCAGTATTGGCAGTTATTTTGACTGATCAATCAATGCGCAAATACCATACACATTTATTTTTGTGCAACCCTAACCCTTACTGTAGTTTTAATTCCATACACAGTCTGGTGTGCCTTACATAAAAAAACATATCACAAGAGACATTTGTTAGCCAGTGTGCTATATAGTGCAGAAAATACGGTAAATGAAAATAGGTTAGTTGGCAAGGCAATGTTCCACCCGCTTACATCAAAGTCCTAGGAATGCTCCGTAGCAGTTTCAGTGACAGAGCAGAAACTGAACGGCAGTATTTTAAAACAACGTCTGCCAAATTTTGACAAGCTTGGCGGTACAAAAGAAAACATGTGACGGGTTTTCTCACGGCATCGGTAAACTTTGTAAACAGTTATCTCAGACATAAACTTCCTGGTACCGTTCCCAGTCATTGCTTTCCCCATCACATTGTACTTTGTAACAAATGATCTCGGATGGCGTTTCTGCTCGGTTTAAGGTTCTTGCAAATTCCATTAAGTGTGCGCAGGATTAGAAAGTAAGCTTTGGAAAAGCAGTTTCTTTCTATTAACTAAACAAACAGTGTGTTCTTTTCTTTAAGTGTTAAAACACATGAGTGATTTGATGCTAATTGGATTCTGACAACCATTAGATCCAGTTAAGGTGTTTGCCATGAGAACACTCTTAATACGTGAATGAACAATATAATTATCTACCATCAGTCACGCTACATATCCGCTAATATAATGAAAAAATACATTTTGGACTTTGTTAAAAGAAACTATTGGCAATAACAGAATATTAAGGATCAATAGACCTTGTGTCATATGAAACACTGATAGTCAATTTAAAGAGAGTGGGGATCAGTATGCTTTTCAAGTTTTCAAGTTGGTTTAAACATTGTAAAACTAAAGGGTTTATTTATTCCATTTGAGATGTAGCTTCTGCATGTCCTCGGAAGTCAAGTTTTGACAAGAGCATCATTTCAGGTGAGGAATGTACCAATGAGGCTTGCACAAACATTGACAACATTTCTAGTGCTATGAAGACCATTCTACCACACATATAACAAGTGAGGGGGATTTCACAAGCAACCAGGGAGGTGCACAAAGAAATTTAAAAAAAGAATCGCACAAAAGACCAGAGAGCCACGCTATGTAAACAAAACAAAATAATTTACATCTTCAAAGTGTCTGTTAGGTTAGAAGTGAGAGGTATCATATCAAGTGTTCACATAGATTTACAAATATGACAAAAACATCATTATTTGAATAGGGATGGCTCCTGGTTGACATGTCATTCAATACAGCAATACGCTCTTAGGAATAAAAAGTATGCTTGTAAAAACGAACTGTATATGGTTCAATATTTGCCATCAAGTAGTTTCTAATGAGAATTGTTTTGTGTTCTTTAACTGGCCTATTGCAGCCCAGGGAAATAAATCAAATTAAACTCATTCATTTGTCACTATAAAAATGGACAATTTGTAAATTTCTTAATCTTTCAAAATATCAATCACTTTCTGCAGAGGAAAATTACTGAGAGTTATTATGATTTTTATTATTATAATAAATTTGCATAACCCGTTAAGTTTGTGTAAAAACCAAAATCAGTCTTTGTTGTCTGGTGACACTAACGGTTTTTTTCATTATTGAAACTTGGTCAAGACAAATTCTTGTTTAGTTGCCTAAAATTGTAAGGCTGCAGACAACTGGGGTGGAAAAAAGTGAGATTTTATTTTTGGGCCATAATGCCTCCACTACTGTAGGCATGTAGAACACATAAAATGGAAAGAAGGAAAGAAACAAATATGACATACCACTGATGACTTTCCGCACATTTAGGGTTCAACACCACAGCATCCTCACCAACCTTTTTTCCTATGACAGCAAAGTTAAAATAAATAAAAGTCAATTATCATAATAAAACCCTCAAATTCTACAACAATGCCAAAGCAATAGAGTAATGGTGTCACTAAGTATAACTACAAAATTGACAAAAACACAACACATTAAAAAATGGTTGGAGATTCAAAGGGATTTACAGCATTATGGATGACGAACGAAAATACCTATTTTAATTTGCGCTACTGGGTGCTTCATAGAAGAAAATGCTTAAAAAGCAGATGCCTGTAAAAATATATCATTTAAATATGCAAAAATAACCTTTTAATTTTAACATCCAGTATTTCATTTAAATTACATTCCTTAGTGAATTAATATAAACAACCTGCAACAAAAACAAATTAAATCAATAATATCTAAATAAATAAATACAGAAAATCAAACATTCAAGAGTTTTGACGCATAAAAATGAGAATTTTTAGTAGGGCTCAAAACTGGTAAATAGAAAGTCAACAAGAAATCAACTTGATCTTTTTTTTTACAAACATCAACCTCGTGAACATTTCGATTCTATTCACGTAATATGTGTGTATTACATTCGTCCCAATTATGTAGAAAATATTTTACTTGGCCTGGAGAGGGATGGGCGCCATGCTGTACTTGCCCAAGACACATCATAGGAAACGGTGCACCTACGACCCTAGTGGTTAAGGGATCCACCCAACCTCACCCACTATTGGGCAAAGAAACTGCCATCTACTGATGAATGATAATATTGTAACCTAAAACGAGGATAGCATAGGTGCGGGTTTGGGGAATACTGGTACTCTAAGGATCTGAATGTTTCATTTGTTTCTTTCCTCTTTTTAAAGCCCTTTTACTCACAGTTGCTAATAAAAAAAAGAAAAGGTGACCTGACTTGATTAAAATGCACAACTAATAATCTATATTTTCTGCTGAGTATGTTAAGTCTCTGATGATATAATTCAGGTGTTGGAGAAAGAAAACAAAACATATACTGCAACACTCCAGGCACCAAAGACTGGAAAATTGCAAACATTTTGCCTCGTGGAAATTGTAGGGATTGGATTGACGGCTGCATTTCATTTAATTCATCTGCATATTTTTGAAAACTCAAAAAACACAAGTTAAGATTACCAGTTTCTGCATGTGCCTTCTTTTCTTCAAGCGTGGGACTGATGTCGTGAACGTCACAATGTGCTCTGATTAGACGCCAAAGAAATGTTGAGTTCTGTCCAAACTTCAGATTAATTTTATCTGAGTTAAAACATTCAAGATGGAAGAGAGGGCCATTTAGAGCTAATTTAACAGACCTCCTCTCGTTGTGTAGTAAGGATGTTCAGACTTTCTCTTTTGTCAGCGTCCGTGCCTTGATGCAATGAGTCAATCCTCTCAATTAGACAAGTCAACTTGTTTGATGTCTCCTGCCGTCCATCCCACTCTTCATCATCACTTTGTTCCCCTTCATCGGAGTCAGTCAACGCAGTTATATACCTGTAACACCAAACATACATTTACATCAGTGAAATCCATGCAATTATGACAGCGTAGCCAAGGGGTTGGGAACCTTTGTGACCCGGAGAGCCATAATAGCAAAATATTTGTTTTTAGAGAGAGCAACATCATATAAGAAAAAAATCAGCAAAACTCCCAAACTCGCTCTCCAGAAAAAAAGCCCATTTTTTAGCGCATTTTATCTCTCTGCATGACGTAAGATTAGACATGAAAAATCAATAATGACGGAGCCTGTGTCCCATACTAACAAATACACCACTTTAAACTTGTCTCCCTCCCAAAGTTACTTAAGATCATTGAGGCTCATTTTGAACTTCATTTTTTTTGTAAATAATGATTTCAAAACAAAGTAAAGTAAAATATGTCACAAAAAACAGCAAACGAAAAGTATAGAGATGTATTTCCCTTCAGCGCAGTGAAAGAGAGGGGAGTGTGCTGTGTGGCTTAGCTCAGCCCACCCAATCACATTGTTCTGTGTGCTTGGCTTGCGTTTGTGGGTAATTACAGTTTGTTTTGTGGATTTTTATCATAAAGTGTCTTAAAAGTAAACACACATTTCATTAATGAGTTTCTTCCACAAAGGATTCTTTAGTAATGAATATCCAGATCTGGGTCTGTTGTTGTGACTGTGCCCTTTTATATACTGAACAGAACCTAGAACGTGATTAGAGTAATTTGGCTATGTACGCACTAATATCGACATTGAATTTACCAGACTTGGAGCGCAATGGAAGATTTTGCAAAAGTAGCATTTGTGTACTCATGAAAAAAGCCATAGGTTCCAGACTTGGCGTCGGTAATAAACAAACTGAATATGGCAGGCAGTTAATTCTTCAAAGTGCTTGTTTGCAACCGTATTTTTACGGTGCATTTCTATGCTTTCCAAAAAAAAAAAGACATAGGATTAGAAATACAGTCATGAGAGTGAAACGACAACCTCCTTTTTTGGAGTGTTTTTTTTAAAAGAATGACATTCAGAAATGATAACAGTCATTTTTAGCAAAACAAATATTTCAATGTTGACCATTTACATTTAAATCAACTTCAAAATATACCAAACCAACCGTGTTCGTGAATTAGTGCTAAATCACCACGTGCAATGTCACAAACATTTAAAGGGACACTGTTTAAGATTTGACCACAATATGTCAGTGTATTGTGTAGCGCTATAAACTAAAAATGAGTCATAAAAAGCACGGGGAAGAATACAAACTACGGACATTTAAAGTGACCAAACAGCACCATGTTCTTACCTTTTTTTTGCATAGCCTTTTGCCAGGTTTTTGTTTCGCTTTGGGGAGCAGCATGATGGCAGAAAATCAATTCAGGTGCCTCTAGGTGAGCCTCATGTTTCTAAATCTATCTAATTTAAACTTGATCTGAAATAGCAAAACGCAAAATCTAATAAAACAAAACGTCCCTCTAGTTGGGCCTCATGTTATCTAAATCTATCCAGCCTAATCTAGCAAAAATGCAAAAACTAATAATTACAAAAAAAACAAAAACAAAAACAAACAAACAAAAAAAAAAACAGCCAGGCAATGCCCGACCAATAGGAGAATAGATTTGGCTGCTTGGAGTGGTCAGGTGCTGCAGTACCCAATTTTGTCGCCAGAGGATGTTAGCGACCCCATGAAAGCAATTGTTTCTAGATTTTTTGGTAACTACTGGGGGTGCCCAGACCCGAAACCTAGCCAAAGACACTTGCAGTGGCCAAAAGCAAAACTGTAAATTTTCCCGAAAATCATTTCAGTTGTTTCAGAGCCTATAAGTCACATACAAACACAGAAAAATTGGGATTTCTAAAGTAGTTGTAAATACAAAATTCTCAACCTACGAGTATTTTGAAAATGCACGTTCAAATTATACTTCAAAATATTGTGCACTCAAAAGGTTCTTGGGATTGTGTTTATATTGGGTAGAGCTATCATCTGTATCAGTGGACTAATGGTGCAATAGACAAAGCAGAAGATTCTACATTGTCCTGGCTAGTTTGATTATTTTCATCACGCTCACTTTGAACAGAATATGTAATAAAACATTTATTACCTCCATAAAACAACATTATATCAGATTCAACCCAAGTCGGGTCCATTACGCCTGACAACAAGTGACGTCACCAGGTCCGACACAATGACGCTATTTCCCTTTTTTAAAAAATGTAAAATAATATATTAAGACTCAAGTAGACTTTTGTTTGTCTTTAGTGCAAAGGTAATAAAAAATATTAACATTGTTTTTTTCTCATTGTTGTGGGGGAGCAAACCCCTACCCCGAAAAACTGGCCCGGAGAGGGTTGGGAATTGGTGCCCATACGAACTACGTGGTTAAGGAATCCGTAACCCGTGATATGACAGTTCATGTATTTTTGCCTATTTTCAAATCAACTTATAAAATGTTTTTAATGAATTATAGTTTTGTTTTTTTAACCACTAGAAGGCGCTAAATAATAAACAATGTTACCTTAAGTATAATAAGTGTAAGGGCTTCTGTTCAAGGCCAAGAACGCTTGTTCGTCAGGGTGAGACATTCAATTGTCATAATAAAGCCTTTACATTCCTGAAGAAATTTTAAGATCACATTTATAGCAGGATTTAAATGTGATTCTTCAATAATGGCAAAGCTAGACATGCAATACACGAATTGAAGACCCCAAAAAAACAACAATTATGCTCCATGTGCGTCAATGGTGGTTAAGAGCACATTTGAGGTTATAAGTGGCGTGTTAGAGCGGGCTGCAGAAACAAACGGCAGTGACCCAACAGGTGATTTCTGCCGCAGGCTCCGTCCCAACTCCACCCACAACACACACCTTCCACCCATCGTGCCATGATTACAGGGTAATATGAGGACATTTGAGCACCACAGATGCACACCATAATTAACTAAAAGTCAACAACATCAATAGAGGCACAGCATGCTGACAAACATTAACTATTAATTGGCAGTGTGCAACAAGGATATACATACCTAGATGCTAATTGTACAATAATAAATATACTCTATAATCTAAAGGATCAATAAAAATTGGAAACCTTAATGGCTGCAAAACTGAGATATTAGCAAAGAAAATCAAAAGCATGGTGCTGCAAAAACAGATTTAAGCTGGAAAATCTATTTTTAATTAAATGGTTGTAAATGCATCGGAATGCATTAGGACTCAATCTTTCAACGGGGGGATATATCAATATATATTTTTTAAATGAGGAATTCGTTATTGAAAGTAATTACACAAGTAAACTAGAATGGCTGTGCGCCATTCTCAAAAAGCAATACATAATTTGTAAGAACTACAACCACAAGCGAGGGATGAACAATGTTGACAAAATTTGGAAAAAAATTGTGACTAGATACAAACACAATTATCTTCGACTAGAAAGACACAAATTCTGCAAATACTATACCGTGTCCATGAGTTATTCATTCGCTTAAACAAATTGTTAAAATGCATGTCTGATCCCTTTAGGAAACTTAAAATGTTATAATAAAACCAGCAGCACTCAAACATAGAGAAATTCATGAGGATGCTGAAGGACTTTTGGTATTACACTATGTATGTAGAAACACGAGAACAGTCTCAAACAATCTGTTGAGAGCTTTGGCGTTTGTTTGTCCACAGGATATGTGCTCATTAGAACAGCTACCGGGTACAGAGAACCCAAAGGACATAGCCAGCTTTCAAAAGAGCTTAGCAAATCTCCTTGGATACACTGTACAAAAACAAACCCGAGTTACCATGTCTGCAGAAGCATGCCTGTGAGCATGTGGCCTTGTTTATTCAGTTTGAAGCACCGTCCTGGGCCAATGACAACGTTTTTATCCGTAACAATTGTTGACAGATTTGACAGGTTTTAATTTCCCACAGAACAACTGTTGAACTACACAGACGATAACATCATAGGATTTTTAATGAATGTCCTTTCAGGGAAACAATTCTGTTTAAAAGATACGACATCAAATTAAAAAAACAATAGGTATGGTGCGACCGAAATAGTAAAATTTCCACTAGCATGCATGTTTACACATTGTAACCCTTGTCCTGAAGGTAGAAAAGGTAAAATCTTGTTAAGTCAACTCACATTTATTTGTATAGCCCTTAATCACAAGATGTTTCAAAGGGACTGCACAGGTTACAATTACACCATCCGATGATCTTAAACCAACATCGTCTTAATAAGTAATGCATACTTAATTCATTTTTTAAAGGCATAGTTAAAGAGTTCTACATCAATAAATGCAAAGTGGATTTAGCCATGTTCGAGAATGTGTCCTCTTCAAATGTCACCTAACCTGAAGGAGTACAGATTTTACTTTGATACTAGACTCAAAACAGACTTGCACCTAATTTGCATGGATGAACAGCAACTTATTTACATTCTCCAGTTTCAATGATTTGTCCCTTGATAATCTAACAGAGATGGTCAGTAGGGCCAAACAAACTACATGCCTGCTCGATCCGTTTCCAGCTTCACTGGTGAAGGATCCGTTTGGGATCTTAGGACCATCAGTTTTAAATATTATAAATATGTCGCTATCCTCGGGTATTGTTCCTGTAGCCTTCAAGTCTGCCGTCATTAAACCCACGCTTAAGCGACCCAACCTTGACCCAGAAAGCCTTGGTAATTATAGGCCAGTGTCAAATCTGCCATTTTTTGCAAAATTACTTGAAAAGGTCATTGCACAGCAGCTAAATGACTTCATGTCAGAAAATAACCTCTTTGAAACTGTCCAGTCAGCATTTAGGGCATATCACTATACTGAGACAGCCCTGGCTAAAGTAACCAATGATCTCCTTTTAGCAATAGATTCCGGTGCCTCATCAATGTTACTGCTGCTGGATCTCAGCGCTGCTTTTGATACTGTCGACCACAACATATTACTGGTTTGTCTAGAACGCATTGGTATCTCTGGAACTGTACTGTCGTGGTTTAGGTCCTACCTGTCAGACAGAATGCAATGTGTTAACTATGGCAATCTGACTTCTAAACAATCTAATGTCCCCTGTGGTGTTCTTCAAGGCTCTGTACTTGGCCCCCTTCTTTTTAGTATTTATATGATCCCGCTTGGTGACATTATCCGCAAGTATAATATTAGTTTCCATTGCTATGCAGATGACACTCAACTGTATGTGCCACTGGAAACAACTGGACATTTAAGTTGTAGAAATCTGGAGGCTTGCCTTACTGAGATTCAAAGATGGATGTCACTTAATTTTTTATGCCTGAACCCAGAAAAAACTGAAATGTTGATTTTTGGTCCAGCTTACTGTCATCAGTTGTTTTCAAACACTACCCTGAACCTTGACAAATGTAATATCACCCATAGTGACTCGGTTCTCCATCCGGGCCCCGGTGTTATGGAACGCCCTGCCTCCGGAGAGAAGATCTGCAACCTCAACGGAAGTTTTTAAATTGAGGCTTAAGACACACTTCTATTCCAAAGCTTATGATTGATGCCCACCTCATATTCTGTATTGTCCTGTCATTTTCCGACTGCCTGCCTGGCTGATACGAAGGAGAAGGACGATTTGAGATGAGTAAGCGGACCAGCATCTGACCTGAAGCATGTCAACCCCTGCATTTACCAGCTGGCAGAGTTGGGAAGCTGCGCCGTGGCCGTCAGACTTTCTGGACTAGTTTACAGGCTGGGGGCGTCGTTGCTGTCATGCACTTTCCGGACATTTTCAACATCTTACTTAGTGTTTACTATTCTGTGTACAGTAATGCTAATTGTGATTAACCCTGGTCAATCCTGGAAGGGGGATTACCACATGTGAGGTCCTTTCTCAAGGTTTCTCTTTTCTCCTCACACTGAGGTTTTTGAGTTGTTCCTTGCCCGCATGCTGGTTTAAGATCAGGTAATTGTGTCATTGTAATCCTGTGCAGTCCTTTGAGACATTTTTTGTGATTAAGGGCTATATAAATAAATGTGACTTGACTTGACTTATTACAGTTTAAAAGGTCAAATAAATTATTAAGAAAAGGTAAACTCTGATTACTCGGAAAGGGGGATTTAATTTAACCCTTGCCAAAAAAATGTACAATTAGAAGTTCGAAAAATATCAGTGTGAAATATCATACCAAATTTTTAATATCAAAATAATTCAGCAGACCAAACATTCCTATGACAGGAGGTAGACAAAATAAACAAGCAAACCCATTTGCCTTATTTGAAACAGACTGCATGTTGAGCAGACTTGCCCGTCATTAAAGACTACTTCTATGCTTAAATCAACAGTTCTCCAATGTCATGAATGCATTCAGAGAAAAAGAAGCTGTAATATCCTTGAGCTACATGACGTGAATGAATGCAGCGGATACTGTTCTGAATTACAAGTTCCTACAAGATGTGTTTCATTCAGGCCTTTGACAGCTTGAATATTGTCACCCCACCAACTTTGACTGAGCCTTAGCAGGGGCACCATATACAATAACTTTACAATTCTCATGCTATATGGTAAATATTGCAGATAAAATCTGAGGCAAACTCTGTAACAGGCTCCTTAGTGTCAAAGCTGCACGATCCCTAATGGCCTGGAATTGGATCCTTTTTTGTGTGTCCTGCTCGCTCCCACATCGTTGGATCTAAAAACAACAGGAGTCGGTGCGAATGCTTAGTTAAAGCACTGCTTTTATAGCATAATGTGCGCATGCAAAATAGAGATTTAACACATTCCCTCGGCCAACTGACACAAATATGCTCTGAAGGTCATTTCGCAAGTATTGCAAAAGAGCTTAAAGTGAGAGTTCTTAAGTTCACTGACACTTGTAGTTATTGAAAAGGCATCCATTTGATTGGAACGCCACTGGCTAAACCAGATATTTAATTTTTCTTTGTGTTGTTGTAGTACAAATGTTCAGCAAAGTGAAATACAAAACAAAGACTGAGGACAGTAACGGGTGGGGAGCAACAGCACTGCTGTGATTTAGGATCCAGTGACACCTACAGGTACGTTGTGATGACTTCATGGCAGACCTTATTTCTCAACAAGGCTATGCTAGACAATTCAGTTGAAGTAGTCAAACAGTCAATAAAAAAACCTCTTCCTGACAGAGAAAGACTGAAATCCATTCAAACCGGAAGACTTTTTAACAGTATGCAGCATAACTCTGAAGCCATACAACCTTGATTGAACCAAGGTAAAATAAATAAACAAATCAGCCTCTCCAGGACACTCTATGATTCATTATCATAAAGGTAAAGAGCTGGTTATGGTCAAAAAGCTCAGATGAAAGAGTTTACAGTTTACCAAAAGTTCCTGTTTTACCAAAGTTCTTGTGAATAATTAGCTCTTAGGATCACAATGTGCTGAGCCGAAGAGGTCGGCCAAATCCAACCGTATGAATAACAGAGTGTGTCAGGATGACTTTAAGAACATTTTGTATGAACCCTATGTAAACCATAAGATCTAGCAAACTTGATAGTGACTTTGGTAACATGACCTGTGGAAAATCTGCAGTGAAAAGTCAGCCTGATTTTTTAAAATTGTGTATTTATTCCAACTTAATAGAAATTACTTGTTTAACTTTATCATAGTGCAATTCTGGGGAAAAATGCAGTACAGTAACCTAAATTTATGGGTTACTCAACAGATAATCACAAAATTATGTTTGTGATGAGTCTGTAAATAACCAACTCCTTGTTTGTGTACTGGTACTTTGCTAAATCTCAAGTTTATTTTCACACAGGATCTGGTAGAAGATCATTAAATTATGTTAATATCTGTGTAATATGTGAAACATTTAAGCTTCAAAAGATCTTGTGTATTACTGAAAAAAAAATCACATTGATTTGAAAAGTAATAAATATTTGATCTATCATATAAACGTATTTTTTAAAACATTCGTTGGTAATGATTTTTTATTTCACATGAAATGAGGTTCACCTGGAGGAGATTGAATTATTTTCTGCCATCTTGTTTCTAAAGGTAAACCCCCCCAATGGGGCAGTTTGGTCACTTATAGTTTCTGTAGTTTGTATTCTTTCTTGTGCTTTGTGGCAATCGTTGTCAATGGTAATACATAATACAGTGCCATCTTGTGGTCAAATATAATATAATTATAATAATAATAATAATTTCCTTGTATTGTCATTCTGTGTAACAATGTACACAGAACGAAATGTCGATTGCACCTGACCCGTTGTAGCGAGCCGATGCAGCCGCAGCCAACAGAGGGCGCCGCCGACCACTTTTTGAGTCTTAGGAATGACTCGGCCGGGGCGCGAACCACCGACCTCCCAGTCTCAAAGCGGGCGCCTTACCATCTAGGCTAAGAGAGTGTCCCTTAAAAATAAGCAATCTGAAAAAAGAAGATAAGTGGGCTAACGCTTGTGATAATGATGGGCTAAGCTTGCATTTTAAAATATTGTCCACTAAAGTGTGTGAATAAAAATTTTGTGAGGATCTAAAAATAATGGAGACTGCATATCTATAAAGAGGATGGCACACTTGACATAGTCATGATGGCTTTCACCCATAAATATTTGGGAAGGCATCACGAGGTCAGAACACATTTCACAGTGTGAAGAAATGAAATGCCAAGTCATGATTGAATGGCGTGGCTACTTTTTGTGACTTCAGACAATGTGCCACAACTTTCACATCATCAGGCTTTGTTCATGGCATTTCAACACTTTTCATACAATAGCAGCACTTTTCCTGCCTGTTTGTGATTTTTGCTTAATTGGCATCAGTAAATTTGAACCTGCCTTTTTACAAGGTCAAAAATTGCAATTCATTCGAGGTCAGGTGTATTGTAAATGAATGAATACAATTATTTTAATACTCACCCTCCCTCACTTTCCGCTTCTTCAGAACTTCGCCCCCCAGCAGTGGCCACTGTGATGCTGCTTCCTGGCTTCTTTCTTCGTGTTGGAGTTGTCCTGGGGAGAGGAGCAGCTCGATGTGCATCGGCCCTATCACCTCCCCGCATCTCTTCACCAGCTTGCCCATTCCGCATCGGCAAGGCGTTCTTCAATGCCTTCATCTCATCCTTCAACTCTGACACACATTTAAGTAGAGCCTCCAGGCGGTCCAGTACCTCAATTTGATCCCCAGGTAGACATGGACTATTCATTAAAGTCAAGCTGGGTGCAAGTTCGTTATTAGAACGCAGGTAATGCGCTGGCAATGAGGCTCTCCGTCTCATTTTGTAGCCCTGATAGCATGCCACAGCTAAGCCGACGCCAGCCACCCCAGCCAAGGCTCCTAGAATTAAGACTTTGTTGTCTGCGTGAGCCATGCTAAATGTCTGCAAAGAAAGCACATTTTTGGGTTACTGCAATAAATTGAATAAAGGGCAAGCTAGCATTTTTTCAAAATAAAACAATTCGGTAAAACTGTCAATACTGTGAAGTCAGGCTTCATATGAACTAATAGTTCGTCTTCTAGTTAAACAAAACCTCAGTTTTGGTTATATTTAAAACAGGGGTGTCAAAGTACTGGCTGGCAACCAGTTAAAGGTGCCCCCTGCCAACTGGCTGAAGAGAGCTGGGAAGGGCTCCAGCACCCACGCGACCCTACTGAGGATACGCTGTGCAGATAATGGTTGGAGGGTGTCAAAGTCAAATGGATGCAGAGCCCAAAAGAATGGTTACAAGCCAAGCGCTGGACTAATTCAATTTTGATATCTTTTGAAATGAAGCATAAGGTGTAGTAAACCGAATTGAACCGACTTGGGAACCTCACACATATAGTCCTAAGCAGGGTTGGGTAGGGTTACTTTAACTTGATT
Organism: Urocampus carinirostris; assembly: GCF_059441175.1. NCBI lineage: Eukaryota > Metazoa > Chordata > Actinopteri > Syngnathiformes > Syngnathidae > Urocampus > Urocampus carinirostris. The sequence continues at coordinate 21,574,431 of NC_142361.1, forward strand.
ACTTTCGATTACTTTTGGATTACTCAAATACCGAATATGCTAATAAAAGACAAAATAAACTAAATATGAATAAAATTATGACTCACAACACGTGGTAAGCTTTTCTCCTGGCTTTGATCTCTTTGAACTCCGGCAAAACTAACATAAAATGCGACAGAAACAAAATGAAAATAAATCCAAACAGCTTGCCAACATCATTTTTGCCGTTCCATGTATTCCGTTACTCCCCAAGCCTGCACAAAATTTTGTAATTTTATTCATACATAGTTTATTTTGGCTTTTATTAGCATATTTGGTATTGGAGTAATCTAAAAGTAATTGAAAGTAATCAAGTTAAAGTAACCCTACCCAACCCTGGTCCTAAGTATCCCTTAACCACAAAGTTCGTAGGTTCACCATGTCCTGAAAACGAAAATGAATATAAACACTGCACAAGGGATATAGAATATGAACTAGCAGATTAAACCTTGTCGTAGCTAACACCACTTATCTATTAATAACAGTAGGAAAAAAAACGATATAAACGTAAATAATATGAAATCACATAAAATAATTTTGGTATTTTACCTACAACTGCAACCGGTCACGTTGCTGTCGGCTTCGTTCAGTCCAATATAAAAACAAACCAATATTGTAGGGTGAGATTAATAAGCAATCATTTTGCATATCTCATTCAGAAACGTAACACAATGATATTTTTACAGTAGCGTGTTTTTTTTAAATAAGCTGGAAATGTTTACATTAACGTGGACCCGTTTGTCAAAAAATATTAAAGAGAAGGTTGTTTGTTTGGAAGTGGAAGGACTTGTTCGTAAAGGGCATCGAAGTAAAAAATCCGTACGGATTCAGGTGCTGCAGGGAAAAGTTCCGCTGTGAAAAAAAACCCAAAATCAAAATAAAAACAAACAAACAAAAACAGCAAGTTTAACTATCTTTATTTGTCTCCAACAGAAAAGCACACACAATTTGGTTGCCTTAAATACAAATTTGATGAAATGTTAGATAGAGAACACCCGTAGATGGAAAACTAGTCTATTGACTTTGTGGTGATCACGTGACAAAACCAAACATTATTGATAGGGCTAAGTCATTGGAGGTTTAATTACAATGATAATAAATAATTACATACATTTAAGAAAAATCTTATAATATTCTTATGAAAAGGAATGATTACTGACTTAAAAAAAAGTTATCCAATTTATATCAGTCAGCATGTGTCTAAAGTATTCGAATAATTTACAATCTGTTGGCATTGTAATTTTAACGTCGTTTCTAGCAAAACACTCACCTCTGGATTCTAATCCTCTCCCTTCTCAGACGAGGACACTGGCTATTTACTGGCTTGCTTACTGTTGAAACGACCTTGCATGTGTTTTTTGCAGTCCACTGTGAGGTTTATTTTGGCGTGATGAATGGCTTACACGGAGCAAAGATGTTGGCTGAATATTAATTTCCCTGTTTTGGTGACTTTCATGACATACAAATTTTTACAATTATTACATAACAACAGGGAGTTTATAACTCAAATAAAAATGATTTTGTGGCAATCTGATTGATTATAAAGTAATCTGAAGTTGTTTTATGTAATGGATCTGCCATGTGCTGTTCTCCACTAAACACTTTAAACACATCAGGTAATAATTCCCCCCCAAGATCCAGAAGAATGGTTGTTGGGAGAAAACAACATGATAGTTGCCCCTGAGTATATTCTGCAAGCATAGTTGTGGTGATAACAGCCTGTATCCTGCTGTTGCCTTGTCCCCATTGGGTCAAAATCAGCAGATAAGCAGATCATGTCAACACTGTAATTTTATCATCCCACACACATCTGTTCAAATGTTCATGCTACCTGGGAATAAATAAAAGGAGTGGTTGATTTTCTTTAGTGCGTGCAAAAACACAAGGCATTTAGTAAACCGTGTCCTGGTGAAAAGGAGCATAAAAATAATCACTCCTTTATGCAAAGCTTTGATGATATTTGACATGATTGATTTCAATGCAATGAAACTATTTTTTCCTGATTGAAAAGAGTGGAAAAAGGTAAATAAGTGATGCTATGGATATAGTGGCATTGATGCTTTGGCAATGTGTATTGAACACAAAATGCGCAGAGAGAATCAGAGCAAGGAAGGAACATTGAATTTGTATACATATTCTAAAGCGGGCATTAATATTGAATGCATGCATCTCCATGTCATCATGAAGTCAAAAAATAAAAGTTGAATCTTACAGATGAGATAATAACTAATCAGATACAAAGTACAGGTAAAACATAAGGTCATGGTTAAATGATTAAAGAAGATTAGCAAACAATCCATTCAAACTTTACCAACAGGGACGAAGAGAAAGTGGCTTTTACCTGGACATAAGTCCAACTTAAATCTCTCCGAACAGACGTTGAAGAACAGCGAAGAGGCCCACAGTAAATGATGGGTCAATATCCTGGACAAAGTCGTAAATATATGTACAGCATATAGATTGTTTCAATTTATATCTCGGCAGTAATTTAAGCATTTATCAGATATGTTGGTTGTTATTATGCAGAAATAAATACACTACATTGTACTGTATATCCATCCATCCATCACCTTGGGTCGTGGGGGTAGCCTCAGCAGGGAAGCCCAGATGACCCTATTCCCAGCCATTTCATCCAACTCATCTGACAGGATCCCGTGGAGTTCCCAGATCAGCCTAGAGATGTAGTCTCTCCAGCGTGTCCGGGGTCGTTTACGGGTCCTCATGCCGGTGGGACATGCCGGGAACACCTCTTAAGGGAGGCATCCAGAAGGCACCCTTATCAGATGCCCAAGCCACATCAGCTGGCTCCTCTCAACATGAAGGAGCAGCGGCTCTACACTCTCAAATGATCAAGCTTCTCACCCTATCTCCTAGGGAGAGGCCAGCTACCCTGCGGTGGAAACTCATTTCAGCCGCTTGTATCCGGGATCTTGTTCTTTCGGTCATGACCCACGGTTCATGACCATAGGTGAGGGTAGGAACATAGATAGACCGGTAAATCGAGATCTTTGCCTTTTGTCTTAGCTCCTTTTTAACACGACATACTGGTACAGAGTCCGCATGACAGTAGACACTGAACCGATCCGTCTGTCGATCTCCTGTTCTAACCTACCCTCGATCGTGAACAATACCTCAAGAAACCTGAATTCCTCCACTTGTGCAGGGAAAGAGCATGCCACCCTTTTCCGGCTGAGAACTATAATCTCGGATTTGGAGGTGCTAATCTTTATCTTGGTGTAGACACTACACTGTAGAGGAACTTTACTGCCACAAATACATTTCCCCTAACATTTTCCAACCAATGGCTCTGCCAACACCTCGAAAGACCCACAATTCATTCGCAGGAAGTGACAAGACTCTCCAGCTGTATAAAAACGATTTGTCTGTCGCAGGTGTTCAGATGAAATCAGCCACAAGATTAACCTCCAAAGGGGAAAAAAAAGGGTTTTCTTCAGCTTCCTGTGAGGCCATGTGTGAAATTACACTGCGCCCTCCGAAGGAATCCCACCCAAGCACGTGGAGAACATACAAACTCCGCAAATGATGGCTGGTAGCTGGATTTGAACTTATGACCTCTGTGCCGCGGATGCGTGAACCACTCACCTGCCGTGCCGACGATTCCGAACCAAATAAATACAATTTAAAGCAATTTTCTCTAAACAGGCCGCTCTGCACTCTGCTGCAAACCGCTCCAGTGACAGCTGAAGATCATGGCTTGAGGAAGCCAACTGCACCACATCATTTGCAAAAAGCAGCGATGCAAAGCTGAGGCCCCCAAACTCGATCCATTCAACTCTATGGCTGTGCCTAGAAATTCTGTCCATAAAAGTTATGAACAGAATCTTTGAAAAAGGAAACCTTGGCAAAGTCCAACTCCCACTGTAAACAAATCTGACTTATTGCCCGCAATGCAGACCAAACTCTGGAACCAGTCATACAGGAACCAAACAGCCTGAATAAAACTGTCTGGTACCCCATACTCCCCACAGGGCTCCCTAGGAACACGGTCGAATGCCTTTTCCAAGTCCACAAAACACATGTAAATGGGTGGGCAAACTCCCATGCACCCACGGCAGGCACCGAGTACCTTACAGCCACAGCTCCGATCAGCCGCCTCAACAATAGTTTAGAACATGGTCCACTCCTTGCTTCCTTCGGGACATGGGTGAAGTTCTGGTGGGAATTAAAACTTCCTGAAGGGAGATTCTTTTACGCATTTCCAACAGACCCTCACAACACGCTGGGGTCTGCCAGGTTTACCTGGCATATTCCCTCCACCATCAGAGCCAACTCACCACCAGGTGGTGATCAGTTGACAGCTCTGCCGCTGTCTTCACCCGAGGGTCCAAAACATGTGGCAGCAAGTCTAATGACTACAAAGTAAATCATTTAAGTGCGGCCTAGGGTGTCCTGGTGCCAGGTGCAGATATCAAAACTTTTATGTCCGAACATGATGTTTGTTATCGACAAGCCTTGTCGGGTGCAGAAGTCCAATAGCAATACACCACTCGGGTTTAGATCTAATTACACCCCTCCAGTTCTCACTGTCATTGCCCACATGAGCGTTGAAGCCCCCGAGCCATACGAGGGAGTCCCCAGGGGGAGCGTTTGTACTGTATATTAATATTATTGTTATTATCATTATTACTATATGTGTTCAGAAGGACAACGCTACCAAGTGTATATTTGAAAAAATATACACATAAAATGTATTTATTTATATTTGTGATTGTTCATGAACCTTCCTGTTGAAACGTGTTTTATTCATTTATAAGAAACTGTGCTGCAACTAATTCCGTTTTGCTGTGTTACAATTACAAACAAAACGTAAAAGTAAAAACTACTTTTCTAGTCCAACAGATGCTCACTTTCAGTCTGCATTATTTTACGGTAGGCCTAAAATGTGTTCAGCAAACACGCTGGTTTAAGGAGGATTCCATTAAGACTTACACAAAAACCATTCTAGTTCTCAGCTTGTTCAAATGTGGTTTGCACTGTTAGTCACAGGGTGCCCTCTAGTGTGCAATACTGAATTGAACATGCATAAGAATTAAACTACTTTCCTTAACATGAAATGAATGAATGAAATGAATCAAAATAACAGTACAATACAAAAAGTTGTGTGTACAATACAGTATTGCTGAATTTACGTAAATGACTTGGCTATTTGGATCCATGCAAGTTTGGGGAATAATTTGTTGAAGTGGGGGGGCAAAAATCCCCCCAAAAACTGTTGCTGTAATTGCATCCTACATTTCTTAATCCTAAAAAAATAAATAATCAACAGTTAACTCAGTTTTCTCTCAAGCTACATCTAAGACTATGTATTTGTTTTATTTTATTTGTTGAGGTTTTTTTTTAAATTTCACTAATAGCACCTTAAAAATGTATTTCCCAACTATGGTACAATAAAATGAGCAAAACTATCCTTAATATACAATTGGTTTCTATTCATAAAAAAAAAAGAATAAACTACTTTATAATCTGAAAAATATCTTGAAATGTCTGCTTTTTTTTCTAGAATAATTTGTAAATAAAAAACGTTTTAAAAATACTCAAATAGAGTAAACTATCTGAACCCAGAACAATATTTTTCACACCGAAAGATAATTAGTTACCTATTTTGTTAACTTTATTAAATGTGGATTTACATCTAACAATTTACAGCACACACGCCGTTACAAGTTTTCACCGACAGAGGGCACAAAAATATTACAAATTGAAGGACATTACATTGTGTGCGTGTGCAGTCAGGCACAGACTACCACTTTTGAAAGTATACATAATTACCTTTGAAACATATTTACCACTTAATTCTAACTGTATTATTATGAGCTACATTTTTGGGATACTCTTACACAATCTCAAAGAAAAATACACACTTGCATGGTAAGGTTAATATTCATTTGACTTGGTAAAACCTGATTATATTAAAAGAATGGTGATCTGGTGGTTTGCAGGTTGGGTAAGACAATTTGGATGGTTTTAATTGTGCCACAGTCAAAAAAGTTTTGGCAAAAAGCAAACAAAAAATAAAAATAAAAAATAATTGTCTTTTTTTCCCTAGGGTAAGTCTACTTTTTCGTGTTTGTGAATCCAATAGATGAGGTGCACTAGTGTTTTTTTTTTTTGCAACACCCCTGGAAAACCTCATAATTTTGTGACCAAAAGTAGTAGATTGACAGAGAGCATGTCTAAAAGGTGGTGTGGATGGACTAATTGGATTTTGAGGGTTTTGACAGGCCATTCTCGAAATTTGTGTAAAATTCTGATTCCTTATGCTCACTCTAGATCAGGGGCCACATGGTAGAAAAAACATTCTCACAGGGGCCAGACTAGTAAAATTTTGGCATAAAAATGATGTATGATATGATTACAAAATGATTATTGCGGGGTGTCTTTTTCTCAATAGTTGTTTTCCCTCAGTAAGATTGAATCTTTTGCAGTTTTTATAAACCGTGCATTTGTAAAAAAAAAAAAGAAGCATAAAACATTAATTACCAACACAATTTATTTATCGCTTAGAAACTTATGCAGACTGGAAAGTGACAAAAGCAGCATTCCAACAGTAATTTAAATGATCAATTTTAAAGGTGGGTCCAAAGTTATATATTTACTCTATTAAGTATGTTTTAACAATGCCAGAATGAGTCAAGCCATTATGCTTTATTTTCCATTGCACCTATCTGCTTTATATTATTTTAATCAGAGCTGCTAGGGGCAGAACAAACCCCCCAAAAAGAAGAGTTTATTGGAACGCATCTAAGAATTGCACGCAAATTATGTGTTAGTCCGCTGCCATTTCCTGGCTTAAAGTCGGAACAGCAGCCTAAAGTTCTCACCCCCCACCTTTAATGACTTACAAGTCTTTCTGCTTTTTTTTTTTTTTTTTCCAATAAAATGTTCACCCGGAAACGGAAATTTTGTAAATTTTATATCTACAATAGAAAGGAGCTAAAGCTTTTTCAAATTTCAGCAAAGACACACAGGTGACATCAGTTTTAAATTAGCATTTTTGTATCTTTTGTATTTTTCATTTTGCAACATGACTTTTATTAAAAGTAGAATAACATAGGAATTGGTTTCTTCTATATTCTCTTGTTCATTAATGGTAAACAGCAAATACAACAATTGAGTGTGTATCGCAGTAATGCCTGTGGGTTGTTGTGATAAATTTTTCTCTTGTGCTTCTCTCAGAATTGTCTCGCGGGCCACATAAAAGAACGTGGCAGGAAACATTTAGCCCATTACAACTCATGTCCTCCTGATATCCAAATTTGAGTAAAATCGCTAATTTCCTTTGTCAATCCTACAATCAAATAATGCAACTAGAAAACATATGTTACAAGTCGTGCGATCCAAAAAAAAAAAAAAAAAACATGCAAAACACAATGCCGCTCCCCCCGTATTTGCAAGAGTTGCAATTCCTCCTGTAGTTCCATGTCTTTCTTTTCACATGTGGTTGCAGTGGGAAAACCAGCACGGTGCCGAGAATAGCTGAGGGTGGGGAGGGAAGGCGGACTCGCATTTGGCCTACTGTGTGTGCTGCTGTGGAGTTTCTTTCAACCGTCCGTTGGCCCACCGAGTGGAGACTGCTTCCTCTTATGCATGCCAGTGGTCAGCACCAGGCCTACACACCCTCAACTATTTCTGTCGTCTTTCATTTTCTTTGAATCTTTGTTTAACGCACTCACAGCAACCTCATCATTTTGTATTTATCAAAAGGGGGCACAACGGAACGTTTTATTCTAGTTCTTCCATTATTAAAGTTTTGGTCAAGCTTGGGAGTCAAGAAGTGTCATCAAAGTAAAAGATGAGTAATGTTATAACTAGGCTCGGAAATTTTAAAAATAAACGCAAGGCACTGACCATCAAAGAGTAATGGACTTTAGAGGATAACACTGACAACATTCCTGTGGTTTTAACGTTTGTTGCTTATCACAAGATTATGTGGAGCTGATTAAGACTTAAGCCGTAATGAGTATTTGGCTGCACAAAAAAAATCGAGCATTCCTCAAGTTTAACATCTGAATATCTTGGGAAACTGCCCTGGCTGCAAACATAAAATCAAAATGATGTTACCTGTAGCAGCAAGACAACAGGAAATCATGTCGCATTCATTTTGGTGAGCCTTGTGTTATGTCACATAAATAAAAATTTCAAGCATTTTTAATGCACAATAATATGATAGTTTATATATTTTTGTTCATTATTCAAATCAATGTTGTTTTTTTAATAAATGCAATTTGTTTACCACAAGAAGGAACTTAATAATACACCCTGTCCCTACAAATATATCTCTATAAAAGGCCAGTAGAGTTCAAATGTGGCTTCTCCAACCAAATGCTGTATACGCATTCAAACCACATTGTGGTCAAGAAACTATCATTTCAAACGTACAATATGGTCTTATCTTAGACTCAAATGCCTACACATCCCTTTTCTGCCCTCTCACCCACTGGACACATGCACACTGCTGCATTCCTCCAATGTCCACTTCTCATGGCGAAGGAACCAGAACGTGTGGCCTTGCTTTGAAAAGTAAAAATTGTGTCGACATTTCTCATCTTGTCCTTCCGCGACATTCGATCCTGTAACAGTAGCTGAAGGCTCTGAATGACAGACAGTTCTGGATCCCCCCAAAAGGAAAGATAAGCCGGCGTATGTGTCTGCCCATGATTTAACCCCTTGCTGTAGGGAATTGGATGGAATCCCACGCAAGTTCTTCACCCATGACATACACACAATAAACGTAAGAAAGGAGTAACTCTTTTAGATCTACACTCTGATGCAATCAAAATATCCAGAGCATTCTATATTTTTATGACTTTTGCACATCAACAAATTGATTTATTTAGAAATAGGATACTATATTATTCACAACACATTTTTTAAGTACTATATTTGACTCAAAATGTGTAAAAATATCCTAATCGTATCATTACAAAAATTGTAAGGCGCATCCCCCCAAATTCCAATGTATCCCCTATGTATATATATATATGTATATATATATATATATATATATATATATATATATATATATATATATATATATATATATATATATATATATATTTACATTTATATTTTTGGAAATATTGTACAATTAAATTGTATTAATACAATTTGTATTTATAAAATATGAAACATTTTCTGGCATAGAATTGAGCAAGAATCCTATGCATGTAATGCAGTTAAGAAGTCGCCAAGATTAACAGGCAACAGCAGCTGGATCCTTCAGAAACGTTTAATCAAATGAGCTCCCCGAGATAATCCCACCATATGTTACACAGTCTCAGCTAGAAATCAAATTTGCACATGATTCCATTTAGGGCGAATCAAAAGCATCCAACTATGGCCCAAATCGTTTGAAAAATACCCCTAGAGTAACTTAAAACACATGATTATAATCATCAGTTCAGTTCTATGTTATTGTTTTCCAGTATCAAATAATTTGTTTGCAATCAGCTGCTACTGAAAGACAATATTATGAAAAACTATGCATTCCAAAGTGAGAATTTTACTGAGTAACGAATTTCTCCAAACATGACTTAAGTTAACAATTTATTAAACACTCAAAATAAGGACATCAATGGATTTTGAACTTGGAAGGAAACCTAGTGTGAGAGCTAAAACCTCAGATAATAAATTTTAACATTTTCTTAAAGCCATCACTTGAGTCAAGTCAAGTCAATCCAAGTCATGTTTATTTGTATAGTCCTTAATCACAAAGAGTCTCAAAGGGCTGCACAGACATATCAAATCGTCTGGGTTAGTGACAATCATGTAAATTGTGAATAATAGTCAAAATTTAAAAAAAAATGGCATCCTATGGGGATTTTTGTAGCTGCTAAGCGTTATTACAATTATTTTCAATGCACTATTGTTATATTTTAGGCCAGTATCCAAGCACGATGTTGTAAATATTTGTTTGCCTTTTTATCATGACAGCGTTTGATCTTTTTTCCCTTATGTGTTTAATTACTTGTTTACCAGGGAGTGCCATGTCTAATCTCATTGCATAGTATGTTACACAACGTTGATATCAATGACAACAAAGACAATTCAATTTGATTCAATCTCTTTTGCAGGTGTCCAATATTAAAAAAGAAAATACTTATCATCATCGAGACTGGGTGAAGATTTGACATCTTTTGAAGAATGACAATGGAAAATGCCAACTATCAGCATAGATTATCATCAGGCAAGAGCTTTTATGAAATTAGTAGTTAATCAGATTTTACCCATACTTTGGTATTTTATTTACGTGGATTAGATGCCTGGGGATTAAGTGTTGTCTGTACAAGTGAAAACATCCCTGTGTCTCTGTTACTCTGCTCCTCCCTTCATCTTGCCTGATAGAAACCATTAGCCACAGGCAAAGATGCAAAGAACTTCCCAGGTTGCCGTGGTAACAAAAGGATTTTTAACAGAGTAGACATATTGTAGGTGTCTAATTTTCTCTGTCATGCCAAAAATCAAGTAACTTTGGGTATGTCTTCACCTACTGAATTTATAATCAGGCATTTTTATGATAAAATATCAAATAAACGTTAAGAATATTAAAATATTATACTTTCCCCTTTAACCTATAATGTAAAGTTAGCGGCTAAAAGCATTAATAAACCAACTATCCACTAAATATGTAAAAATAAAACCAGAGTTCACAAACCATTGATCAATAATACCTGCTGTTTTGTCGTCACGTCTAAGAAATAGGATAAGAATCTTGAAAATAAATAACAGATGTAGAGATCGTCTTCCAGATATACAGGTTGAAACAGATGCCAAGGGCGTAACCTGAACAATATATCATAAATAAATATTCAAAGATGCATGTGCAAACAGCATGACGGAAAAATTGATGTATTTAGGCACCACGGGAATTGGGTTCTTGTCAGATTAGGTTTTGAAGAGTTAATTTTATACAAGATATCCCAAAGTAACAACCTCACATGGCTTCTTACTGCCTCTGTGAAGGATGGATGAGAAATGGGATTCAGACAGGCGAAATCCAACAATTGGGTCTGGGGAAAGGTAAGAGACCTGCTGCAAATTAGTTGTGGTTTAACCCAATGCCTTAACCCATGTCCTCAGATGAGAATCTAAACTTCTTACAGAGGTAGCCACTGGTTAGTTCAGGGGCTGAGATATTCCTGAGTATTTCAATATGAGGATATATATAGAGAGAACTATATATTTTTGAGCCACTAGAAGACCAGAGCTGTTGTGAGCTGAGAGCGTTAAATGGAGCATAAGGTGCTGCTCGGGCAGGAAAAAAATTAAGTAAAAATCTGAATTATAAAATAAGTAGCCAAAACTTTACATCTCATGTAGGGTGGGGATTAACAAAAAGTGGAAAATATAGGGGTTGATTTAATTACACGAATTGTTTAAAAAAATAAAAGGATAAAGATTTACTTGGGTAATAAAGCCTCTTAATCAAAACCAGATCCCGAAATTCTTGTCGCTTTAAGACATTGTAAAATGGCATTGTACATGGGATATTGATTATTAGCTATCAATAACTACTGAAAACAGACACGCTCTTTCTGCACATTCAAAATGACCTGTATGCACTTGTGGTCAATTTCACAAAGTAGGTTATACAAATGGCAGCACGGCGGCGCAGTGGTTAGCGCGTGTGCGCCACAGTTCTAAGGTCTTGGGAACCTCCTGTGTGGGTTCAAATCCAGCTACCGGATTTCCTGTGCGGAGTTTGTATGTTCTCCCCGTGATCTCGAGGTTTCCTCCGGGCACTCCGGTTTCCTCCCACATTCCAAAGACATGCATTTCAGGTGGATTGGCCGGTCCAAATTGTCCCTAGGTGTGAATAAGCGAGTTGTCTGTCCCTGTGTGCCCTGCAATTGACTGGCAACCAGTTCAGGGTGTCCCCTGCCCACTGCCAGATGATTGCTGGGATGGGCTCCAGCACCCCCAAGACCATACTGAGGATAAGCGGTGCAGCTAATAAGATGAGATGAGGTTCTACAAATACTAAAACAAACCCTGATGTCTTACTTGATCCATTCTGAGATAGTAAATAATGAGTTTTTAGTTCCAGGAATGGTTTTAATTAATTATATCAAGTCAGTTAAGTTTCACAAGACTCTGAAAAGACTGCATTAATGAAGCCCCGATTTCACAAGTCACCGTGGCAACAGGAATCAAAATATTTGAGTCAAGCCGAAAAGTCATATAAACAATATAAAAAAATGTTCTTCCTCCTCCACACCCAAAAACCCGGGTTCCCAAATTTACAGAGGATATCTGCAGACTAATGGGTCATTAATTTATCTCATTTAAATGCATTCCTGTGTAATCAAAGTGTACTTCAAGTATTAGACGCTATTGATATTTGTGAAACAGTTATACCTAACCCTCTTTCTCTGATTCAAGTGGTCTCTGTTTTGTGAAACAGACAACTCAGCATTTACTGAATTTTTGGGTTAGCACATACAGTTCAAACCAACCTATTTTGTGAAACCGACCCATAGTGTCGGCAATATCTACAGTCCATTGCATAATACTTGAAAAATAACTACACAAACGTACAAAGATCCAGATAAAGAGAGGTTGATCCATCATCCTTATGTGTGACATAGTTATTGCTTAACAAAAGGGAAAGCATTAACACCATAATGATACATACCTTACGGTAAACCTAACACGCAAATATAATTAATTACAATAATTACAAAATTTGCACTAGAATTGTTTCGAAGTTATTCTAAGCAATATTATTCAGGAAAAGTAATTAGTTATGGCTCAAACAAAAAATTGTTTGTATTTCACCAACATTCACTCAAGTAGAAGAACAGGATGTCATTATTGAGACGATTATGGGTAAAGTGATAGCAAAGTTTCCTGGCAGTTGTTTCCCATGCATATATGCATCTACCTCCTGTACTTTATTTTGAACACACATAAGTGAATGTTCTCCTTCATCCCTTGTATAATGTCAAAAGGTTTCTTGTAGGTACAAGTACTTGTAATTATTATACTGAATATCCAAACTTTCATTACTGACACCTCGCCCACACGAAAAGAACATTACATAACGTCTGTTGTGTACATTCTCCAAATTCCTTAATGGTAGATTACGTTCTGAGAGTGAGGGGTGTTTTACTAAGGAAGAGCAGACATTGCTGGGGGGCAAATATTTTTGATCTGCTAAAGTCTTCACAGGCACATCTTTCGAGTAACTGATGACCGTAACTAAAAAGCATTGCTAATTGACAGTTAATTTTCCCCAAGATGATACTGAATGCAATGAGTTGTAATATATTCGTAATCGCAGATATAATGAAAATGCAAAAGTTTAAACGCTGAAAGTTGGTCAGAAAAACCTCTGGTGGTGCCCGGAGGTGGTCAAGGCAAGGCTTGATGGCTTACTACTTCTGGTTGTGCGAGCTTGGTGGTCCGCTAATTCTCATAGGCATAGTGGTTTTTTAGCTAAGGATGGAGCAGGATGTCGGTTGTTAAAAATGGCCACAACCACACTTTGATTGCTGTACAGTAGCCTGAAGCACTTCGAGCAAAATTCTGGAAGGAAAACTACCAAGTAATGTGCCACCTGACTCATTTTGCTTTTTCCATCAACAAAATAGGGAGAAGTATATATATATATATATATATATATATATATATATATATATATATATATATATATATATATATATATATATATATATATATATATATATATATATATATATATATATAAAATAGAATAGAATATACCTTTATTGTCATTGTTACAAAATGGGTTAACATATTGTGACACCGAAATTGGGCATGACACTCCAGTTCACACATTCACAGTGAGGTAAAAAAGCCAAAAAGATAAAGGAATAGAGAGGATAAGATTATAGTTATAATTTACACAATATTTACACAAGAAATGTCGGCATGTCGGATGTTACATACAGTTTGGTATCGTAATACAGTTTGGTATTCTGCAATTATACATTTGGTGCAAAAATAGTCATCATAGTGCAAAAAATAGTCAACATATGCATTTGGTGCAAAAAATAGCCATCATAGTGCAAACAAATAGTCAACATTGTGCAAGGTGAGCAGTAAACATGGTACAGTCAACATGTGCAAGAAACATAGACATGAGTACCATTTTACGTTCGTATGAGGTAGTGTTTTTGCAAAAGTTTTTCAGTTTTTTGTGCGGTGTCTGTTTAGGGTGGTAATGGCTGTGGGGAAGAAACTGTCTCTGAGTCTGTTTGTTTTTGTTTTGTGTGACCTGTAGCGCTTGTCGGAAGGCAGCAGGTCGGAGAGGTAGTGGCTGGGGTTAGAAAAGTCCTTGATGATGTTTTCTGCTCTGCTGAGGTAGCGAGAGCAGGCAATATCCTCCAGACTGGGCAGAGAGCAACCGACAATTTTCTGGGCTGTTTTGATGACCCTCTGGAGCGTTTTCCTGTCTGCTGCTGTGCACCCAGCATACCACACCATAATGCAGTACTGTGGCTTTGTAAAAGGACACCTTCAGCTGCTGTTTTAGATGATTTTTCCTGAGCACTCTCAGGAAATGCAGTTGCTGCTGGGCCTTCCCTACCACCGCTCTGGTGTTTGCAGACCAGGAGAGGTCGTCGGAGATGTGCACACCCAGAAATTTGAAGGAGCAGACTCTCTCTACACAGTCTCCTTTTATGATGAGTGGTGGATTCCTGCCATTCCTTCTGAAGTCCAGTATCAGTTCTTTTGTTTTTGTGGTGTTCAGTATGAGGTGGTTTTCCAAACACCACGTTGACAGTGACTCCACCTCATCTCTGTACGCCGCCTCGTCCCCTTCAGAGAACTTAATGATTGTGTTTGTGGGGTGGGTCGGTGAGCAGTCGGAGGTGTAGCGGGTAAAAAACAGGGGGCTCAGTTTTCAGCACACGCCTAACTCCGTCCTCCTGAAATGTGAGTGTGTTGCTGCTGGTTGTTAGTGGGTGTGATGTGGCTGTTTGTGGCCTTTCAGCTTCAAAGCGAGCAAAGAACTGATTAAGGTCCGCAGCTAGTGAAGCGTCAGCCTCAACAGTTGCCAGGTTGTGGCCTCTGAAGTTAGTGATGTGTCCCAGCCATCTTCGGGCAGTAGGCAGGGGACACCCTGAACTGGTTGCCAGCCAGTCGCAGGGCACACAGGGACAGACAACTCGCTCGCTCATTCACACCTAGGGACAATTTGGACCGGCCGATTCACCTGAAATGCATGTTTTTGGAATGTGGGTGAACTGTGTCGCACAGGTGCTAACCACTGCGCTGCCGTGCTGCCCAGTTTTATGAATCATTGAACCAAAAACAATTCATTTTTTGGACGATTCTTTTTTGCTGAAGCCCAAAGAAGAGCCTATTAAAATCTGCAGTCGATTAATAGAGCACCGTCGGGACCTAAACCAAACATTAGCTTATATATTATATATATATATATATATATATATATATATATATATATATATATATATATATACACATTTATTCTCTCAAACAATACGATGACATCTGGCTTTTTTGGGCAAATGTTGATTTGGTTGTTACCAATTAAGGCAATGCATGTGATGGACATTTCATCAGAATGTTCCCTTCTCACAAACATACGACACTTTCCGTAGGTTTTCGCCATAATTACAGGCCTGTTAATTCTAAACCATTAAAAAAAGATGTATTTATGACCTCAAACAATACAATGACCTAAACGTCTTTTATTTACGAATTTTGTTTTGGTTCTCAGCAAATAAGAAAAAGGTAGCTATGGGTATCTTTATAAAATTATTCATGAATACAAACCTATTAAACTTTCTGTAGGTTTTCACTTCAGACAACAGGTTAAAAAAGAGATCAATTGAATATAGGAATTTCAAATATCTGTCTTTGGAGACAACAAGTGATTATCTTATTCCGAGCTACGCCTACCTTACCCGAAACCGTTGCCGTTAAACACAGACTTGACGAAATGACAGCTCAGCAATCAACGGAAAAAGTAATTGCTCAGTTGGTAAACTTGGTGGTTGTTTGCTTGGAACTCACATAAAGACCAAAACCAGTGGCAAACCTGACCAGATTGAACTCAGTCAGTGTTAGTTTGATATGCTTGTTGACCTTATAAAAAGCTCGTAAAATAGACAAACATTTTTAATCATAAATAATGTTTTAAGAAGCACGACAAACAATCTGGCTAGGCCAGTTTAGTTGCAATGTAATTATCATAACTTAAAATGTTCTTCCCATTAAACCCCACCTTTTCACCTTTGGATAGGTTCCATGGCTGTAACAAACATTCAAGTGGAGGCGCTAACTTTAGTGCGTGCGGTGAACCCAGACACTCTCACGTATACATTTTCAGATATAACCACAGACCGAGACGGTGTTTAGATTTGCCACAAGGCTTATTTCTTCGCATTGCAACTTTTGATAAGCATTCAGTCCCAGAAATCTTCCACGGTGTTGATGTTTTTGATTATAAATATATGAGGTTTTGATAAGAAAATGAATGGATCGTTTGTTGACCTACTATCAGCATAAGGCGCCAAGTGTTTAATAGTCAAGTCAAGTCATGTTTATTTGTATAGCCCTTAATCACAAGAAGTCACCTACATGTTGACAAATGCAATAAAACCACCGTCACAATGAAGTTGTGTGGGAAAAATGTTGTTGTTGCAAGATATTTCATTCATATTTTCCATTGATTACCTTTAGAGTAGTATTTTCAGACAACTTTTACACTGAATATATAAATGACATGATGATATTACAGGATGTCTACACTTGGCCCACAAAATGGTTGCGCCAAGTCATGCAGGTCATTAAAAGGATAGTGTGTATTATTTGGTGTCTTCCAGTGGTAAAAAAGAGATTGGTTTGACTCTCATGCTGTGTTAAGAATCGGCACCAGTAAATGTTGTTAGTGGGTCAATTTTGAACAACCACCAAAAAACAAAAAAGCCTGCAGAAGGCTTGGCAAAAAAATTAGAACAAAAATGGTGCGGTTTGATCACTTTGAGTCTCTGTAGTTTGAATTCTTCCTTGTGCTTTTTAACACTTGTTTACTGTTGCACTACGCAATAGAGCAACATCTAGTGGTCAAAAATTGCACAGTGTCTCTTTAAATTTGCTTAATATCTCAATGGATAATACGTCTTATACTGCCTGACAAAAAGTAGTGAGTAAAGAAAATGTGATGGCTATTTGAATGTTGGGGACAGTGGGGACAAAAATTGCAGCAAATCATACATATGATCATTATATTTTTAAAATTTGGCAAGCCAGATTAAAAAAAAAAAATCATTTGACATAACATAATTACCTAATTACCTAATCACCGGCATCTTGCTGCTATGAGTGTAGGGATATCGTAAGCCCCCTTCCACCAGAGGGCCCTAATCAAGTTTGGAACTGGGCACGGATGTGTAAAATCTTAGCACACCTTAATAGAGCAATCTAGACCTTTTAATTTGACTGTTTGGAGAACATATCTAGTCAGGTTATTTTCTTTTCTTCTGCCGGTTTAACCCTGGTTTTCAATATATGTAATTTTAATTTCCACATGGTAGCCAGGTTTATTTCAGTTTTTTGTTACTTTGCTCCATACTCTGCATTTTACAGTTCCATGTTTGGTTTTTGTTTCTGGTTTCTTGTTTTCGCATTGTGTTAGTTGCTTTGTGCCCACTGGTTTGTTTGGTAATTTGGTTCTGGTTTTATTAAAAAGATACTGTTCTTGCTTTGAGCATCTCTGTTCCCAGTTTGTGCCTTTATGGTTCCATCATCCTCCAAAAAGTTAATAGAATGACCCAACCACCAAAAGACCCGCTGCTGCAGTCTCCGTATTTTTCATTTTATTTTTTATCTTAGGAGCCGTCTGGTATCTGGCCCATTAGGGGGAGGTTATCATGGGTTCTAGTGGGCCTCCTTCCACCAGTTGGCCCCAATGAGGTTTGGAACTGGGCACAGGTGTGTCTGGTCATCCTTCCACTTTATACTGTATATGACTGTCATTCTTAGACGGGTCATTTTCAAAACTTCTGCTCATGTAATCCTGGTTTTAATTTCATGTAATTTTCATTTCCATCATCCAACAAAAACGTAACAATGGGCACCTGGAAAAATAAACCAAAAAAGCTTGCAAAAGTCTTGGCAAAAATGAAGACAAAAATCTTGCACTTTGGTCACTTTAAGTCTCCATAGTTTGAATTTTTTCTTGTGCTTTTCAGCACTTGTTTTTCGGTTGCACGACACACGAGGCGACATCTGGTGCTGAAATAATAGACACTATACCCTTGATAGGACATCCACAATTGTATAGTATGTCTGTCCAAGTTGTTTATGCTGAAAGGGGATTTACCTCATGTGCGGTCCCTTCTCAAGGTTTCTTCATTTTCCTCATGTTGAGGTTTTTGAGTTTTTCCTTGCCCTCTTGTAGGTTTTAGATCAGGGGATGGTCTAATAATAGTCTGTAGTTTACAACAATCAGTGGTCTGTGCAACCCTTTGAGACTCTTTGTACTTAAGGGCTATACAAAAAACATGACTTCACTTGATATGAAAATATGACTTAGCCTACTACAGCCCAACAATAAGACCATGCATATTTCCAAATATCTGATATATAAAGCCAAAAACAGCCTTCCCCCTTCCCCATTCAATGTGAGAAAACACCTCCCACAAATAGCTTCCACGAGACAGGAAGTGATACTGATGAAGCTTGCTCTGAAAAAGGGAGTGAACAAGTGTGGTAGCAACTGGAGGAGGAAGGGTGTAGTCTGATGTGTCAACTAACTCAGGCGTGATTGTGATTAGTATTTGCCGTAATTTATATGCAGGTCATCAAACAAATAGAGTTGTGTTTTCTAGGTCACCAAAATTACTGAAATAAATAAATAAATACTGTCTGTGTTTTATGTATGCGAGTAAATTAGTCAACCTTGAGTTTGTTCATTGCTGTGACTTCAGTGGAAAAGTTTTAAAAGAGAGTTTCATTATTTAGCCAGACAGCCATCCGAGTCAAGCAAATTCCGTAAACACATTACTACTCGCGTGCTAATAGGTAGTTTGAAGAAAATGCAAACTGGCAGTTTTTATACTTGCCCATATGTGTCCTCTAATGATTGAATCCTAACTCTCTTATTGATATCATCAGAATATGTCATAGTCTTTGTGACAATAATGTAGTGTCACTTGTTTAACTTCAATGCAGGCCACTTGGAGTAAATTATAAATGCATCAAATATACACACAAAAAAGCACCTTGTGCTCACAAACGGAGTTAAATCGAAAACAATATTAAATCTCTCTTGGTCGAGATATTTACACCCTGTTAAACATACCCATAACTTATTACCCTTGATACCAAAAAAGTTATCATTTTTTAACTAATGCGCATCCATAGTTGTAAAAAAAAGAGCTGATGAGAAAGCTTTTTAACTAGTAGGCTTGAAAAAAATGCGTTATTTTAGAATTCATTGATTTTTTTTTCCCCTTATAGGAATAGTTTCAGAATTAGAAATTCACTGACTCCATCATAGAACGCGTTTGGGCTTTATTGTGTAATTTTCACGCTATAATACAATGAATCATTTTTTTGTCCCATACATCAGTTTTAGCTTAAAATATAATAATTACTTTGATATACTTGTTTTTTATTTATTATTTGTTAGTGGTCTAGGGTAGTCGTTTGAAACTTATTATAATTAATGATTAATCCATCTATATATCTGTATATTTATCTATTTTTTATTTTTGTACTTATTTTTGATTACCGTAAATTCCAGACTATAGAGCGCACCTGATTATAAGCTGCACCAACCACATTTTAAGGGGATAGCCGCTTTCCTACTTACACAAGCTGCACCTGTATACAAGCTGCATGCGCCCACATTAAAACATGCAACACAATCACAAAAGTAATCCTAACCTAGAGTCTCGCGATTGTAACTGAATGTAAGGTAAACAGTCCAAAAACCACAGCCGGCCAAATGAACGGATAAAGATACCGGTACTTAAGATTTGATGCAGACCTGTAGAGTCCAGGTTCCGTTGAAAGTAATCCAAGGAAAAAAGTGTATATTTCCAAAAGTAAGGGTGGGAAAATATATATATCCGCTATTGTCTGCCGCGTCCACAAACACGTTTTACCTTTACTCCACTTCCCGTCAGCCCGCGTTTGCTCCGCCCCTTCTTTTTGATTCACCCGTGGAAAACATATCAGAATATGTCTCTAAAATAAATACATTACATTACAAAAATATACAGCTGCAAATACATATTATACATGGTTACACATATTTACAAAGAAAGACGGTACACCGAGAGAGTTTTCAAAGCTTTAATATTAATATAACTTTCATCCCAAACCGTGACTGTGACAGGTAGCAACACTCGACTACCAACACGCTCGCAAGACAATAAGCGGGTTTGTTAAGAAAATATATCGTACTTGTAAAAATCGCGGTAAACCGCCCTCGTCTTCCTTCTTATCACTGACGTCATCAAAGTCGTCCTTCCCAGTATGGGAAAGAGACATTGTCACGTAGACGTCGTCCCGTGCTCCCTTATTCCTAAACACCCAGGCAAAACGCTCGCAAAGTAAGATTCACGTGCAATAGCGTTGTTTCCTCCTTTATCGGATTGCTCGATTGCTTTTAGTATGAAAGCTGCGTCATGTGCCTTACGTTTTGAAATTTACACGATGAGGGTAAATTCACGCTAATCTACTTAATGCACAAGCTAAGAAGTAGCAGTCTTCCTCGGCCTACTTTCCTACCTTTTGTACTCGAGCGCCGCTGGCGGCCGTCAGAAAAATTACATAAATTGGCCGCACCACTGAATAAGCCGCAGGGTTGAACGTTTGGGAAAAAAGTAGCGTCTTATAGTCCGGAATTTACGGTAAACATTTTCTTTTTCATTCACACAGCAAACATCAAAATGAAACAAAAAAATTCCATAGACATATGTGATCAAGAAAAATAAAGAATAAATCAAAAGAAAATTCACATAAGATTTTGCCTATAGGGGAGTGGGGAGAATAATCTTCATTAGTACACACTATTTGTATTACTTAGACATACGTAAAAAACGATTTAAACATTTATAAAGTATATATAAAGTATATATAAATCATGAGTATTAATTAGTATACTGATGAAAAATTAGTCATAACTGCTCTTTCCAACATTAGCTTTAAAATAAAAAGAGCTTAACCTGTGTTAAAAGAGTCCTATTCTTATTAAGTGTTTGAATTAAATCAATCTTAATACCAGTATGGTAGTATTATGAAAAGTCATTCACACCTCAAAGTCTGTGTAAGATCTTTAGGAGTCACCCTACAAAGCATCAGAGAGCATAAAGGAATCTTGCATCAATTAAATTTTCCCAACAATGGTTTGAATCACTTTCTTGCAAATATAATATTTTTCTGCCGGATGCCCAAAGCAGTCTATCTCAATATCCCCTGTTTTCATAGTACTGTTAACAAGTGTTTTGCTAGAGAAGACAGCTTTGGGTGTTCCACCTACAGATCACATGCTGGCCATGGATACGACAATGACATCATTGAGGGACAAATGGACAATGCAATAATTCTACATCAAATAACTTCATTCTAAACATTGTCAAAAGTCCTGCTCAAGTTTGTTTTCATTCTTAAATAAGCTCAGCCAGAACATCAAAGAGAAAACACATAAGGGAGAAAATACAAGTAATTGTATCATGAGTGAGTGTGTTTAGGATGTATTGCATCATGTGTAGTGTAAGAAAGTGATGTTTTTGTAGTCAGCGCTTCCGTTTTTCAGACATGAATTTGCTTCACGTGCACAGTAAATGAAAACATGAAAGTATAAAGTTCTGCTTTTAAGATCCCCCTAAAAAACATGTTCAGTTTTGAATGGTGACAATTTAGACACTTCGATGTTTATTGCTTTAGCTTTCATTTATAGTCATGCAAAGTCGGCATTAGCTCAGGAGGTAGTGCTCTCATCTTGAGATCAAGAGGTCATAGGTTTGATTCCATCGTGTTATATGTCAAAGTGTCCTTGGGCAAAACACTGAATCCATAATGCCCCCAATAACCAGGTAGGCTCCTTGCATGGCTGACTTCCTATTGTGTGAGTGTGTGTGTGTGAATGGGCAAGTAAGAAGCACATTGTAAAGCGCTTTGGGAGGTCTTCATTGACTTAAAAAGCGCTATATAAATGCAGACCATTTACTTGTCAACATATACGTTTTCCCTGTATTTTTTTCACGTTTGTTGATCATTTCAAAGTAAGTACACCGTATAAAGTTTTTGTGCAAAGATTGTTTTTATTTTCTTTTGTTAGACCAATCTTGTCATGTACATTCAGCTCTTATAGGGATTGTTTTTAACACTGGTAGCAGACAACTATGTCATCAAATGTTATCCTTGATGAAGATTTATATTTGGCCCATTTTAAATAAATTTAAATAAATTAATGAAATAAAGTTATTTCCACAATTTGTTTTTATTCTACATAGTCTTTTTTATAATGAGTAAATAGGTGCTGCGTCATGTTTATAAGGTTTAATATTGCCTAACAAGAGGAAGTGCAATCATTAATAAGGGGATCAATTAGCTGAGTTTGACAGGTATGCTTGGTATTTGTCATGTTGTCATGTTACAAACAGAAAATACCGTACTCTGAAACTCAAGACCGGAGCTTGTAACATTGCATTTGTGCTGCATTGGTTGCTAAGGTGATTCTATTTTAGTCCTATGCTATAAATAATATTGACACATAATTGAATTAATATTCTTTTCCTACCAATGCATGTCACTAGAAAGCAGCCTGGGCATCACATTTGGCTTTAAGCGCTCTCCTGTGACCTACACGTCCTCTGCAGATACTGCAATGCTGCAGTATTCTGCGGCAATTAGAATCCTCTCAGACTGTCGCCCCAGTCTGCTCCTGTGCAAGGCATGTTGAAGTAGTAACCGAAGCTACGGAAATAGGAGGTGGTCTTTTGGGAAAGAATGCATGTTACAGTCAGATAAGGATGACAACGGTAAGCATCAGCTCTGTCCATTCAACTGCCCTAAGGCTGGCCACTGAATTTACAGAATAACCTTTATCAGATGCGAGCGTTCAGACAAAACAAAGGCTAGGGATCACTCTGACATGCTGTTGGTTGCTTGCTCAAAGCTCCAATATTTCAAAGGGAAGAGCCATAAAGTAAAACCATCAGAGTCTACAGACATGCACAGGTGTTGCTCGAGAGAGGGAGAGAGAGAGAGAGTAGTGAGGAGAGAGAAGAAGGAGAGAGGGAGGGTGTGAGAGTAGCAAAGGAGGAGACTTGCCTCACTTGAAAGAGGAATAGGAGCTGGAGCGTGATTCAAAAACAGCTGTCCGACAGACGTCCCAGTCTACAGGAGCGCTGCCCCGAGGCAGACATTCAAGAACAGGCAAAGCGTCCTCAAGACCTGAAACACACAGGAGCCGGCCGGCAGAGTGCAATGAGGATCAACTGAGAAGGTGCGTGAGCCCGAGCATACTTTGAAACCATAGTGTGCTGGTTGCTATGTTACTGCAAAATGTGATTTTTGATATTGTTTCTGCAAATGTTTAAAACGAATTGCTGATTTCAGACCCGGGGATGTTGTAATTGTGGCCTGTGCAGCCTTTTCAGATTCTCTGTGATCAAGGGCTATACAAATAAATGTGACTTGATTTGAAGTATGAAAATGACCACGCCGCGTAAACGCGGGTTCTGGAAGTCAAACACTTGAGCAACATGATAGGCTCCCTCAAAGGGAGTCCAGCTGCACATCAGAGGCCTGAACATCTTCACTGAATTGCAGAGTTGGCTTCTTAATCGCTCCTAGCTAATGTTTGGTGTAGGTCCCGACGGAGCTCTATTAATCGACTGCAGATTTTAATCGGCCCTTCTTTGGGCCTCAGCAGAAAAGAATCGTCCAAAAAATTAATTGTTTTTGGTTCAATGATTCATAAAACTAAGAAATCTGGAGTTATCATGGTTGTGAAACGGTCTTGATTGCTCTTGTTTTTTTAATTTCATTGAAAATTAGCATGTTATAATTGTGATTCTGTTGTCGCAAAACTTCTTTTAAAATTTTTAATGACAATCATTTGGATCAAGGGGGGGGGTCACCAACCTTTTTGAACCTGAGGGCTACTTTTCATTACTAATTGGCCCGAAGTGTTACCAGGTTCATACAGACGCTCCCCTACTTACGAACATTCGACTTGCGTAAAACGGTTGATACAAACATTTTTCCGGGATCTCGAAAAATATGCGGATGTTGCTGTAAGTTAGATTTTGTATTGTGTGCACCTTTTTCCGAGTAGAGGACAGTGCTGTAGTGCTCCTTTCCGCCTTGTCGAAGAAGAAATCTGGTTTCTACTTCCTGGTTCGTATGTAATGTAAACACACTGTACTGTATCTCTAGCGCGCTAAGAACTTTGATGTTTTTATTCTTTAATTTCTCCTGCATGCACTCAATATGGTTCTTGTAAAGTGTAAAGAAGAGACAAGCTGTTTATTTTGAAATGGAAGTGAAATAAGAAAGCTTGATGCGGTTGAGCAAATGGTTGGATCGCTTTTTTTCCCTCCACTTTTTACCAAGGATGAGGAAGTCGCCAAACTCTTCCAAAAGTAAGTTATTTATCTTATGGTCAAGTCAAGTCATGTTTATTTGTATAGCCCTTAATCACAAGGAGTCTCAAAGGGTTTCATAGACCACAGAATGTCAACGCCTAATGTGTGGCTTTGTTTTTCAGTGCTATGCTTTATCATTCAGCCTGCTTTGTAACGTTATAGAGCACATTATTTTATTAAATGTTATTTTTCAGTTTTAAAACAATACAGGTTACTTATACACGCCTTAAACCTACGTATATAATTCGTAAACATACATTCCATAAAACATGTAGCACTTGAGCAACTTACTAACAAGTTCAACTTAGGAACGATTGTCCGGAACCTATCTCGTTCGTAAGTAGGGGAGCATCTGTTATGCATTTCTAAAATTACAACGTATCATGTTATTTTTATGTTATTACCAAATTGTAATTATCAGAACTTCAGTTAAAATAGGCTTAGTCGTACCATCATGACAGTTGGAAATCAAATTTCTTGGAAAATAACAATGACCCATCACTGGCGAACAATTTTCAGAACATGTCTTTGAGCTACTCAGGTGTTCTTAGGGTGCCCGTGGGCAACACGTTGGAGACCCCTTATTTGGAGTTTACAAAGAAATTGAAAATATGACTGTCCTCTTTTTCTTTTATTCAGTATTTATTATCAAAATAATCGTCCAATATTGAGATCCGAGTAGAAAAATATGTATCAAAACGAAAACTAACGAGAAAATAGAAACTGAATAATTGCTTATGAATAACATAAACATACTGGTCAACCTCAGCCACATGCTCTCTTCATTAATGATGTCAATTTCCCGTATTAAGCGATGATAAACCTTACACACACACAACCCGGCACCTATTTACTCGCAGCAGGACAGACTTGTACGTAGAATGAAAACAAAATGTATTTGTGTAAACAAGTTTATTTTATGATATCATATAAACAACAAAATTATTCCAGGACATTTCTTATGTCTTTCCCCACTTGCGGTAAATTCAGTGTCGCTCATCATACTGTACGTAGCAGTGAATTAAAAAATATTCCACACAAAAATTGTTCGACAGCACACGCAATTTTGAAATGATAAAAAAACAGCAACTATCAAATACAGGGAAAACTTAGTAGTTGACAGGTGTGCATTATATTAAAAACACATGTCTTTTCAAAACTGGCTTTAACTAAAATGGCATCGTCTGTTTCCAAAATGAATTCAAACAAATTATTTTCATAGTGAAAATGTGCTTCGTTTTCTTCCCTGCTGACTTTTTGCGGTGATTTAATGAGTAAAACACAATTTTTGACATTTTATGAAAGTTGTACAACTTGTTCAGCACACAACACGCCCTGTCCTCATGTTCTTCATGCGCGCGAAATTCAAACGTTTTTTTTTTTTTAATTTAATTTCAAAGAAAGTCAATTCAATGATTTATATTGTTTTAAAAATATGACTTAATTTATTTTATTCTTGCATCAACTGGGTTAGCACTGTAAAATACACAGTAAATTTAAAAGGGTGGAAAATGACGTCACGGATACCCTAGTGGAGAAAACTATTGATTGCGCATGCGTGCAACAAATTAAGGTTCTGATGGCCGTTAAAGTACAATACAGTGAACTTGTGCCGCTTCGTACGTCACTGCTGAAAGCAGCGATTTCAACCGACGTAAGGCTTTAAATTGTGTTAATTACCTTGTTTCGTTATCTTCTAAGTGTGTGGAAAACTTAAAATATTTTGTCCCTAATTACCTCTTCGAAGTTAGTACGAGCTTAATTACCTCGTTTAAAATGTCGGCCCCCTCACGGCCAGGGCGCTTTAATGCTAAAAAAAACGAACGGTTGTGAATATTACTGAACTACTGGCAATATTCAATCCAGTTTTCCCTTTACACACTTAAAATTGTGATCAAAATGATAATAAAAAAACGACAAGTAAATAATAAATACATAAAAATGTTTCACATAAAAATAACACCATCTAGTAAAAATTACCAAAACTAAAACTACTCGTTTAGAACGTTTAATCAATGATTTAAATTGTTTGTGTAGGTGTTTATACTTACGTGAGCTGGGTAAGTACTGTAAAATGCACAGTAGATATCAAAAAGAAGAGTAACATCGTCCCGTTAATGACGTCACAAACAGCTACTGGTCGCGCATGCGTCGGACCAATCGTGCGGCTAACCTCCAATAAAGTACAGTGAACTTTAGATTCGTATGTCACCGCCAAAAGCGCTATTTCCACTCACGTAAGAGTTTAAATTGTGATAGGTATTAGTATTTTTGTATGTAAAATTTCTAGATAAGTCATGTTTTGTCCAGCTTAATTATCTCGTTTAAGTTATTTCGTTTAAATCGTCGGTTAATCGTGGTCACGGCGCTTTAAAGGGACAGTGTGTATTATTTAGCGCTTAAAACAACTTCATAAAAAACAATATTGATTGGAATAATAAACAAAGATACATCGACTTTCATATAAACGTTTTATCGTATAAGCATTTTTTTTAATTCTTGTTGGTCGAAAATTTTCATTTTATTTCATACAACATAATTTCTGCCATCTTGCTGCTACATGTACCTAAAAACCTCGAAAAAGGCTAGGCAAAAGGTATTAAAATATTGTAGGGTTTGGTCACTTTGAGTTTATAGTATTTATTCTGCAGTGTGTATTCTATGTAGCACTATTCAAATACTCTATACAACACTCTACAGTGGGTATTAGCACGTCACATTGGGTATTTGTATATTGTATTCCTTTTGCTTTATTATTGTATTGTTTTCAGCGAAGGGATGCTGCTGGAAAGGTGAATTTCCCTGCGGGGATGAATAAAGTATCTATCTATCTATCTATCTATCTTGTACCTTTTAGCACTAGTTTTTGGTTGCACACCACAATAAAGCGACAACGAGTGGGTAAATAATGCAAACTGTCCCATTAATACATAGAAAAAAACGTTGGCAAACATTACAGCACTCAGTGGACAATAGTTATTTCTCTTTTACCAATATAACACAAAAAAATATTAATGGGTAAAAGATATATAAATAAAATGTTGCACTTGTCAAATAAGACCATAGAGGAAAAAAATACTATACCTAAGCATATTATTCCAAATTGAACCAATTCCAAAACTGAACAATCACTTCTTAAAATATGCCTAAAACTAACTGATTAATTTCTAAATGGCATGAAAAATCAGTGTCTGATTAGTGTCTTCAAAAACAATGTTTTAGTGGTTGGTTGTGCTTATTTTAATAATAATAATAATAATAATAATTTCCTTGTATTGTCATTCTGTGTAACAATGTACACAGAACGAAATGTCGATTGCACCTGACCCGTTGTAGCGAGCCGATGCAGCCGCAGCCAACAGGGGCGCCGCCGACCACTTTTTAAGTCTTAGGAATGACTCGGCCGGGGCGCGAACCACCGACCTCCCAGTCTCAAAGCGGGCGCCTTACCATCTAGGCTACTGAGCTGGTAACCCTATCGTTGTTTTAGAAAACCTGGTAATACCAGAATAATATTTCAATAACACATTCATTTTAAAGGCCTTCGCGCTAATCAGTCACAAAACATTGGTGACCACTGCTCAACCAGAACAAAGATATATTTTGAAACTAGTATCTAGGAGGTGGTATACTGTATATACTTATTTTACATGTTTTACATGCTTTTCCTTGGTTTCTTTCTCATCAAAAACAAGGATAATATTGACAAGATGCGGGTGGGAACAAGATAGACGGAACAGACACTCCACCCTGTTATTCTGTAAGCCACCAGTCCCCTCTGAAGGAAAGCCTCTGTCTCTAATTGAGTCTCTTTATGAAACAATCACTTCAGACTATTCCAGGGCTACTATTTTCACTCGAACTTGAAGGCCCTCTTTCAACTTTTAAAGGCATGAAAGCAAAGGCAGTAATTTAAGACGGTCTTTTTATATGCCAATAATTAACCATAACTATCAGATCTATTTTTAAGGAGACAAAAAGAACTATTACCAAATTAATCCCATATTTTAGAGAGCTATTTAGTGGGTGCATAACTTCTTCTTCTTTGTGTTTAATGGGGAAGTCGCATGCAGGTCACATTTTGAACAGCTGCTCCGCATATAGGACGTTGTGCCACCAGAAATATGAAATGTTGTCATAAGGGTTGCACCACTAATAATATACTGACCCATTTGTATTGCACGTGACTCGCCCCCGGATGCCCGCACGAATCACGAGTCACACGTTGAGCACTAGATGCCAAACTCTTTCGACACCTCGCTCCTAATGTCGCCCCTGCGCTAATAACTAAACTAAGTCCCAAAGCGCAAACTGACGAAGCAAAGCTCTGTATCTAAAGAGGCTGGAGCAATTCCAGATCACTCCGTGCCCACACAGATAGCCGTTGTTGACCCAATGACACTCGGGTTTATCGTGCCGGATGAATTCTCCGACAAGTATATTTAGGGAGGGTTGCCATAAGATTCCAACTTCACCCAAGGGTATAAAGGAGAACCATGACCGCATTCTGTTTTAACAGCAGCGCTTGGCTCTGAGAGGTCGACACGTGCAACATGTTTAAACAAGTACCAACAATGTAGCACATTAGTATATGAATAACCCAAATTGGATGACAAATGGACTAACTCAATTTTTGGATTAGCCTCATTCTTTCTGGGTTGTTTTCTTCCTAACAACCCAATACACTGTGTAGAGATCAAGTGTCAGTATCAATGCAGATACAAGCCTTTTTAAAGGAAGGGTGTCTCGTTTGAGGTGTCCTTAAAAAGTTAAAAGTATAACATTTTCCCTATTAGGTGCTGTATTTTTTAACAATGCCTAAATTAGCAAATTAAAGAGCCCTTAAGTTTTTTTTCCACCGACCCTATGTGCTTTTTTCTCACTTTTAGCAAAACTGTTGGGTGCCGAACATCATTGGGCAGATGGAATAGGGAGGTGGGGTATGGGTGGAGAGTGACTTCATGCGGTCTGTGCAGCCCTTTGAGACTATTTGTGATAAAGGGCTATACAAATAAACATAACTTAACTTAACTTAACTCATGCTTGTCCCTGTGTTTTTTGTTTTGTTTGTTTCTATTTGTTTCAAGTACAGAACAAAGGCCAACCCAAGCCCTAAGAAATATGACAGAAGGGTTTATTTATTATCTGTTTAAGAAATGCACGTACTTGCATGCACATCATAAGGAGCTTGGCTGGCTGCAATAATGAAACAAGCATATTTTCATTTCAGATTGATAACAATTGCTTCATAGATGGAAGTCCTTTTTTAATTGCTAATGGTATCAGTATGTATGACTACTCAAGTTTTGTGCATTTGTTTCAGTGTGAAAAATTGTGTTATTGAACATTCAGGTCAGGTCATAGTCATGTTTATTTGTATAGCCCTTAATCACAAAGAGTCTCAAAGGGCTGTTTGCTGTGAACTGTAATGTCATTCAGATTCAGATATACTTTTATTGTCATTCTAGTACACGTATATACAAAACGAAATGTCGATACATCTGACCCGCACAGTTTCCTTGAATGTACAGATATAGATAAAATGTATTTAAAGGGGAACTCAACACTTTCAAAATGGTAAATCCCATTACACAGCATATGAGGCTAGCTTTGAAACAGACAGCAATTGCATTTAAACATTTTTTATGTCTGATAAAATAATGTCCTAGAGAAAAAAATGTTCCAGAGAATTACATACAGTCATATCAGTTCGAACCAGGGGTTGAGGCGAGTACCAAGGACAGGGTTGAACTTGACATTTCAACAAAAAAGAGACAATAAATGATTGTTCCTAATATTTTTTGTTTGCACAAATAAACAGACTATAGATGGTGATACAGCACCAATTTCTCTGCTCAAACAGTGTAAAGTTATTTTTTGTAAAAATAGATGCATTGACAAAATGACAACATTTTTATTTTTTGTTCACATCGAAGACAAGTCATTGGAAACAAGGGCTAATATTTTCCAAGGTTTTCTAAAAAGTGCTGAAGCTAGTAATGAAACAATGCTTTCTAAAACAATGCAGCCAAAAGGCAAGTTTGTTACAGGCACATTATGTCAAACCTATCATTTTGGGGTGGTTCGAGAGAGTAACCATGTTATTTTGGGTTTACAATAATCGGGTAGCCCTCGTTTATTGCAAGAGTTATGTTCCAAAAAGGACCCAGAATAGGCAAAACCATAAATGTAGAAGCCTTTATTATTTTTACAATTATTATACAATAAGATATTCGATTATACAGTGAAACCAAAGAATGCACGCTTTTTACGAATAACCACTGTACCGTCAAATAATGATTTTAATCCTCAAAGTGAACCGGAAGCAGAGAAACTGTCAGAATGCAGAACACAATGCAATATAGTGAAGTAGAAAGATCCTGAAAATGTAAACTTATTATAGTTAGTGTTCAGTGTATTGCAATATTTTTAGCTGTGACAGCACAATACTTTGGTTGTTTAATAATGAATATTCACTTATTATTTCAACTAAATGGGGCGTTTCAGAGGTAGGGGTGGTTTTGTATAAAATGATCCATTGTTTTGGCCTTTCTTTTGTATTCAAGTTAAACATTTCCACCTGGCTTTGTAATTTTTTCAGAGTACTCTGAAAACGGGAGATTAATTTGAACTCCAAATTGTTTTGATAACCTTTTACTAGGGCAGTTATTGTTCAGCCTGACCTCTCCTCCTAGCATTTCTTTGATTCCTGAGATTCCCCGACTGTGTGAATCATCTGCAGTAAGCTCATTTTAGCCTCACCACACCTTACGCAGGTGTTTTTTGCCTTGGTGACAGTAGCCAAATGTGTGCTTGTTTTCCAAATAATTGGCAGTTGGCTTGTGGAATTCCTCTCATGTTTTCCACAATAGCCAAAATGAACAACCAGCAGGATAGCTGATGAAGGTCATAGCCTCAGGCTTTCACCACGCCAGCTGACTTTTTACAAGCCACGAATGTTGACCCAGGCTTGGGTGCACAAAGGATGACCACCCTATGAGAGAACCAAGGAAGGGCTAACATTTTTTACCATTTAATTTGGTTAACCTGATAATAGTCAAGGACTATTTAAATATAAGGTTGATTTTGTGCTATCGCTTTCATTCTTTCCGAGTCAGAATTTGTGTTCAACATTTGTGAGGGTCAGAAGTCACTGCCTTTGCAAGAGAAGGCCTGGCTCTACTTAATGGTCGAGTTCCCTCCACAGCTGTTTGGTGGGGTTGAGGTCAGGGTTCTTTGCAGGGGTAATTGAGTTTGATAGCTAACAGTGACTTTTTATGGCAGGGGCGTAGCAGCATGCTTGGAGCATGCACACAGTTAGCCCACAGAAATCTGTTTTTAGGTCTTAGCAATTGTTACGCTTCCTGCTGGATGTGAGCCGTCAAAGTTATAAAGATACAGGTAGCAGATCATTCCCCTTTAGTTTGAATTAATGATGCTCTGATTTATAAATCAAAGATAAGGTATTCTATACAATTAAGATGTAAACTAAATGAGGAGGATCAATTTAATAAGGATCTGGTCCTCAATGAAGGAAGAGTATCCAAAGCAATGGTTACAGGTGTACATTGGCCTTACAATTCAGAGGTCATAAAACACATCTTGATTCTTCTACAATGGTCTCTGCATGTTTTATTTGCCAACGTATGCTAATTTTCCCGTGTACTCTGATATACTTTCACATCGACTTTTCAAAAACATGTGTGGACTTACTGAAAAACTCTCGTCTATAGTTTTGTATTTAAGTGTTAATAGTTTTCCTTCTATGTCCTCTGGGTTTGGGGGTGTATCCTGGTTTTGGCTAAACTCAGCTGTTTTTGGCTTCTGTGACCTCACAAGTTTAGATGAAGAATAGAAAAATAATGGGGATAAAAAAGGGCTGATCAAAAAGTAACGGAACTTTTACAGAAATGCGTGATAGCCTCTGCCTGAACAATGTAAACGGCTATACCTAAAAGACCGATACATTAAAAAAGTTTTTTGAAACAATATACTGAGTCAAAGAAAAGATTACAGTTTTTAAAAGTTTTGTGACAAGCGTAGAAGAAGCTTATCTAATGGAGCTTCTGTAATACTTACCAAGGTCCGTTGTGACTTAATAATGATCAAAATCGCAAATTGTAAATATTTCTGGTTGCAAATATTCTAAATGTTGAGTATTTAACATTGATATCTCAAACCATTTAGATAATTTTAGTGGTAAACTATTTCTCTCAACATACCTCAGACCACAGAATAATTCTATAGGATAATTATATGCAAGAAAATAATCTGCAACTTGTGGTTGGTGACAGTTAAGGGACAGAATTAAGACAAATGGAGACCAATTAACCTTATCAGATAATGAGAAACAGAACAGAATGTGTCTGAGAATAAGAATTTAAACCCTGAAGGGAAGGGAACAACGAGAGTTACAGCTCAGACTCACGTTTTCATTTAACACAGTCACTGTCCCTCCCTCATTTTTTGTGTAAACACTTTACCTCTCACGTGGCAAACATTCAAAACTGCTATCAGTCATACGTTAAGTCAGGCATGTCACACAAGCATTGGGGAGTGGTGATGTATACTCTGCAGTTTTTGAAATGGGTATCGCATCGTAAAGAACCGAGTGAAAACAACAAATTGTGTTCCCTGTACAGTAGATTATCGGCACACTTTTAAAAGCACTTGTAGAAACACTGGAATCCATGTTAAAGTCGCTTTGGAATCCCTAGCGAGGTCTCGCTGGCTCCGCAGTAAAGTGTATGCTGAATAAACATAGCCTGCCAAAAGTGCCTTTGATAAGCTTGATGCAGTGTGTCTGTGGCGTGCGATGAAGCAGGAATGCGGATTCTTCTTTTTTTCATTACCTTGTGTTTCTTTTTTGTTGAACTCAACTTCGGTGATGTACAGTCAGATGGTCACAGCCGACAGAGCTCATAAGTAAATGTCTATAAATGGGCAAGCTCTCGCTATTGCCACTCATCTCATGCACACAAAGCGAGTGAGAGATGGTTTTGTTTTAACAACGTCACGCACTCTGTCGGTCAAAGCAAAGTGCCTTTGCCCTTTTTACAGACTTGATATTCTACACTAATCTTGTGGTATCACTCCCTGATTTGTTTGTATTGGAACAGATTCAGCAAAGGCAGAACGTAATTACTGCATTTTCCGCACTATAAGGCACACCAGATTATGAGGCACATGAAATTACATAGAACAGTAAGACAAGGGGTGCAAAAAATACATTTAAATTAAAATAATTTATTTCATTGTTCATAGATTAACATTATGACATCTGTTTTCACCACTTAGATTATTTTTAGCAACAACCAATTAACACGCTAACCACAAGAGGGCACTTGAAGACCACTATATTAAAACTGCAATAATGAATTGATAACATTGATTGATTTCAATTGATTATTAAACCGTTGACAATTTATTTCATCACCGATTTGTAATGTCGCGCAACTTATCAGCCACTAAGCAAACATACAAATAAGAATGCATTCAATTGCGTTGTGACATTGAGAATTGTATTAACACTTTGGTCTGGCAGAGGGCACCCTGAAACTGTTTTATATATGAAAAAAGTAATTAATATATATATATATGTATGTATACATATTTATACATTCTTTTTTTTTAAATCCTTTTTTATTGAACATGTTATCAAAATATAGAAAATTCACATGTAACAGTCACACACTAGGAAGGGAGCAGAAAGTGCTGCAGTAATACAGAAGAAATTTGGAAAATAAATTAATCAAATGTAAAAAGTAAAAAGAAAAATAATAATGATGACATGTTTAACGCAACACAAAGGGCAGATAACCCCCCCCCAAAAAAAACAAATCCCTCGACAACATTTTAAAAAGTAGGCTTACATTTTTGAGATTTTTTTGTGCAAGATTTTTGCTACACATGAAGTGAAATGTATTGCTCTTACTTTTATTTCATTTTTATGTTTTACATATTTGCAGGTGTATAGCTTACGTTTGTATGTATTTTTGTATATTTTTCAAATACATGGATTTTTTGTTGTTTTATATTATAGGATACATTGTTTCTGTCCAAACATTAGATATTTGAATAAAGAGGAGGACATTAAGAACGTGTTTTTTTAGAAATACAATTAATGGATTATTCCAAAAAGTAATCAAAGCATTCATCAATTACTAAAATAATCCTTAGTTGCAGCCCTCATAATAACCTGTCAGGACCAGAACGGAGACAGGACCCACTTGTGTTGCGTTTCTCACAAGTTTTATGGGAAGAAAGACAAAGGGCTGCGCCCACGGTCCGATGATTGCTGGACGCGGGAAGCAGGTCACTCGAATACTCGGATTGTGCTCCAAACGCGGAAGTGGATCTTCCGTTGTGAGCGATGGCGGCGTCGGGGACGGAAAAACAGGAGAGCAAAAACTTGGTCGGAATCAGTAGCGAGTCGTAACCCAGAAAAGGAGAGAAGACGTGGTTGGGGACAAAAAGATGTCGTTTCTCAAAGGCAGAACAGTTACTACATACAGTGCCATCCAATTGTATCCATTCATTTCCGTAACTACCATATTTTTCGGATAATAAGGGCACACTTTTAAATTCGGTTGTTTCAGGTGCGCCCGGATGAATATGTTATAAACTTCATCAGATTTAGTACCCAAAGATAATGTTTACTCATTCAGATGACGTTTGTGCTTTTTCATTTAGCCTCTATTAAAGCTTAATTACTTCACAAATCTGCATCACCTCCTTCCTTCAAATCCACTTGCCCTTATTATACGGCTCTCCCCGATTCCCTTAAACCCTTTAGCCTTTTTTTCCCCCCTCAGCTCATCTATTTTGTGCGTGCCTTCGCAGTAGCCCTTTCTCCTTTGCCGGGTGCCCTCACTGATCCTATTAATGTCCCCCTTTTTGCCAGCCCTTTCCCAATCTGAGTGCCAGCTGTTGTACATTAGCACATCCATAACGGTGCAGACCAAAGGAGGCTCACGTTAAAGGAGCTCATCCTCATCTGCTTTATGGCCTTTTAAGATCAGACGATTCAAGTTGTGCATTGAAATGTTTATTCTTTCTTTCAGGATGCAGAGTGTAGTTTTAGGGGGGACTGTCGTGTCATTAGTCGTCTACCTTTACACCTCATGACTTCAAAACACTGGTTTTAGTGATCTACCTCTTGTGAATGATTTTTGCCTGTGGATATTGATACATAATTACACGATCAATTCCAAGATATTCAATTTCATTTGCGGCTTAAAGGGACACTCTGTACTATTTGAGCACTCGATGTCGCTTTATTGTGAAGTTTTGCCGAATATGAGTGCTGCAAATCACAAACAAGAATACAAACTGATGAGACTTAAAATGACAAAACTGCACCTTTTTTTTTTAGCCCAGCCGTTCACTAAGTTTTGAGTTTCTCAGGATTCCCTTAGCAACAAGATGGCACACAGTCAAAAATGCATGTTTCATGAATTTTGGTTTATTATTCAAATAAATATTGTTTTTTTTCTTTTTTTAGGAATGATTGTTTTATTTTTTACCCCTAGGAGGCGTTAAAATATACACAATGTCGCCTTACTATGATGGTGTTTACTTCAGCAGTTTAAAGTAATAATGTGACCCAAACATAACCTTATTCTTACAAAAATTAAACAATACTAAAAATCTAGTTTAAAAAAAGTGAGAGTAAAATTAAGTATATTTTACCACTAGGAGGTGCTAAATTATACACAAGTGCCTCATTATGATGGTGTTTTTTTCCTTAACAATGACCCAATAACATTAAACGCTGCTAAAAATATTGTCAAGAACATGAACAGGATCAGGACCCAATCGCATGACGTTCTCACACAAGCCTTTTATTTTACGGGAAATAGGGAGTCATGCATGTTAGGCAGCCGGTCTGGCGTGGAAAGACAGGAAGCCAGAGACTGACGAGATCGATTCCAATTGCCCGAGTTGATATCGGACAGATGGGGTCGATACTGGACAGGACAGGACAGACAGAATAGATAATGAATCAGGTTATCGAAAATAAACAGGAGAAACTAGACGGGAACGAAAACTTGAGAAAATACTAAACAGGACAAAACTAGACGGAAATAAAACTGGAAACCGGAATTAAACAGGACAAAATAAACGGTAACAATACGGGGCAGGAAATACTAACAGGCAAACAGGACCGAGTCGAAACCCACGTCTTGCCGAGCAGAAGTTCGTTGACGGGCTGACAAGGGAAGTGTGACAGCGCTGAGCTTAAAATAGATAGAAAGCCAATCTGTTAACGAGCCGCAACTGGCGCCACACGGGCAGGGCGAATTGGGCACCATGGCAACCGTGACAAATATAGTTTAAAGATGAGGGGAAAATCAATCATTGTATAAAATAACTGTTATAGAATTGTTCTTTTCACCTTACAATTTTTTTAAGAACTATTTTAGTAAAATTAAATCTAAACGTACCTACAAATCTTCTGCACTTGTGTCATGTCAACTACGTTTGTTAATTTAAAGGGACTTTTTCCATAATTGATAAGAAAGGTCAAAACAGTATTATCAGTTCTGAATTGATTTCTCATTGCTATAATGTATGATTTATGTATTGGTTTCTTAATTTGAGGTTAAGTCAGTGAAAAAGAAGAGGAGCATATACATATAATTAATATCACCATTACATGTCTTTCCAAGGAGCTTATTCCCCCTCTGCATGTAAAATGAATATCTTTTACAATGTTGAATTACATTTTACAATATCTTGTATTTTATTTTATTTTAAATCAAAATACTAATTGTATCCATGTTCCCTTGCATTTTAGATTCTCATCTCATTTTAGATAATGTCAAGCACTCTGCCACCATTGTCGATCTTTCAAATGTGCGCTATAAACAATATAAAGTTGGCTTTATGTACAGTACTTATATACAGTAGATGTACACATTTATATATAAATCAGCCATAAAAAATATGTCCTCATTAGTTGTCTGGTTTTCTTTGATTTCAGACAACAGTGGAGCCCCATCCCCAGTAGCAGCCAGAACCCGGACCCTGCATGGACAGCATAATACAGAGAATGTAACTCAGCATTATCCCTGGGGACCTATAATCTTCAAATCGTAGAACTACCTGTACTACAACACTACTCTCATTGTTACAGCCATGCCAGCAAAAGCACCAATTTACCTGAAACCGGTCAACAGTAAGAGGGGGAAAAAATGTCGCCTGCGCGATATTTTGTCACCAGACCTGATCAGTCCGCCGTTAGGTGATTTTCGGCATACGATTCACATCGGCAGAGGTGGAGAGAGGGATGCCTTTGGTGACATGTCATTCCTCCAAGGAAAGTTTGAGTTATTACCTGGGAAGGGAAATTCCCAACCTCAGTACGGTGCTCAAAGTGAGTTCCTGCGAGCAAACAGTACAGGCGACGCCTCCTTTGCGGAGACACCTTCACCTGTTCTCAAGAATGCAATCTCCCTCCCAACCATTGGTGGGTGTCAAGCACTTACTCTACCAATGATCTCCTCGACTGCGTTCTCAATAACCCAACAGCAGCCAGGGGACGTCAAGGGCCCTACATCCCAAGTAAAACCAGACAGTATTGAGGATGTCGAGATCCTGGAAATGGATGCTTTGCTGCATTCGATGGACAACTTTAGCAGCAAGCCCTCCCCTCCCTTCAGAGACATCCAGTCAAAGCCTGACGTCCTTTTGGATCTCCTGGAGAAAATGAAGAAGCCCAAGTCCAAATCTGTGATCAACACCAACATAGCAAACAAAAAAGAGAGCAGGATTGATAAGCAACCACCTTATTACATCAACGGTAACACCAACAATAGCTACAAAGCTAATGGAAGCCTTCACAGCAACGCAAGCAGCGACAGCTATGAAAGTTATGCAAAAGAGGATTACAAAAGCAACATTTACGACGAAATCAGTAGTGTCACTGACAAGAACGACGTTTTGGGACCTTTTCACAAAAACATTCAGGAGTTCTCCAAGTGCAGCGGAGAGTCCGTAGACAGAGACAGTGGGGTGGAGGAAGGCCGCATCAGTGATTTGGACTTTGAGTTTTCCAAAGAGAGGAGCACATCACAGGAGTCCCTCACCCGAATCACCGGGTCAATGCTCTCCCTTGAACTTGATCTGGGCCCATCCATCCTGGATGATGTGCTCAACATCATGGATCAACCCGCGGTGAAAAGCAGGCCTTGAGATATTCCGAGGCAGTTGAAGGAGAAAGGGAATGTTTAAATGATCAAATTGTAGCTGGGAGGAAACAAAGGATTACGGGATGTGAGTTATGTGAGACAGAGCTGCCTATGTTTTCGTTACCAAAACATATAACTATTTTGGCTTCTATGGAGTGTTTCTTTTCATTGGCCATGCAGGCATGTTCATATGCATGAAATACTGAGTTACAGTATTGTGCCTTTATTCTTCATCCATTTAGTGGACTGCTTTTCCTCACCCGGGTCACGGGTGTGCTGGATCTTATCCCTACTGACTTTGGGCAAGAGGACTTTATAAATATACTTGTTTTTCCTTTTTCCAGATTTGAGTGTCAAACACTGTTTGGGTTTTGTGGGTTTAACAAAGCACTCTTTGATTTTGTCTCTTTATTGACCTGCCTTTTTTATGACGAGTATTATGCATTTTGTGTTTTGGAATTGTAACAAAAATAAAATTGTGTTTTTCCGAGTTTGACCACATTATTATTTGGAATGCTAGAATGTACCACAATTACTAATTCACATTGGAAAAACAAAAAACACCGGGAAAGGAAATTAGAAACATACCGTGTTACGAAAGACGGAGAGATTGACGGAAAGACAGAACGGATTTATTTTCGAACTTCTCACATTCCTTAAATTCTGCCTTCTTACTCTGCAGTGGGAGCACCCGGTGGGTCTTCAGCCCGGCGCCTGCCCCATTTGTTTGCGTGTGGAGGGGACATGCAGAGGAGGGGTCTTTGACATTCTCTGAATTCCAGCCGTGCTGCACAAGTGTCCTAGACCAGGCATAAATCAGCTGTTTCCAGAGAGTTAGGGATTGCCTGGGGATAGTCACACTATCCATCAGTCAAAATGTACAACCATAGGGTAGTAAATGACACAAATACAGCCTAAAAAAACCTGGGTTTATTGCTTAGCCGACAGATACCTCGTTTGCTTCGGTCTACTCACACTAAAGTCATGTTGACCCAACGGTGTAAAAGCAACAGCAGAGTAGGATTGAAGTCTCTTGAGCCCAACTACAATCTCAGCAGTAGCTCAAAGATGTTTTTATGATTTGCTCCTGCCTGTAGAAAAAGCAAGGTCCTATATTATATGCGCAATAAACAGGAAGACCACGTACCATGAATTAATTTATTCCTTATTCGACGGTCATTCAATAAATAAATATTTCAGCATAGGGACTTTCTTTTTCCCTCTGTGTAACCATCAAGTGCGTTCACACACTTTTATATAACTGCGCAGAAGCTCTCATTTTCCCTGGCGTAAAAATATTGGGACTGTTGTCTCAGTTGACCACTTCAAGGCCTGTCTTCATCTTCAACACATAGACAGTTGACATTGTCGTATGGTGTTCAACCCTGGAGCATGTTTCTAGGCCAGCCATCTCTATTAATCTCAAAAGCTCTCCATTTTTTTGTTTTGAAATCTTCAAAAGTAAATGAATCCATGTGAAAAATAAGTCAAATAAATATTAAGAACAAAAAGGTAGGCTATCGGTACTAGGGATACTTACCTAACAGTCAGGGGAGGTAGATGATCCTGTACGGATGCTATCCATCCATTAGGTGCACCGCTTATCCTCAGTAGGGTTGCGGGGGTGCTGGAGCCTATTCCATCTTTGGGCAGTGGACACCCGGAACTGGTGGCCAACCAGTAGCAGGGCACACAGAGACACCACTCACTCATTCACACCTAAGAACAATTTGGATTCACCATTTAACCTGAGAAGCATTTTGGGGAAAGAAACCGGAGTGCCCGGAGGAAATCCACGCAGGCACGGGGAGAACATGCAAACTCCAAACGGGGAGACTGTGATGGCTGGACTTGAACCCTAAACCTCTTCACCTTCGGGCTGCGCGCTAACCACCCACCCACCATGCCAAGGCTGTAAAATCTAAAATTAAAATATATATTAAATAGACAAATATAAAAGTTCTTTCTCATTAAACAATTTTGGGATTTTATTTTTCAAAATCGCTGGATTTTTACACTATATTAGAAATATGTTATTTCCTTTAGTTATTTAGCGCTTGATGTTGTTTTTTGTAATGTGCTCGAACAAAAACACCACACAATATTCTTTATACAATTAGTATGTAACATATTACTATGCTAAACATCTGCAAATGCAGAGTGAGGCATGCAATTCTTTTGCTTCATGACAGAGGGTGATAGTGAGACTATGGCTTCTGATTTTGCACACACTTCAGCCCCAAACAAAAGAATTTGTGATAGGATTAGCAAGCTAACAGCAAGTCAAGCCATCCAGTAATTTATTTATAGTTTTATGAACTTTTTTTCATAATGGAAGATGACGTATATATATATTTTTTAATGTATGCAATGTATTACTGTGCTGACCGTCTGTAAATGGAGAGTGAGGCACGTAGTTTTCTTGTCTCATTGCAGATGGCGATAGTAAGACAAGGGATACTGATTTGGCGCACTCCTCAAGCCCAAACAATAAAATTTGTCATAGTATTAGCAAGCCAACAGCAAGTCGAGCCACTCCAGTAATATTTTTGACTCACAGTATATCTGCAGTAATATTTTTTCTCCATGCATGGACTTTTTTTTCATCACGGAAGATTACCTATCTTTTGATACTTTTAGTCAAATGCACCAGAGCATATACTTCATTTATCGATTAATTCAAGACAATAAAAATAAATTATATGCTCCATATTATATTGCTTTTTTCGCCTTGCCAATAAAATGAATACAATTTTGGTTCATATACAGTGGAACCTCGGTTCTCGAACACCTCTCAGTTCGAACAAATCGGTTCTCGACCAAAAATTTCGGGAAATTCTTGCCTCGCTTTTCGTTCAAAATATCGGAGTTCGAACGCTGGTACGTTAGGGTGCGATGCTGAGCGGCGTACGATTTCGCACGAAAAACGATTTCGGTGATCGAACAAATCGGTTTTCGAACAGGGTTCTGGAACGGATTATGGTCGAGAACCGAGGTTCCACTGTATAAGTAAATCTGACTGTGCCTGACCAGACATGAACGTCACCCCACATCGCTATTACTCACTTGCGGGTTGAAAAGAGGTTTAAAAGAAACCAAAGTTCCGTACAGAAGTCTACTGGATTGAACAAAACGTCTTTATCGAGACGTAGAAAAACCATTTTCAAATTACATTTCGAGGACTAAATTCTGACCTCATCGACTATTTTTCAATTAAATTCGGTCCACTTTGGATCGGCTCCTTTAAACATCTATTTTTAGATTCAATCTCGCCTAAAACAGAACCAGACCAGTTTTAGCCCAAAATAGAACGTCCAAAAGACGTCTGGTGTTGTGTGGAGATTTATTAAATTTCGACAAACTTGAATCCAGTGAAGTCATCAAGCATCCCTGAGCAACCACAACCAACTCACTACTTAGAGCAAATTGAATCAGTCATGCAACCAGATGTTAGACAAACCAGCACAGACGACAGGCAAAGCCAATGGAAAATCCCAACATTTTTTATGAAAGGCTTGAAAGAGCATGTTTGACTCATAAAAACCTTGGCTGTCGATGTAATTATTATTTTTACACCTGCACGTCAGTGACTTGATGACAGCCTGGACCCCAAGCAAGCTGCAGAAGAAGAAGGCTCCTCCA
The DNA here is from genome assembly GCF_059441175.1 of Urocampus carinirostris. Classification (NCBI taxonomy): domain Eukaryota; kingdom Metazoa; phylum Chordata; class Actinopteri; order Syngnathiformes; family Syngnathidae; genus Urocampus; species Urocampus carinirostris. Next base: position 21,616,903 of record NC_142361.1, read on the forward strand.
CAGCGATGGAGTATGTTGTGCAACTTTTCAGGAGAAGAATTTCCGTGGGGATGCCAGAGATCTTTGGATACAGAACTTCAGGAAATACCGATGTTTTATGAAATCCAATACAAATATTTGACATATGGTTGACTCTCAACTCTCCGTCCCTGTTTTGTTGGGTATGCATTCAACACCAATGTGTAATATTCATGTTTCAACTGAGCGTGCCGTAAGGTTTGTGTCTCGTGAAGCACAGTAAGATTGATAAATAAATGAAATTCGGCTAATTGTTAGGTTGTAAGCATTAAATATGAAAACAGTTGCATTGAAAAAATGAAGTCTATGCGCTACTCCTTTTAAATAAAAGGTAGATAATAAGCAGTGTCTGAAATAACGTCTGCCCTGATGCCCATGGCATGCATCTTTTACGTAGGGCGTACAACATACAAAACGTTTCCGCCCGGGCGGCCGACAACTTTTTCAAGAAAAGATAAAATAAAAACCAAAAGTTTTTTTTCACATCAAACGTTTACTTTATTCCGATTTCGATATCTTCGTTCGGTTTGGAAATTTTGGTTTATTTGGCAATTTGCATTCTCGGCAGCCGATCAGAAGCCCGCATCGAATAACTTCGTGCTTCCGGACTTTCCCGAGCGTTATAAGGTCTTGCCTTTGCATATCATTTTCTAAAGTAGACACACAGAAAACGCAAGAAAAATTGATAAGTGGTTAGGAACCAAGCCAACACCTCAGCCCCAAAAGAAATATTTCAAAAGAAGTTAACAAAATGTATGACGCTACCAAAAGTAAAAGTACATTAAAAGCATCGTGGAAATAGGAGTTCACATGGCTTGTAGTAGACGACGCAACGCAAACATTGCGTGAATGAAGATGAGTAAATACAGGTACATACTGATGGCAGATGGAAAACAGCGATGTCATATATATGCAATGAATGTTATAAGTAGATTTATAATCAACTTAATTTTAAAGTGTTGTTCTGTTATATATTCTGATTATCAATCCTTAATACTTTGCAACAATGTTTTTTTTTTTTCCGGGGGGGGGTGGCGGGATTAGTCGTCTTATTGTGTTTCAAGTTTGGAAAAAAGGGGCAGGCAGCTTTTCAGAGTTGTCTGCCCTGGTGTCCGCTAACTTTTTATCATGAGTTTCAGACACTGTAATAAGTAGGAAAATCCCCCATTATCAAAAAAAAGGATGGATTACCTCGTTTAGCTGGTTTGCTAGTTAGCTTGTTAGCTTGCCACCGCTATTATTAATTCTATTGTTTGGGTCTGAGGTGTGCACCAAATCTGAACCCTTGGTTTCATTACTGCTCTCTGCCGTGAGGCATTTGATTTGCGTGCCTCACACTGCAGCTGCAGACACTCAGCAGAGTAATTTGTTACATACTGCATCTTTAGAAAAAAAAAAGGTATCGATAAATATTGTGAAAAAAAGTCAATGCACGAAAAAAAAGATTGGCTGGTTTGATGTTAGCTTGCTAATACTATAACTAATTTTTTTGTTGGGGCTGAGAATTAGAATCAGAATCCTTAGTTTCACTATCGCCCTCTGCCATGAGGCATGAGGATTGTGTGACTCACAGTGCATCTGCAGACGCTCGGCATAGTAATACTTTACATACTAATTGTAATAATACTATTCATAAAATTCAGATCTAGTGAATTTTTAAGCGCCCTGCAAATGGCTGGCAACCAGTTTCAACGATGTCCCCTGCCCATTGCCCGAACATGGCTGGGATGGGCTCCAACACCCCTGTGACCCTACTGAGGATAAGCTGTGTAGATAATGGATGGATGAATTTTTAAGAGAAATAGTCGTTATTGCATTTATTATGACTCAATAAGACATTTGTTTGATTTTATTTCACATTTATTTTTCTTCTCAGGAATGATTTAACTAATATTACACAGAAAAATAAAATTGATAACAAATAACTTTCACCTATAACATAAAACAATGGAAGCCAAGAATTATAGGAAACCCCTTCCTGTGAAAGCTTTAGACAATTTTTCTATAAATTAACAATTACATATTAAAGATATTAATAATATTCATACTTTAAAGTAACAAATTAGCGATTTTGAAAATGAAATGTCAGAACGAGAAGAGACAGTAGACCCAAACGTGTAACGTTTCTCAACAAACTTTATTGCGGAAGCGGAGAAGTCAGGCGCGGGGAAACAAACGCCAGCAAGTCGTCGATCGCTGGACAGGAGGAGCAGGTAGCTCACAGGATCGGAGCGTGGTCGGAAGGCGGAAACGAGTTGAGGAGCTTGGACGGGAGATTGGAGCGTGGTCGGTGGGCAGAAACGAGTCGGGCAGCCGGGGCGGGAGATCGGAGCGTGGTCGGAGGAAGGAGAAAGTCAGGGAGCCGGAGACGATCGGAAAACAGGGGCAGACGAGCAGGATACAGAAAGGATGGGACAGACTGGAGCCAGAGTCAAAAAGTGCTTGCCTTCCATGTGCTGAGGTTTGCTGACCGACTGACAAGGAGTGAATGGAAGCGTTGAGTTTAAATAGGAAGGGAACCAATCAGGATACGAGCAGCAGCTGAAGCCAAACGAGTGGGCACAGGTGAGGGAAATGGGCAATTATGACATGAAAGACCAAAAACCTGTACAGTTAAAAAAAAGAAAGAACTTTCACACTGAATAAATATAACCATCTATATTTTAAATTGTATATTACCACAATGACAGGTGAGGCACAGCCTCAACTACTTCTGACTTCACGTCATTGAACGCCACCTCCCTGTTTTAATGGCTGTGCATTTAACATTAACGTGTAATTTACGTGTTCCAACTCGGAAACTGTGACTAAATGCACGACATCTACATAATATTCCGGTGCGATTTTGTCGAGTCAGTAAAAATTTAATATAGACATTAAATGTGCAATTAACTTAAAACAAGGTAGTGACTACAGCATTTATACATCAAACAGAACGACAGCAGCCCATGATGCTGTCATTACCTCTGAACTGGGAATTTTCCAACCAACTCCCATAAATACTAACACTGTATTTACATTTTGTCCAGTGAACCTGAGAAGCAGTACCTCTGTTTTCTGGTCTGAGGTGATGTTGTCAGTTTGCAGAGGAATATTCTGTAGGCCAAGGACCACCGCAGCCAAAGAAAGCATACAGCAAATATTTCCACCCAAGTCTTAGAACAGAGCTGCATAGTGTACGCGCTGTTTTTCACATGGAGCCTTCAACGAAGGAGTAATGGAACGCCTCATGTGGGCCTGAACTGTGAATGACTTAGAAAAGGGAACATTTAATAGCTTGTTTCCCCAAACACTGACTATTAAAAAGACAGCAGACAGAAAATGTGTTTTTATTCATCTTTTTGCAATGAACTTGTACATTTTTTGAAAATGTGATAGACTTGGTATTGCCTATACTTTTTAAAAGACAAGTTTCATAAGGAACAACCCTAGAGTCATTGATATTGAAGGCATCGTTGATCTTGTGAGTAGTAATAGGTTTGAACTACCATCCTCTCTCACATTGACATTGAAGTCTTCAAGATAAAAGTAAAACATCCTAATGTCTTGATAAGATAAGATTACATGAAGTTCACAGTTTTATAATTCTTGCAAATTGAATGGAGAATGAGCATCCCTTCATATTTTGGCTTACTTGTCCAATGACAATAAGGGTCATTGATTCATTCATACAAAACAATTTCACGGTATATCAAATAGCTCACAATACCATTTCAAAACCTTTAAACAATAACAAAGAAATAGGCTCTTTGAGTCTTTTTACTTACGTTTATCTCAGTGAATCGTGTGACTGAATTGTATATAGGTCACGCTAAATAAATATTCTATTTTTTTGACCCCAAAAAAAATCCTTGTATTTTACGTCTATGACAATAAATCAACAGCTGTCAACTTTGATTGAATAAAATATGTACAAGTCAAGCTTTGCAAAAAGGTATTTTCTCTCACGAAACAGTTTTTTTCTCCATTTGGGGAGTTAATGAAATCAGTGTAAAAATACTTGGTTAGATAGAGCAGCACTGGGGGTGTTAGAAACTCCTTCACTTGGTCTATAGCTGGCATGTCAAAGGTCCTTGTTTTGGTTCATATAATTAAGACGTCTTTTTACCAGGATTGCAAGTCACTCTGCGAATGTTGAAGATCTACAGAGCACAAGTAAACGGAAGGAGACCAAGAGGAAGGTCGCGATTGACGTGGATGGATGGTGTTATTAGTGCACTGGAGGAAAGAGGTCCAAATATAGTGGAAGCTAGAGCTCTTGTTGGTGATAGGAATGAGTGTAGAAGTATTGTATAAGGATAGTGGGATGTTTAGACGTGTTCTAAGGGACCTGTATGATGCGGCAGGGGTAGACCAGTGAAAGCTGTCGGGCCCTGCTGTTGAACAGAAGTGTGTTGTGTCACCCTGACTTGGCCGCTTCCTTGCGTCCTGTTTCACCTGGAGGGAGGAAAGCATGACCGACTTGGGTGCCGAGGTGCTTAACTTGTTTGGGTTTTTGGGCAAATTCCTCATTGCAATAAAATAATAAAGATGAAAAATTGACATGCCATTCTCACACATGTCATGTGCATATTGAATTATTTTGCTCTGAACTGCTAAATTGTTCCCATGCTTGCCAGACAGATTTATATCTGCAGGCTCTACGTTAAAATACAAACACTGTCATACCTGATTATAAGACTCATCCTGAGAAAATGTACTAAAGGATTTGCGACAAGAAATTCGGACTTAAGTGTTCGAGATATTTGCTGAAGTTGCAAAGCCAGTGAGATCCCTTTCAAAAGACAAACAAAGAAAGGTTTTTGAGACCGAGGTCCTTTCTCACTGCTGAATAGAAAGACTGTGAGTAATAGTTGATGCAGCACAGATGCAAGTAAGCTCTTCCAGGATGGAGTCGAACCTTAACTCTATTGACGACTGTTTGCCTGACAGTAACCATGGGAAATCCAGTGTGTATCTTCAGCATGTGACTGATGAGCAGGAATAAGGGCGAGAGCGAGAGGGCGAGAGCCCTTGTCATTTCAACGGGACCGAAATACTTCGGTGACAGAAGCCAGACCCATTTAGCCAAGGTGCCCTATAAGTTAACTGTCACACAAGATAGGCCTTGCACGCTGTGGGAGGTTGTACTGTATTTCATTTACATTACAAGTGACAGCTGCAGTAATGCTCTAGGCCAGTGGTAGCAGTAGCGAGTAAAAACGTGACAAAACACGCCACAGAGGGGGGAGGAATTGAGTTTATTCTTGGTTCCAGTATAACATTGCGAAATACGTCTTCCGGCAATGTTATATTTTTTTTTATACCCTCGGTAAAATTAATTGTTTTATTTTCTTTAAATGTCCTGAAATTTAAGAGATCTTAGTGAATATTGCTATCAGGAAAGGTAACCCCTCAACATACCAGCATTTTTTATTGTAACACGTCTTTTTTGAAGAGATCTTGCTAAATCAAGCAGCTATTGGGCCACTTAGATAAACAAGAGCAGGAACTTACTCATCTTAACCTAAAATTTCTAGCCTGGGCAAATGGACCCAAAGACACCTGGGATCATTCAAACATTAGAACTTTACTCTTTCTTTTCTAAATTAGCTCTTCTAACCATTGTTCAGACAGTGTATTAGGTCCTCCTATTCAGTCTATTTGAATGCTGTTAGAATAATTATCTATTTCATTTTTTTATCTAAATACTATCCTACAATCTGTTACATTATTGTCATGTTTTAGTTCAGAAATTCTCAATGACCAAATCTGCATTATTTCTGTCAGAACCGGAACAGATGAACTCAAAAGTTTATTGGGATATCGAGGAAGTCAGGTAGTAGGAAACAAACGCCAGCGATCCAGTAATCGCTGGACAGGAGGGGCGAGCAGCTCATGGAATTGGAGCGTGATCGGAATGCGGCAAAAACGGTCAGGGGCAAAAACGGGTCGATAGCCGGAGCGGAATATCAGAACTTTGTCGGTGTTCAAAAACGGGTCGAGAGCCGGAGCGGGAGATCAGGGCGTGGTCAAATGGACAAAACGGGTCAATAGCCGGAGACAAACGGTAAATCAGGAACAGACGAATAGAAAACTGATAAAGATGGGACCGACGGGAGCCAGAGTGCTTGCCTTGCGTCAGCAGAGGTTTGCTGACGGACTGACAAGGAGTGACTGGAATACTGGGAATAAATAGGAGGGGATTCAATCAGGCAACTAGGAGCAGCTGGCGCCAAACGAGCAGGCACAGGTGAGTGCAATGAGTAATCATGACAATTGCTACAAGACATTGTCAACACATCAAAACTTGCCACTAAATAGCATTGTGCTGTTTGGTACAAGCAGGGGTCAGTAAAACACTGTATGGCGTGTCAGCAGGATGCCGGACAAACGTGGCGCCGACTTAAATGGGGATTGTACGATGTCAGAGAAATACAAATTTCTTGACCTATGATTTTTTTAATACAAAACTTAAAATTGGTATGATAGTTCATGTACTTTTGTCTCTATTCAAATCAACACTTATTTGGACTGGATAGGAGTTATCTTTACACCAAAGCATTAAATATTACACTCCATCTCTTTAAAAAGACTCCAAAATTTTGTCCGAAATATATTTTGGATAAATACTTTTGTGCAATTTGTTACATTATTTCTATTCAATTTTTACTGACCTTAGAAATCCCCAATGGCAAAATCTGCCCACTCAGAAAAAAATTAGTAGTAGACGTTTTTGAGGATTTAAAAAGGCATTTTAAAGACGACGTTTTGGGACGAAATGTGGACCATGTTGGATGAGGTCAAATTAAAGACTTTTGATAAATACACTTTTTACATTACTTTCAAGCGTGTGGATAAGAGAGTACACGGTTGGTTTGGACACATGGAGAAGATGGATGAGGAGCGAATGTTGAAGCGGATCTACAGAGCAGAAGTAAATGGAAGGAGACCAAGAGGAAGGCCGCGATTGACGTGGATGGATGGTGTTATGGTGGTTATGAGTGCACTGCAGGAAAGAGGTCTTAATATAATGGAAGCTCGAGCTCTTGTAGGTGATAGGAATGAGTGGAGAGGTGTTGTAAAAGACAAGTGGGATGTCTGGACGCGTTCTACGGGATGGGCAGGGCACCTGTATGATGCGGCAAGGGTAAACCAGTGAAAGCTGCCGGGCCCTGCTGTTGAACAGAAGAGTGTGTTGTGTCACCCTGAACCGAGTTGCATGGCCGCTTTTTTGTGTCATGTTTATCTGGAGGGATGGAAGCATGACCAAATTAGGTGCCGAGGTGCTTAACTTGTTTGGGTGTTTTGGCATTTGGGTTGGCCATGGTCCGAAAATTTTTGTGTGTGTTTTTTGCTACTTTTTTCTCCTTTTTAATTTTCTTTATTTTTGTGTGTTTTTGTCTTGCTGTCGGTCACCCCTCTTGAGGGATATGACCAGGGTAGAAAAGATAGAAATTCTCAAATTCTGCATTGAGGGTACAGGCAAAAACTGTGTGAACATACGCTGAAAAAAAACATCATAAGGTTTCGTCCAAAATAGTTCAATATGTGAAAAACATACGTTTTTCGTTCTAAATTTGAGGTAAATCAATCATCTTTGTGAAAGACTGCATTGGCACTCCATGACTTTGCCCACCCAACAAAAACACATTAAATTTATACCAAGGTTTTGTTAAAAATACGTTTTCTTGGGGTTGAAAAAAAGAAAAGTTGAAAAAAACGATTTTCAAAGATGTTCAAATGACAACTTATGGGGGAATACATTTGGACTAAATTGTATGAGGTAAAAAGAATACCATGCTACAATTAGTCACATTATTTTCACTCTGTAACCATTGACCTTAAAAATCCCAAACTACTACTTTTCCATTGAGGCTTTAAAACCTTGCCCACCTAGCAAAAATGGCCGTAAAGATGTTGAAAAGACAAGGAAATCAATAGAAAATAGCATGAAAACACCTTGAATAGACTTTTAAAAGACAAAAAAAAAATTCTAGATGTCTATGTCAGGACTCAATCGGGTCAATATAAAAAAAACAGTTTTGACCTAAGTTTCAACATCTCAAGAACTTCTGGTGCTGGGTTGCTAGTTTGTTTAACAAACTAATATGTCGTTTGAAATTCAGATTCCAAAGACTTAAGCTTGATACAATGTCACACTCACCTTTCAATTGCTTATTTTCTATTTTATCTTCACATTCCTGCATTCCAGTTCAGCAATGGCCCAGCATGTTGCTGCAGATGTGTTTTAACCATCACTTGGAGGTTCTTTATTTATATATCCATTTCCTCCAAGCAGCAGTCTGTGCATTCCCTTAATGCCATGCCCAAGGAGTGGCGCTGAGTCGGGGAGCATCTCATAGATTCTGGGTGACATCATGTGACTCCTTTTATCTTTCGGGGTCACCAAGAGCATCCCAAGACACTCTAATGAGATGGCTGGACTGCTATTTGAACGTAGCAATGCGGTCGGGTCATCGAGGGTGATTGGGAGGGGCTGTCTATTGACGGATGAGTGCCTGCTCTATAATTAGTGGAGTTGATGCCAACTAGACCAAACTTAGATCTCTCTTCTGATGTGTTGATGTTTGGAAAGACGGAGCGGTTGCAGGTCATTTGCAGTGATTTACATTTTGGGAGCCCACAGTTTGAGTTGATAAAAACAGAAAAATGTGGTCCTCGTTTTGATAACAGAATATATTTTTGCTGACACAGTTTGGGGACAAGGAACGAAACGATATATCACAATTATGGGCTATTAAGACCAGTGTCGGACGTATTTCTAAAAAAAAAAATCTTACAGTTATTAGCTACTTTATTTAAAAAGTGATTACATTACATTAAACACTTGGCTGGGAAACTCAATATCCATTCTGTTTCTGGGCTGTAAACCACTCAAAGATCTCCTTTTTCATTTCTGGGTACAGTCCAAAAAGGTTCCGTTTTTTTGTCCAGGCATGATTTATTGCAAACAGAATTTTCAAATAAAAAGACCAAAATTCAGCACACTTTTACCCTAAATTCTGTGCTCTTGATTTTTTGTTAGTTTGTAGTTCCTGTATAAGCCAGGCCACCCTCTTCACGCCATTCCAACCATTCACTACTGGTGGAATATGCGCATATAAGATGACTCCCTGGCGTCAGTATTTTATTCCATAGTTGAAAATTCGGCTTGGAATATAAGGTAGGGATAATATCTACATGAGGAGAATTTCACCGCCTTTGTGATTGAGACAATGCCACCATAACTTAAGTTATACCGTACTTTGTAGGTCAATTAGAGGTAAGATCGGGCCCAAAAAAAGCACCCGAGCCCGACGCAGGCCCGAGGGGTATTAAACCCGACCCGGACCGAGCCCGACTAATTAACTGGATTTGCTGGCCCGGCCCGAGGGGGCCCGAAATTACATATTTTATTTATAAGGAGGGGTGATTTATGATAACAAATTAAACTCTGCCTTTTGTTACAACATCTAGGCCTAAGTTAAATAAAACTTTATAAACATTTACATCTTTTATATTTCTGTGTCTGCACTGCAGATGTTACATTAAGCGACAATCTGTCATTGACGGTTTTTTTTTTTTGAGGTAGCGAAAACATTTAAGGGCGTCCGTCATTTTGACGACTTGATCATTGGGCCATAATCCACAGCAGCAGTAGTAGTACGTCCTTAAGATTTTAGCGCGGCACTATCATTGAGGGGGTGTTGACGTGTTGTGCCCTTTTCCGACTCCTATGCAAATCCCCCCCCCCCCTGATCGTATTCTATATAAAACGCTTATTAAAACTCTCACCAGAGTGCGTTTTCCTCGTCAGTTCTCCTCTCTTGAGTTTATCCTTAACTTCTTGTTGGTCCGACTCCATATCGGGGATACCAGGCCAAAATCACGCGAATTTGCGGAGGGGAAGATTATTAAGAGGACAGCATTCACGTCACGTCACGTGCACAGAGCATGCTCTGGCTCCGTTAAAAGCAATTACAGCTCCTTCTCCGTTTTATCCAAATTATTTATTTTATAACAAGTATTCCTTGGTCTAGTATCCATACATAGTTTAAGTATATATTTTTAATGAACATATATTTATAATTATTAATTAATTAAAAAAAAAAAAAAAAAAAAAAGCAGGACCGAACCCGACCCGACCCGACCGTATGACTGACATTTCAGGCCCGACCCGGCCCGAAATTGCCTCGGGTTCGGGTTCGGGTTCGGGCTCGGGCCATGAATCTTAGCTCTAAGGTCAATACAAACACCCTTCCAGGATTTTCCTCTTCTGGATGAGGGATGTTTGTGACAACAACTGATCAATTAAAGGATACTACAATTAACGATACAAAGTAGCAGAGTAACACAGTAACGCACCATGTAGTAAAGACAGTAGGATTACAAATGTTATTTATAATGCATTACAGTACTCGTTACCGAGAAAAGTAAGTGTTCCAGGAACATTTTCCTTTCTAAAGCGTTTGTCCTGACACTGATTGAGACCTAAAGGACAAGACCTGATCCCCAAAACCTTGGCAGTCACTCTTAAACTTCTCACTGAATTTTGAAAACAAATACAAAATCGGTGCAAGGGCTACAGGAATGGAAGGATGCTTTTAATACTCCAGACAGGGAAGCTTAAAGTTGGAGTCGGTTCCCCGGTGGCATTCGATCAATTCAATAGTCAATCACAAGTTGACTCATGTGATGACTAGAGTGTCACAGCAAAGGTCTCGGGGTGACACCCTCGGATTTGAACTTCACATTCTTGCTTAAATATATGGTCATGATGTTTACCACTTATCGCTTCGGGAAAACCGGTAAACATACTTGATTACCCGAGTTGGTAACTTATATTTTTAAATAGGGTTTGTATTCACTAACACTTATATTTTGAAAAGTTGTAGATGCCTATACATACTCATACATTCTCATACCATTCGAAAGTACAATTCCCTTCCCTCTGCACGAACTGATACAATAAAATCCCCTTAGATTCCACGGAAATATGTATCCTTAAAGGGACAGGATGTATTTTTTTGACCACTAGTTGTCGCTGTATTGTGCCGTTAAACCAAAAATGACACAAACTACAAGAAAGAATACAAACTACAGAGATTGAGAGTGAACGAAGCACATTATTTTTCTTCTAATTTTTTGGTCCAGGCTTTTGCAAGGTTTTTGAGGCTAATGATAGCAGCCAGTTGGCGGACAATTATGTTGGATCCCTGTGGGTGAGGTTCATGTTATGTACAATAAAAGCAAGTTTCTTGACTCATGAGAATTTTGAAAATAAAATGCAAAATTATATAATAGTTCATGCATTTTTGCTCATTAATCAAATCAATATTGTTTTTTTTTTTTATTAAATCAACTTTCTTTTACCACTGGGAGGTGCTACAGAATACACTTATTTAAAACAATTTTTTATTCATAAAATTTCAGGTTTCAGATCTTTAAGTGGCTTTTATAAGGCAGCCAATAAAGGTATTGTCCACAACATTAAGTACCAAATCTGGTTTTGGCGCTGATCCTGATACTGCATTTTGATACTTGCCCTTCTCTAAAAATGACATTGATCTCTGTCTCCGAGAAGCAAAAGCAACAGTTTATTTACAGGAAAACACCTTGTGACTTGTACATTTAAGAACACTACATATTTTACAGTCCTAATCAAGCTAACTCGTGAGCATTTTCAAGGGCTTTTGCTAACACAGTGGTAGTTGCTCCAAATAGTTACGTATTTTTTTCAACATTTTATCCCAGAGTACTTGAAAATGTGAAGAACCGGAACTGGAGGAGAACCCAACTGTGTGACGTTTCACATACAAGCCTTTTATTTTACGGGAAATGGGGCAGTCATGCACGTTAGGCAGCAGTCTGCCCTGGAATGAGAGGAAGCCAGAGGCCGACGAGATCGATACCAATTGTCCGAGCAGATATCGGACAGATGGGGTCGATACCGGACAGGACGGGACAGACAGGATTGATATCAAAACAGGATACTGAAATTAAGCAGGACAAACTAGACGGGAATGAAACTGGAGATCAATAATAAACGGAACAAAAATAGACGGGAACAACACCGGACAGAGTCAAAACCCACGTCTTGCGGGGCAGAGGTTCGTTGACAGACTGACAAAGGGAGAGTGAGACCACTGATCTTAAATAGAAGGGAAACCAATCTGTCAACGAGCCGCAGCTGGCGCCACACGGATGGGGCCAATTGGGCACCATGGCAACCGCGACAGAAAAACCCTAATAGCATAGCTTTTCTTATGCTACTACTTCTTGGTTTCATACCGTTTATATTTTCTATCACGTTTTCTATAGAGAAAAAAATACTAGTATATATTTATATACGCACACAAATGAGCAAAAGAAAAACGGCTAATAGGATTCAATTGCACGAAAATGAGGTAGTTTACCCTCATTTTTATACAAACAACGCAGTCCATAAACACAGTTAATTCATGTCTCACAGTTGAATAGTGAACTTTCTTACTGACGATCGTGTTGTCATCCTTATGAAAATCTTGCTCAACCCGCTCATCCTTTACCTGAGTAAATCAAGACTTTGCTTAATGTTCTCCTCTGCATTGTCATTATTGAATTGATTACAGACTCCTATTGTGTATTCCACTCAAAGAAGTAAAGTGATGGACCCTAACAATGGAGCTTAACGCCACTTCTGACAACAAAATAAAACACAACTGATGTTATTTAATTACGACTTAATACATTAGGAAGTTATAAATGAAGAAACTATAAACAATCATGACTAAATGTAGGAAGTGACGTATTTCATTACTGCAACACTCTATTTTACCCTGCAGATGTTGTAAGTGGGGTATTGTACAAATAACAGTGCAGTAAAACATGAAGTGTGTGGACATGCCAAGCGTTCAGATCAGAGAAGTGCATTCCTTCCGCTACGGACAGTAGGCTTCAGGATTCTGCCTTTTAAGGTAAGACCCCACTCGGATTCCCCTTTTCCCCACTACGTTGCGTGATCCCTCTGACAAACTTCTCTGCGTTTGTCTTTTGTCACCATGCAAACGTATCCAGAGGCAGTTTAAGGAAAGGTTCTTTCTGTATTTACACACACCTTCATCTTGTGGGCTTTAATTTAACCATTGAATGATTTGGTTATGGTTGAACAATTAGATATGAAGAAATGTCAAAGGTCGTCTTACAACCTTCTGTCCCTATCAATGGGCACATTTCTATGCATGCAATAAATGGAAACCAAGTATTGCTAGCATTTTGATCATATAAATCCATGTAAACACCGATAGAAATCCAATGGAGGTCTTAATTTGATTCGAAGTCCATGTAATCTGATTCCTTTGGTTTTCTGATTGTTCGTGCATAAACAGTTATCGCTTGCTGTATTGCAGTCTACCTATTGTGATTTTGCAACTTTGAAGATTTTCATCGTGCATTGTGTTCTGGATTCTGACGGGCTAAACAGAACAGGACACTTTCTATCGCCAACAAAACTGCACATCTTCACCCGCTAAACTTGCTTATGGAGCCACACAACGTCTTTGTCACTTCCTAGGGGCTCCTTGGTACTTTTTCAAAAATGTTTGTTAGGGGAAAAATATATGGTCTCTGTACACAGAACCGGAAGGTAAATGTGCCGTTTTCAATAACGTCCAAATTATGGTGGCAAAGCATCATGTAAAGGTAAGTGGATCAGGTCCTTAATCCATACAGTTGGACGATGAAACAGCAAGATAATTTTTGAAAATAAATTTGACAGTCCAGAAGTTTTTTTTGTAAAAAAAAAAAAAAAATATTGTCAAAAAAATACTTGAGCCTGTAAATTGGGTTCGTCCTTAAGTAATATTTGAACAAAGGTTTCTACTTAGCGGGTTCTGACTAACGTGGTGTGTTTTTGGAATGCAAATCCTGCGAAAAAAGAAGAATTACTATATAATATATATGCATTTGAGTTTACCCTCGTCCAGGATGTTTGTATGCCCGAAGGTCTTATGGGAATAGGAGTAAAGACAAATGATTCGGTCCCTTTTCCTCTCATGGTTGAACTGTGCCCTTTCTTTCACAACTTTTGTGTATATCACTGGAATATTGGTGGAAAGAATGTACAGGGTTTTTTATTGAATAGTTTATACAGCACTTCGAAATGCATTACATTGTGTGAAAGATGCTTCACAAATATATTTGACATTTACGAATATATGATTTAAAACAGAAATTTGTCTTTAACGTTGTTAATTGTTTTGCAAAACAATGAACTACTTTACAAGGGTTCAGTGTGCAAAATTTGGATTTACTAGGAAAACAAACTATTCATCATAATAAGCCATTGTGACTTTTTACATTCACCTGAAAGGCTTTGAGGTCGTAACTGGGACAAGCCAAGAAGGAGAAGTCAAACTTCCCAGTTCCCTCGAATGGACCATGAGTAAAAGCAAACTGACGGACAATGAGAGACAGGGCACTGTTAGCAGAGGCAGCTGATTGGATAACACATGCCCGTGTACAAAACTATCCATCCATCCATTATCTGCACAGCTTATCCTCAGTAGGGTCGCGGGGGAGCTGGAGCCCATCCCAGCTATCTTTGGGCAGTGGGCAGGGGACACCCTGAAATGGATGCCAGTCAGTCGCAGGGCACACAGAGACGGACAACTCACTCGCTCATTCACACCAAGGGACAATTGGAACCGGGCAATTAACCTGACATGGGAGAACATGCAAACTCTACACAGGAAGGTTCGATCTCACGACCTAAGAACTGTGCCGCACATGTGCTAACCACTGCGCTGCCGTGCTGCCCTGTAGAAAACTAAACACAACTAAAATGTAATTTAAGAAAAAAAATCCAAAAAAACGTGTCAGACAATACTAATGTGTCAGTGGGTGTAACAGTGTTTAACGTGCACTTGACCAACTTTCCAATCCCTCTGAAAAGAGTATCCGGTAATGGCCACTCATTCCAGTTGATCAATCGCACTAGTCCAGTTCAAAATATGTGATATGTCAAAAGGAGTGTTTGATAGTTTTTATGTTACTATATATGTTTTAGTTACACATTAACAACCCTTTTATCCACATAGTTAAGCACTAGGACATGACCTGATTTTGGAACCTGCTGCTTCTATTGAATGAAGCAGCCTGACTTTTTTTTCCCTATCCATCTGCCTTTTCCTCAGACAAGGAATGCAGATTCTGTCAAATTGCAAATTTTCAAATTAGTCCCTTTGAGAAAAAACATGACACAAAGATGGTTACAATTTACCAAACATTTTTGTCACACTACGCCAGTCCTGAATACAAGCCCAGTCCTTGTCTTCTCTTCCATGTAGTCAACAATTTTGGGGGCATATAAAACATTACTAAATCATCTTGCGTGACAGACACACTAAGTTTCCAAATTCGGCTCTTTGATTTGAACTTTTCCCGACAGTATTTTGTTTATTGGTCTGGCCTCTTTGGAATCCATCCAAAAACTGTGAAGACATTTTACTAGAAAACAGCTTGTTTGCTGCTCTGAGTTTTTGAATGGTGCAGATGTGTAAAACAAAAAAAACATAGTACAATAGATACACTGTTTATATTGATATTGATAAGCATACTTGCAAACATATTAAATTATCTTTAGTAGCCTTATTTTAGTTTACGTTGTTCTCAAAATGTTGTTGAAGTCAAATGCAAAAACGGATCTAACCCTCACCTGAACAGATATCCCAGGCTGGTGAGCAGCGCCCTCTTCTGTTGGTATTTTCTAACATTCTTATAAAGTACTGTACAGTATATTCGAGGGTTTATTATTAATTTTGTGTCTTTGGGTATCAATAATAATTATAATGATGGCAATTTTAACGAACTACAGGAGTCAATACTATTTTTCATTATTGGGTGTAGCTGCTGTAAAACCGGATGTTTAAAACTGTTACTTTTCACACGTTGTGTTACCAAATTATTCTGCAACACGAAATAAACATTTTTATTTGCTTATCATTTGAGTCATTTTTAAATTGGTACAACTTCAAAGAGGAACACTGATTGCTTCTCAAATTATGCAAATTATGTGAAGCATTTACTCAACATTTAATTTTGAAATTTCAACCAGAAGAGAAACGTTGTTATTATGACACAAGGTGTTGGAAGTGGAACTGAAGCGCGCACTCAAATGTGTCTCTCGTGTTTTGTACGATAAATTAAAACAATATTAAGCTCATATAGTTCATATTATATGCATGATTCATATCCTATTTTTTAGAATTCATGCCTGAAAGCTGAAACTTACATTTCAGGTTGCTCACCATGGAGTTTTTCCTGCTGCCGGTAACTGTGCCCTCCAAAATAAAAGCGAAAGTAAAATAACGCAGTGACACGCGGGGAGTTCTACCAAACTAAAAACAAACGTAAGATTTTGTTTTACCAAACGCCCCAGACTGTCCATTTAATAAAATAAGCTGCTGAAAAAACAATATTTGATCAAACTTAACAAGCTAGAACGTAACATTTTATTTTGCGTGATGAGCATTTTTACTACACAACATTTCAAATTGCATTTGAAAATGAATGGTGCTATATAATGTGTCATGATTAGCAATATGCTTCACCTGTGCCCGCTCCTTTGGCGCCAACTGCCTCGGACTCTGATTGGCTCTCTGTCCTGATTCAAACCCACTCCTATCTGTCCCCTCAGTTAACACTAGGCAAGCCTTTTTTTTTTACCCTGACCCCCACCTGTTTTTTGCTCCTGTCTGTCCCCCGGCTTCGGCCCATTTTTTATTCTGACCACGTCTACTCTCCCGTCCCGGCTTTTGACCTTTTTTGTCCCCACCACGTCTACTCTCCTTTCCTGGCATACGACTCGCTTCCGACCGCGTTTTTGCTCTCCTGTCCCGGCTACTGACCCGTTTTTTCCGTTCCCGACACCGCCAACGCTTACCACGGCAGATCCACTTCCGCGTTCAGAGCGACCTGCTTCCCGCGTCCAACAACCACCGTATCGTGGACGCAACCCCTTCTCTTTTTTCCAATAAAACTTGTGAAAAACGCAACGCAAGTGGGTCCTGTCTCCGTTCTGGTCCTGACATAAATACATTTTGTCTAGAGGTAATTATAACAGGAATTGATAATTCATGAAGATAGAAACTCGTTCATTGAAAGTTTAAATAAAGTAAAAAAAAAAAAGAGAGAGAGAAATTCAGACGTGTGAACCTCAGTATGCCATTTACATTCATTATTTGCAGGGTTGGGTAGGGTTACTTTAACTGGATTACTTTCAATTACTTTTGGATTACTCCAATACCAAACATGCTAATAAAAGACAAAAGAAACTAAATATGAATAAAATTACTAAATTTTGTGCAGGCTTGGGGAGTAACGGAATAGATGGAACGGCAAAAATTATGTTGGCAAGCTGTTTGGATTTATTTTCATTTTGTTTCTGTCGCCTTTTATGTTAGTTTTGCCGGAGATCAAAGAGATCAAAGCCAGGAGAGAAAGCTTACTGCGTGTTGTGAGTCATCATTTTATTCATATTTAGTTTCTTTTGTCTTTTATTAGCATATTTGGTATTGGAGTAATCCAAAAGTAATTGAAAGTAATCCAGTTAAAGTAACCCTACCCAACCCTGATTATTTGTATAGCCCTTAACCAAGAAATGTCTCAAAGGACTGCACAGGAACTACACTATCCACTGACCTGAAACTGACATGTGGGCTTCAGAAATTCACTTATTCAATTCTGATTACCAAGCATTATATTTGGTTCAAGTCTATTTTTTTCAATTAACTTAAACGTTGAATTGCATTAGGCTTTTTAGAATAAATACTTAACTGTTCAAATAATATAGTTTGTTTTGGCAATAGTGATCTCATATTATAATAATTATAGTATTTGTAAATATCACTTTAAAAGCTTCTCACTTTTCTTAAAACACAAAAAGTCAGGCCTTACAAGGGACAATTTGCTAAATGTAACGGAAAAAAGACAAAAATATATTCAACTCATGGCTTTTCTCAATATCATATGATGAAAAGGGGAAAGTATTCCAAAATACATTCATTGTTTTTCTTTCGAAAACAGCCTTAATCAAAAACAGCTACTTGTTTGAATTTCGAAACAATTTCACAAACTATTTGTGCTCAACCCCATAATAATACCGAAGACCATGCAAAAAAAGAAAACTTATTGTGTGAGAATATTTTGGTCATGATTGCATAGTAACTATTCTTATGCCGGCGACCACAAACTTTGGTTTTTGTCTTGTGTGAAACCAAAACATGTTTGCAGGAAGTAATTACTGTTTTTTTAAAATAGAAAGGAAAACTGGCGTGTACATGCTGATATGTGTGCAACCAGATGGGGGCACACTGCCAGCACCGAAAGCTATGTGTCCTCTGTCAGCATTGATTCCCTCAGAGTAGGGGTCGGGAACCTATGGCTCGCGAGACAGAAATGGCTCTTTCTATGAGAACCTATGGCTCAGAGACAAATTGATTGCATGCAAATTTTCTCCATCTCGTTCAAAACTTGAGCCATGGATCCTGTTCAGATCCACGAAAAGCCAAATTTAAACTTTTTTATGATGCAGTACTTTTCAGAATATATAGGGCATGTTTTCACTACAATTTACAGTCAAGGTGTCACACAGAGAAAACTCGTTTCGGCTGTACAACCCACAAGAATCCCTTACATAAAAGCTCACTATATAATCTGTGTTCAGTGTTCAGATACTTTTTAATGAATAAACGGAACAAATTGTAAATACGCTAAAACACCTGAAGAGAACTTAAAGTTATTTGATTGGGTAAGTGGGAGGGATGGGTGGAGCTATGCAAAAGTGCAAGCACTCTCTCCCATCTCTCGCCTTACGCCAAAGGTAAGCACATCAGGCTCCCTGTTTGCAGAATGTTGTGACGTTATTACAAAATAACTGCTTGCATCTGGTTTTGAAACCAGTATGTATGAAAAAAAAGGGTCAAAATAAGTTTAACCGATCTTGAGTAATTGCAAGAAAGAGACAATTTCAAAATGGTATGTTTGTTGATTTTGGGACACAGGCTCTGGCATTATTCTCTTTTCATAATTTTTATCAAATCATCAAAAATAAATGTGCTGAAGACTAAGCTTTTGTCTGGGGCGCGGGTTTAGCAATTTAGTTAATTTGTCTCATAATATATGGAGTGGCTCTTTCCCAAAATAAAATTATTATATTTTGCTTTTCTGGCTCTTTGATTCAAAAAGGTTCCCGACCCCTGCCTTAGAGGGTGGGGTGCAGTATTTAAAAACTTAAGGGTGCAATCACAACTTTACACCAGGAGATAGCGACAGAGAGTCACACATGATTTGCCTGTAGGTACATGCATTACTTAAAGGCGCTAGAACAAATTATTTTTTCTTTTTAATATCCTTTTTTGGGGTCAAGGTTGGAGTTTGGAATTTTCTAGAAGCGGGCCTTTTCTTACTTTCACCATTTTTTATGCTTTACTGAAAAATATAAGTACACACATAAAACACTACCGTGTCTTTCCAGCATCCCCTCTGCCCGCTTTCATCGAACCTAATGTGTTTCACCCCGAGCAGGTAAGAAAAAGTATTTTGTTTGCTACCCCAATTAAAATAGAGAACATTTTTAACACGTCAGAATACTTCAGAACAGTACTGTTATGGGTATGCATTTCAAGCCTTCATAGAAGTGGTAAACTAGGACCCGAAGGCCAAATGCATCTGGCTTTTCAATCTAGCCCGCCAAACAAAAATTGATGAATTAATAATAATAATATATATAATGGTAAATAAAGTCCTAAGAATACAAATATTTTGTTGATATGGTGCCACTCTTGTCCCCTGTGTCCTTTTTTGTGTGTCCCCCGTTAAAATAGATTTTCCAAAGAGCACTAAGCTCTAGTGCGGTAAAAATCAACATTTGATTTTACTGTACTTTAATTTGTCTTTTATTACAGTTAATCAGGAGCAGGAACCCCTATGATTTGCAAAAATCCGCAAAGTAGCTAACGCCTCCTTTGAAACATGCACTCGGCTGGTCCCTGCTCTCAGCAACAGTTGACCGAAGATAATGGATAGCCGCTGCACTGATGGTGTTCATTTTAGGGGAAGAGAACCACAACAAAGCCTACGCGCAAAACAAAAATTTGCTCTTTTGGCCCCTGCTTTCAACAATAGCTAACCGAGGATAATGGATTGCTGCCACAACGGTGCACTTTAGGCCCGCCTACCGACAAAAATGCCTTATGCTAGTTCACGCTTGCAGCACTATGGGATTGGGGTCATGGATTGTGGACGCACAATTGCATTTAGTTGGAATATCCACTTTTTATGAGGACGGTTGGGAATTTTGTTTTATCCCGAAAAAATGTGGTATTGAACGTTCGTAATGAAAATGGCTGACAAATGAGGAAACGTCTCATTGCGGTGCCCATTTAACAATCAGGAACCTGAAATTAAAGGAACAGTGTAAAAATTGACCACTAGATGCCTCTGGATTGTATGGTTCCACGTAAAATGAGTGCTACAAAGTACAAGGAAGATTAACAAGTAAGGAAACTCAAAGTGTCCAAACCAAACAATTGTTTTCTAAATTGTTTACCCAGTCTTTCAAAAGGTTTTGGTTTTCTTGGCAGTGATTAGCACATTGGAATAACACTGGAAAGGTCCCCGGCTCGAGACCAGGTGGAAAGATTTGTTGGCCTCGAGAGGGATGGGCAGCACCAAGATGTACTTGCCCAAGACACACCCAAGGAAATGGTGCCCCTACGACCTTATAAGTTAAGGGATCCAGCCAGCCATCCACAACCCTTATAGCAGCAAGATGACGGACAATCATGTCAGCTCCCAAAAGCTTTGTGTTAAGTAAAATGAATATTATCTAAAAGATGCAGGTTTGGGGTTTTGGGGTTTTTAAGGGTTATTTATCTATCTTCGTTATTCATTATTCATTATCCGTTATCGGTCAGTTCATAATACGCTACAAAGCCTAGGAGCCCGGACACTTACTCTCAGCCA
This sequence comes from Urocampus carinirostris, assembly GCF_059441175.1. Taxonomy (NCBI): domain Eukaryota; kingdom Metazoa; phylum Chordata; class Actinopteri; order Syngnathiformes; family Syngnathidae; genus Urocampus; species Urocampus carinirostris. Next base: position 21,637,906 of record NC_142361.1, read on the forward strand.
AAAGGCCAAGCTAAGGTCCTAGCCCTAAAGCCTTGTTGCGATCATTGCGAATGCACCGTTCCCGGAGCTACTGCAATACCGGGCCGATGCGTGGAGTGGACAGAGCAAGCTCTTATTCCATCTACCGACACAGACCAAAAATGACAGCCGGCTTATGACAGTACCATGTATTTTCTCTAATTAAAAGAAAATGTTTGAATAATAAATAGAGTTTTTTTTACCACTGGGTGGTGCTAAGTACACACAAGGTCCCCTTAAAGGAATAACAGCCATTAAACGAATGCAATTTTACAGAAAAATTGCATGTTGTGGATTTGGAGTTATTTCTTTAAATATGTCAGTCATATAGCAGGAAGCTTTATATTCTGTATCAATTAGCATTAGAATTCATTATGAGTGTTAACAATCTCCCAAGATTTGCTTTTAGTAAGTCTGAAAAACTGTGGTATTGTACATACCTAACTCACTTAAATGCATGAGAAAATGTGTGAAATTTGCATTGTGAGCAGCCTGCCTAATTAATGGTGACATATTGTTTTAATCAACACAAATGGGCTATAACGTTACATATTTCTTATTGTGTTAGCAGCACAAATGCTTAGTGTTGAGTGTGCCACTGCTGCGTTTATAACAACTTTGCCCTACTTTCTAATCACGCAGTTTTTGAAAATGTAGTTGTTGAACTGCGTCACAATTTAGACAGTCTGTAGTCTTGAAATTGGGACAGCGGTCATACAGTGTATTGCGAAATGGTCCCCACAACAGCTTTTTGTCATATTGCCTAATTTCAGGCTTCAAACTCTATCCATCTACCCTGGTCAAATCCCTTGAGAGAGGTGAACGACAGCAACACGTACACAAAAACAAATAAAATAAAAAAGGGAAAAAGTAGCAAAAAATACACAACATTTCTGCGTGACCATGGCCAACCCAAATGCCCAAACACCCAAAAAAGTTAAGCACCTCAGCACCCAAGTTGGTCATGCTTTCGTCCCTCCAGATGAAACGGGACACAAGAAAGCGGCCATGTCACTCGGGTCAGGGTGACACAACACACTCTTCTGATCAACAGCAGGGCCCGACCGCTTTCACTGGTTTACCCCTGCCGCATCATACAGGTGCCCTGCCCATTCCTTAGATAGCATCCAAACATCCCACTATCCTTTCACAACACCTCTCCACTCATTCCTATCACCAACAAAGCTCTAGCTTCCACTAGATTTAGACCTCTTTCCTGCAGTGCACTCATCACATAATTCATCCATGTCAATCGTGGCCTTCCTCTTGGTCTCCTACCATTTACTTCTGTCGATCCTCTTCAAAATTCACTCCTCATCCATCCTCTCAATGTGTCCAAACCAAACGAGTACTCTCTTATCTACACGCTTGCTCAGTTCCACTACTACTCCAGTTCTGTCTCTCACAATTTCATTTCTCAGTCTATCCAATCTTGTCACTTCTGGAATACTCCTCTCTCTAAGTTTCTGCACCATACAACACAGTCGGCACAATCACACTCTCATACAGTCCCCTCTTGACATCCATACTCTTGTTGCTCATCACTCTCCTCAGAGCACTCAAAACCTTACTTCCTTGATTCACTCTTTGCAATACCTCGCACTCCATTCCACCATCTGCAGACACATCACAACCCAAGTACCTAAAGCTTTCATCTTCTTCCAGCACCTGTCCATCCAACCTTATTTCCAACTCATAAACAAAAAAAGGTAAACATTTTCAAAGAATCAACAACATGACAAAAATGTGAAAAGAAACCATACATATTCAAGATTTTATATTGTGCTTCCAAAAAGACTTATGACCCTCTTTTAAGTTAACACTTTGTACAACATCCGTTTGCAAGTCTTTTTGGGTCTTGAAACAGAAATATTTGCCCATTCTTCCTTACAAAACTGCTGAAGTTCTTTAAGGTTCTATTGTGATCGTTTGTGGACAACATTTTTCAGATCCTTCCAAATTCTTCATAGGATTTAGGTCTTTGACTTTGGCATTCAAACACCTTATTCTGTTAGTTTTGAACCGTTCCATTGTAGATTTTGCTTTGTCTTTAGGGTCGTTGTACTGTTGTAATGTGAACTTGTGCCCCATTCTCCGGTCCCTTGCAGGCTCCAACAGAATTTCCGCAGGAATTGCCCTGTATTTGGCTCCATTCATCTTCCCGTCAACTCTAACAGTCTTCCCAGTTGAAGAAAAACAAATCCGTAGCATGATGCCTCCACCACTATGTTTGACAGTGGGGTGGTGTTTTCAGGGTGATGTGCAGTGTTACTTTTGCCAAATGTAACGCTTTGCATTCAGGACAAAAGGTTCAATTTTGGTCTCATTTGAGAACCTTGTTCCACATGCTATTCATGCCTTCCATGTGGCTTCTTGCGAACGTCAAATAAGCCCTTTTATGGTATTCTTTCATAAGGGGCTTCCTTATTGCCACTTTTCCATAAATGTTAGATTAACACAGACTACAACTAAAGGTTGTCTTTTGCACTGAGTTTACCACCTCAGGTGTGTATGCCTGCACGTCATCTAATGTAATCATGGGCCTCTTGGTTGCTTATTTGATTAGTTGTTGACATTTTTGGGCTGGAAATTAAGAGAGACGGCTAGGTCTTGGTAGGTTTGCAGATGTTTTATGCTCTCTCCAATATGATATTACTGCTCACACAGCGCTCTGGGAGATGTGTCAATGTTGCAAAATCTGCTTGTATCTCATTCCTACTTTTAACTTTTTCCTAATATTTTTGCCTACATTTTGTTTTTTTTGTCACTATACAAAATGTTTTAATAATTTTGTTCCACTTGACAATTTTGTCTTACATGTTGTTGATTCTTAGAAACTATACGAGTTCTTGAACTTAAAATATGAAGCCTGAAATATGACAAAAACTTCGCGGGTGGTCAATACTTTTGCTAAACACTGTATTTCATTTAGCCTCGATTCCGAACACAATTTTAATCAGCGCTATTTTTATTTTTTTCATATTTGTACCTCCAAACTCTGATATCCTATTTTCTTGGACCCAGCTTTTCACCTCTCAATCAAACGTGCGAAGCAACTCTGCTGTTTATCTCCACACAAGCTTGCACATAGGATGAATACAAACTGATGCGCATCAGTTCATTTAATTTCCGCTTATTTTCCCGAAATCTTCACACTGCGTCAAGGATAAAAACGCAGCTCGTCATCATATGCACAATCACGCCTCGTTTCTGAATAAAAGCGAGGAGGGTAATTTAGAATGGTATTTGTACTGGTTCTGCGTGATTCATATTCATAACGTGCCCGAATCTATCATCTTGTCCTTGAGTTGATGAATCTGGTGCAAGTGTTTACGTGCCCGCACTCTTCTTGTTTATTCATGAAGAAAAACCTCGAAAACCCGTTTCAAATGTGAAGTACGGCCCTGCTTCCCTTGTTGTGAATATATTGGAGGGGTGTAGAAACTAAAGTTGGATGAGCTTGCAAATCAATATTAGAGAAAACTTGGTGTAGGGGGGGGGGAGAAAAATAGTTTGACAAGGAAGCTCTTCAAAGCAGTATTTCTCAACTGTTGGGTCGATGGGTCACAGGGCTTTGCCTCGGCAAATAATGCGAAGAAGAATCAAATTCGGAGGGTCAATTGCACTCTTTAACAGTTTTAGACCCGTTGAGTTAATCAGTGCGTTTGAGAGGGACTACATCTCATTTTATTGTGATTTTGTTGGGTTTATTTCCCCTTTCTGCCAATTATCAATGGATCCCAAGAATGTTAGAGATAAGGGGAAGGAAATGTGGAAAACAGTGACAACAATGATCGAGAAAGAAGGAAAGAAGGATCGAAGAAGGAAATTATTGCGAAATAGGAAAATGGTGTATGTGTGTCTGCCATTGAAGCACTTGAACGTACAGTAAACGGTTTAAAATGTAATATATTTAGCTTTTGGTCAGAATATTAATCTTTATTATCTACATAACTAAATAATCGTCGATGTTTAGAACACACTATATCAATATTTTGAATTTATTTTATCATGCTGTTAGTTTAAAGCACTGAAAAACAACATTTATCGGATGATGAAAGGGCTGCATCGGAGTTGTAGCAGGAGAAGACTTCTGATCTTGGTAGGCATGGAAACCATAACTATCCATTTTATGAGGGGTAGCCAACCCCGACCCATAGAAAAAAACAGCCTGGAGAGGAATGAGCATGCCAGGCGATCCGTGAACCTTATAGTCATAACAAAATATATTGTAATATCCTCCATTATTCTTAATGCTTAAGCTTTTGCTGGTCCGCCCCATGGCGACTTTTCATGCCAAGAGCATGTCGCTGTGATTAAAGTCAAGTGTGTGTGGAGTTGGTAGGTGCCCTGCATACAAATTGACCGTGGATCAATAACACACTGAAGGTTACACAGGAACAAAAAGTTTGTGTTAGATAACAGCTTCAACAGAAGGATACATGGATCTTGTTGTTTCCAAGTAGTTAACACATATTTTTTGGGGTAAAGGGCATTATCTGTTCAAACCTGAGCATCATTTTCATTTGGATTCATTTCAAAGTAAAAAGTACAGTATGTTTTTGTCAGCCTGTCTCAAGTGATGTTAATTCATATATTTTATCATTCAACATATACTTTACCTTACAAATGATAAGAAGCAATTTTTCACAAAAAAATATGTGGTATGCTCACTTTGTCTATTTACAAGAGACTATCAACTAACCTTAACATATATTAAATATACAAAATGTACATATATATCTTTTTCATTTTATGTTGTCGAATTCGTGTTAATCTTCTGAAGAAAAATATTTAGTTGAAGACACTTAAAAATTCCACACAGACAGTTGTAGGCAAATCAGGGGTCCTAGTCAAGATAAATTGGCATCACTAGAGTATTTTAATTTTCATTTTTTAACCTTTTTTTAACCTCGTTGTATTGTTTATTTAATTTGTGTTTTCATTGAGAACAGTTTCTTGTGTCTCATACGTTTCAGTAAATGCAGTTCATTAAACACAAAAGTACATAAACCCCCCGCTAGTGGGTGCTTCTGTTATTGCTGGCTCCCTCCTTCACGGATTTTGAATGCAATTGGTTTTGTCTTGTCATTGATATCAATGTTTCATGCATTGTGTTCTGAGGTAGCCGGTAGTGGGGGCAGATGAGAGGGCCCTCTGTGCTGGTTGGGTATGACTGTGTGTGCGCAACTGTGATAGGTGGGTCAATGCCTTCAGTCAAACAGCGGGCGGTGCTGCCTCTCAAAACAAACTGGGTAGCATATTGACAGCTTCATCAATTAAATTGGACTCTTGGGAAAGTCAGAAGAGAGCAAATAAATGGTGAACACCAGGGGGCGCTCCGTGGATAATTATTGGTGTCAGAAGCGACTGGGTGGTGTCTTTGAGAAGGAAAGAGCTCTGCTTCTTGTCCAGCATAGAACTGGCTAAGAACTCCCCTAAACCACTGCTGCAGACACTGTATCTTGCCAACGCCAGGTCCATTACCCATAAAACGGATAACCTGGAGCTACAACTTGTGGGAAAACACTACATTTAGGACGGTTTTATTTTAATAATTTGAGGACACCTGATGCGAGCCAGCCACTCCCTAAATTCCTTTCTTACACTGGAAGGAGCAGCCCTCCAATTTAGTTTACTTTTGTATAAATACAGCAATATACATTAATTCAACAGCAATTATGTGTAGTGTTTTATTTGGAGATCCATAGTTATTTTGTTAGAGTTGTATACTCTCAGTCGGTAATGGCGTCATCTTGAGGTAAGTTTGCCCCTTAGGGGCAGTTATGAAAGTCTGACGATACCTCTGAATTTTTCACGCGTAGTTCTGGTTTTCTTAAAATGCAAATACTGAGGGATTTCTGTACACTCCCAAGTGTCTTCAAGCTACAACCCAGGAGACATATGCGGTCAACTGACTATTTTCAAAGGTAGTAATATCTCATTAGCACCGCTTATCCTCAGTAGGTTCGCGGGGGTGCTGGAGCCCATCCCAGCAATCATCGGACATTGGGCAGGGGACACCCTGAACTGGTTGCCAGCCAATCACAGGGCACACAGGGATAGACAACTTGCTCGCTCGTTCACACCTAGGGACAATTTGGACCGGCCAATCCACCTGAAATGCATGTCTTTGGAATGTGGGAGGAAACCGGAGTGCCCGGAGGAAACCGAAGTGCCCGGAGGAAACCCACGCAAACACAGGGAGAACATACAAACTCCGCACAGTAAGTCTGGTAGCTGGATGTGAACCCACACAGGAGGTTCCCGAGACCTTAGAACTGTGCCGCACACGCGCTAACCACTTCGCTGCCGTGCTGCCAAAGGTAGTATTAATTTTTGTATAAAATACAATTTTTTTAGTAATACAGAAATGTATCTACAATTTTTGCTATACTTAAAGCATCCGTGTTTAATATTCGACAACTAGAGAACAATTTTTTGCGTTTTGTCAGCTTTTTTCAACTGAACGGCGAGATGTGAAGTGACCTGTTCCCCGGCTCTGTTATGGCCGGCCTCCTCTGGTGATCCTTGATGCGCGCATGCAATGCAATAACGTTCCACCCCACATGCCAGGTAATAAAGCTTATGCCTATCTGTAACTCAGTCACTGTGGATAAATAACTGAAAGAATATTATTCACACGATCCAACATTGCAATATCATTTCCTTCACATTGCAAAGCAGGATTCGGACCCAACGTTGAATGTGCCACATGGCAGAGGGCAATAGTGAGACCAAAAATTGTTATTTGGTGCACACTTAAGCTCCAAACAATTAGCTATTGCTTTTTTATGCATTTCCTGTAGCAAAAAATCTCTAAGACCTGACCTTTAGTGATTGGTTGTTTAACATTTCCAACATAAAGCTTCAGAATATGGCATATGTGTGAACTTTTTGACAGTTCTTATGTCTCCTGTTGAAGGCCGCTGTATTCCGTATGCATGGCTTCATTAAACCTGACGAATTTTCTATAGGGTGTGTGGAACAGCCATTAACCTTTTGGCTTCACTCACGGAAATGTCTTTTAAAGGCTAGGTGGGGACGGCAGGGTGACCGAAACACCATTCATCCCTCCCATCAAGAAAAGTATCTATAGTAACAAAGCCCGCCATTTTTCATGCTGGGCAACGTTGATGGTGGTGTCATCAATCACGATCACCAGGTAATGTATAGTTACCCGTCTCTTGGGATCCGTGATTGATGAATTCATCAGGGCACATTTTCAAGGCAAACAGATATTTTTAAAACTGTCTAATTATGGGGTATCGGTACGTAAGGAACCAGAAATAGACTTTGGGAGTGGGCGGTTTAAAACTGCAAATGGCAGAACATGCAATAAGTTTCGACTCCCTTCTTGGCCTTTCCGTCCAGTTTCCAAGCATAATTAAATAAGCCGATGGGTGACAAATATTTTGAGTTATTTGGAAAAAATATACTTCATTTTAAAGCATGCGTGTTTCCTTGTGATATTTGCACTGCTTTAGCACAGTCAGATTAACAAATAAATTAACTTACATCATATTCATTATTTGATTGGCAGAGCAAAAAAATGATAATATTTCAATTGTAGTATAGAAAAATGTTATATTGTTTTACCTTAACTTACAAATAAACTTTACGCGCAGCTCCATATGAATAAAAGTATCATAGATAGGTAATACTCCAAAATGATAAAAGTCTGAGCAAAGTGGGTAAAAAATAATGGGATGGCTTGACTTGCTATTATCACCAATTCCTGTCTTATTTGGTGGAGAGGATCCAAACGCAGAAATATATATCAATTTGAAAGTTTTAATGAAAACAAAGGGAAATAACAATTGGCGCTCAGCAGATAAAGGAAATTGAATTACAGCTAACAAATCACAGTCCAAAAATACTCAGCTGGATAAATATACATTTTTACCAAGCAATGTAAGGCGTGGAGAGTGTTGGTGAGCTGTCCAGACAGGCAGATCAATACATGATCTGACACTGAGGATCTGTCCGTGCTGTCCTTAAATGCAGACCTTTTAATGAGCACCATGTGTGTCTAATCTGGTAATTAGTAGCCTGGCGCCCTCTGGTGGGCATTTTTTGTGCAATTCTATGGTGTGGTGGTGAGGTGTAAAACCAAATCGGAATCATTGGTCTCACTATTACCCTTTGCCCTTAGGCAAGACAATTGCATGCCTCGCTCATCTGTAAACGCTCAACACAGTATTTTGTTACATACTGCTCCTTTTGAAAGAAAGCACCGATAAAAAGATGATCCTCTTTTATAAAAAAAAAAAAAAGTAATGCAATGAAAAAATAAATACTCAATAGATTAACTTGCCGTCCGCTTGCTAATACTATCACTTATTTCATTGTTCGGGGCTGGGGTGTGCGCGGAATCAGAATCCTTTGTCTCAATGTCATCCTCTGACATGAGCCAAGAGAAATGCATGCCTCACACTGTATTTGCAGACACCCAGCACAGTAATACATTACAGAATAGAGTAAATGTATTAATACTATTGATATTATGTAAAGTTAAGATTCAGCAAATTTTGAAAACTGAAATCAAATTTTGGAGTTTGAACTGAACACTGACAAAATATTACAGGTGATGCTGTCACCTGCCTTACCTGACTGCACATCACTGACGTTTCCGCCAGGTGAGTATTTTCCATCTAATACAGGTCACACATTGACTGGATTTTTTAAATTTTTTTTATCACAGCCAAGCAGAGTGGAACTGCCAACGGATTTGCACATATTTGTTCTTACCGATGTGTCTGCTGTCAGTGCCCCGATGTCTGAAAGAAGCAATCAAAAAGTAATCCTGTCAGGTTGGAGCATGGCCAACTACGTGCTACCCTACAGACACAGAGGAGTGAGGAGCAGTGTATTGGAAGTTTTTTTAAAAATTGAAAATATGAATTTCCATTTTTATTCCTATGGTCAAACATGCAATCGAGAGAGTACGTTGTCATCCATGGAGAGCCACATTTTACATAAGGGGGCATGCTTGTACATTGGTAGAGCGTGTGTGCTGCAAAGATTCAGCTGTTAGAGGATCAAATTAGTTCTAGGAATGAAAGGGACTCCGACAAATAGTTTGAAATAGGCAAAATGACAGTGATTTCACCGGCATATATCATATCTAATGTTTCTTTTATTGAACAGTTGAAATCAGCGTTGAAAGCTGAGAAATACATTTTGGGTTACTTATGAATGCAAAGATATTATGATTTATAATAACTTTAAATATTAAACATGGAACTTTTTGTCCCCAAAATCTGCAAAATAATTCATGGGATACGGATCTTGTAACCAACTGGGTCTTTGGGACACCACTCCCTGTGGTGTGTCTTGGGCGAGTACAAAGTGGCGGCCTGTCCCTCTCTAGGTTATTTTATTTTTGGCAGTTTTTTTCCCCGCAAATTGAAACAGATTGTACTGGTTTAAACGATTACCACTAGCAAAAGAAGTTACCTGATCTGACTCAGATACAGCACCCTCCTCATCTGGCCACCGTTAATTTTAAGTGAAAAGGGTCATCCTACTCTTCAGAGATGAGCTGCACCTTGGCATTGACAGGCAACTGAGTGTAAAAATACTGATCGCTGGCATGTGAAAAAATAGTACTTAAAATGAGCAAAATTATCTACCAGCAAGAGTTTTTTTCAGTATGTGAGTGTCACATCAGAAAATAATGAGATTGAAATCTGTTTCTGGAAATAGTAAAGAAATCCAAATAGAAATGAATATAAATGAAACAGGAGAAACATGGAGTGGACTGTTTTAAATTATTGTGATCGAGAAAAGGGTGTTGCATGCCAAATTTAAAGTGTAGAATAATTCTCAACCCTTTTTTCAAAAGATTCAAAAATGTTCAGTGATTGGGTGAATAAATGACTACCTGAATTGATTAATTGTTTTCCGTGTTCTTGTGAGATCACCTTTGTTGTCAAACGAAGTTATCGACCAATCAACAATTAACATAATGGCTAAGCAGAATAGGGTGAACTGGCAAAAATAACACAAACAGAGCTAACAAGGGGTGAACCACCCAGGACTAGGCAGGCTAGCCGGCTGCCATAAAGGACAAAACAGGACCGATCGGCAATAAATAAATAAATAAATAAACGGACCGCTGACTGAAAACAAGATGAGCCAGGATAACCATGAGCCACAGCATCAACAAACACAAACCCAGCCGAGAGAAAAAACAATGCGCACGGCAGGCGAGCCAGCTAAGCGACTGATAGAGGGGTTAACCTAGACTGAACAAAAATGGAAGCCTTCGGGTGCCTGCACACTCACTCACAAGGAGCTATTTCTACAATATCATATGAATTGCAAGACAAGCAGCAAAAACAGGAGAGGACAAGTCAAAATCAAATACCTAAAATGAGGCGAAGTCAAAAGAGTAACGCACGCTGTACAGGATGGCAGGTAAACTTACCCTTTCATGATCAACTCGGACAAAACAATCTGAAGTCCCCTAGCAACACAGTAAGCAAAGTTCTAATTATTCCGAATTTAAAGGTCTGCTATGCATTCGCTAATTACTACAATAGTCTGTTTTTCAACGGGACGCGTCATTTGTTTTGGTTCTTGTTATCTTATGGTGACCTCACAGCTCCAGGGGGTATGAATTCAAATTGTCTACTTTGAAGACTAATACCTTGAGATCCATGGCACGTGGATTATTTTGTAACATATCTGTATGATTGTGGGGCGGAACACTACACGTTCTGTGCCTAGTTGAAAAAAGGGTGCTTTAGAATCTCTATGAACACATTTGTGAATGACTCGGTGAATCAGGTTGCAGACGGTTCAGTGAGAAACCGATTCAATGAGTCATGATTTAAGAACCAATCACAAAAACGCCAAACTTTTATCCGTATCCTTTGCTCCAAGCCATTAGCTAATGTTCAACTAATAAAAATTCTACAGCAATCCAAAAAGTCTGCCACTAAAAATAAACAGCGCACCCACGCCTAAAAGAATATTAAACGCCGCTTATCGAGAATCTCTCTGAGGAACTCTGTCTGGGAGTTGACAAAACAGGCTGTCAGATTTGACAGGAAGAAAAATAAGCCCAGAGGGTCTTATTCCGAGGATGAAGGAGAAGCGTCACACTTGCACTAAAGAAGGGAAAACAAAATCCAGCAAAGCAAAAGAACACCCAGCAAAGCAAGAATTGAAAACAATGTAAGTCTAAAATTAATTAGAACACTCTTATTTAAGTGTTGGTGTGTAATAATTCACCACTAGAGGTCATTGTAGCCTAAATGAAGCTTGAGCTTGCTCATTTGAAGAAGACACTATGGAAGCTCGAAAGTGACTACTTAGCAAACCTACTTTGATATTTTTTGCCTGAGTATGGCTGAATTTCAGCCAGGGAAAGGTCATGAAAGCTGCTGTTGATCCCAACAACAATTATGTGCAGTGTTTTGTAGTGTTCAACAACAATAGACTGATCAGGCTGGATACATCCGAAGCATCTGAAAAGAGCGAATCATTGTAGTTTGATAGAGCCTATCTACACAGCTAACTTTAGCAGCTAGCTAAAAGTAAAATATTGAAAGGTAAAGCAGAATTTGTCAGGCGTCTGGACCCTGAATCACAGAGACGTTCGCTTTCATAACCAGATGATAAAAGATGAATGACACCTAGCTAGCTTTATTAACATGGAGCTGCCAACAATAACAATAACCATAACCTGCAGCCAAATGGCTTAAATGAGTGGCTAGAGAAGGAAACCGTGGAAGAAAGGTAAAATATGCCAGAATCACAGGACTCGACGAGAATCACATGCAGGGCTTGGTTGTGGCAGTTAAGTGGCCGTTAAGTGCTAGACAGTGATGTGCTGTCAGGGTCGGCTGTGCCTCACCTGCCATTATTGAAATACAAAATTTTAAAATATTAAATGGTTATGTGTATTCAGATTTAAAAGCCTTTCTTATTTTAGCTTCAAACTTTTGGATTTTTTTTTTCTAAATCCCTGTATTTACACATTTACTGGTTAAATACTGATAGTAAGCGGCTGCCGAAAATCACTTGTCTCACTATCATCCCCATGAAGGCTGATAGGAGAACTGCGTGCCTTGTGTTTAACTGAAAAAGTACTAGGGAGCAAGCTAACATAACAATATACATTGAAGGCCGTACCTTTTTTTTTTTTTTAGCAGATCACAGATTTCCTTTTTTTTAACGGTTGCCAGGAGCAGAATGATTTAGTTGATAGGCTAGCAAGAGGAGTTTTGGACACCACAGTAATCCATTGTTTGATAACAGATAGAAGTAGCCTAAGAAACTGCTAATGGCCTTTCAAGTTTTAGCTTTTTAATTAGAGGCACATTTTTGGGGCCTGGGAACTAATTATTTTGACCTTGAAGGTGCTTGACCCTGAACACAACTCGAAAACATAAAACCACACACTTATTGCGTATACTATACAAATATAAATGTATATAGATATAAGAGTACAAAAGTATAATAGTACTTATATTGTGTGTGCTGAATTTGGCTTGTATGCGAGTATATACAGTACAATAATTTGTAACTCGAAAGTTACTTTCGGAGTAACATGCAACTTTTTGGTCGGAGATCTGGAGGCTACTTTGTCAGAACCAGAACAGACAGTAGACCCAAACGCGTGACGTTTCACACCAAGCTTTATTGCGGAAGCGGAGAAGTCAGGCGCGGGAAAACAAACACCAGCGATTCATTGATTGCTGGGCAGGAGAAGAAGGAAGCCCACGAGATCGGTGCGGGTTCGGTGGACAGAAAGTAGTCGGGCAACCGGGACGGGAGATTGGAGCGTGGTCGGTGGACGGAAACAAGTTGGGCAGCCGGGACGGTAGATCAGAGCGTGGTCTGAGGAAGGAATCATGTCAGGTAGCCGGAACGGGAGGTCGGAGCGTGGTAGCAGGAGACAATCGGGAAGCCAGGGGTGGACGAGTAGGATACAGAATAGGACAGGACAGACGGGAGCCAGAGTCAAAAAGTGCTCTCCTTGCATGTGCGGAGGTTCACTAACGGACTAACAAGGAGTGAATGAGAGTGTTGAGTTTAAATAGGAGGGGAACCAATCAGGAAACAAGCAGTAGCTGGAGCCAAACGAGCGGGCACAGGTGAGGGCAATGGGCAAATCATGACATACTTTTTAAATAAAGTAACTAGTAACTGTAATTAATGACATGCCCAACACTGTCCGCTAAACTAAAGCTTGCTAGGGTTTCAGTTTTTCCTTCGTGTACTCACCAGAAAGCCATTTGAAAGCAAAAAGGACAGGCCACACCCAAGGGAATCATACAAAACACAGAGAATCACTTATCCAAATGCCTTTTTGAAAAAACCTTCAGGACAAGCTAACCGATTCCCCCGCGTGTCCACCGTCCACCTCGGGGTCAAACTTTTTTGCAACTGTGTTCCATCTGAGCAAGAAAAATAAGTATTGAAGCAAACGGTTCAACCCTCTCAGGAGATTTATTTTCTTTCCACTCTTTTTTAACCGAGCCTTGAAAGCATTTGTGTTGCAGGTCAAATAACACAAATCTATTGCATAAAACGTTGACGGCTAAAAAATGAAATGTAACACACTGGCAAGCTTCCCAAATGAAAAATGTTAATGAGGTCAATAGGACAGATGGCCTTTTTCCTGTAAAGCGCTTTTCCGACTAGTACAGGGGGTTGGCAACCCAAAATGTTGAAAGACTCGTATTGGACCCCCCCAAAAAAACATGCTTGTAGCCGCAAATAATAAAAGCTTTATATAAGCTTTGTAAGGGAGGTAATAGAGAAAAAGCACTAGGGAGCGCCAAAGAGCCGCATGCAGCTCCACAGAAGCTCGTTGCCAACCCCCGACCTAGTACAGACGCTCCCCTACTTACGAGCATTTGACTTACGTAAAACGGTTGATACGAACATTTTTTTCAGTATGTCAAAAAATATCCGCACATTGCTGTAAGTTAGATTTTGGATTGTGTGCACCTTTTTCCGAGTACAGGACATTACTGTAGTGCTTCTTTCCGTCGCTACCGGCGTGTGGCGCTGTGAGAGGTCACCCAGCATCCACCCGAAGAAGAAATCCGGCTATCTCTTCCTAGTGTGTAAACATTCTATACTGTATCTCCAGCACGCTAAGAACTTTGACATTTTTATTGTTTAATATCTCGTGTATCTATTCAATATGGTTGTCGTATAGTGTAAAGAAGAGGCGAGCTGTTTTTTTTTTTTAATAAAAGTGAAATAAGGAAGCTTGATGCGGTTGAGCAAATTGTTGGATTGCTTTTTTTAGGCCACTTTCTACCACGGAGAAGATCATCTTCCTAGAGTAAGTTAAACTCAACTTTATTTATCTTTATAGAGCATATTATTTTATCAAATGTTTATTTTTGAGTACAAAACAAGACAGGTTACTTATATAAACCTAAAACATACAAAATATAGCACTGAAGCAACTTACGAACGATTGCGTTCGTAAGTAGGGCAAGCGTCTGTATATAAATTGCTATTTATTATTATTTATTATATTATATTTATTATATATCTATTGATTCCAGAACACAGTATTTAATCAACACCTTTTCACAGATTAAACAAAACATAAGTCCTTTATCAGGGGTCTCCAACCTTTTTCAAGCTGAGAGCTATTTTTTGTCCCTAATTAGAGCAAAAAGCACCCAGTTTGATATGCATTTCAAAAATAACAACTTATCATTTATTTACTATGTTGTTAATGTGTTTCGCCAGGTTAATCATAGGAAGTAGGGTTAAATGGACTGTGTCAACCAAAATAAAAAGATTTTTACAATGACATGTTTCCTACTGTCTTGAAGGTACCACACTTGTGAAAGTAGCAGGGAAAATAAATTGAATTATTTTGTTCTTAAGCGTCTTTTAAGCTTTTTAATTGCATATTTATGAATTACCACAAAACTAAACATATGACGAGAAAAATTACATTCACAGTGAACATAAAAAATGAAAATGTTTTGTTTTTAAACGGAAATTGTGCGTTATTAAAATGATTTCTCGTAGTAAAACACATTTAATTTATTAAAAACAAAACAAAACAATATTGATTTGAATAATTACAAAAAATAAAATGAACCATATTTACATATGCATATTTTTAGATTTTGTTCTTGTTTTTTTACATGAATCGGGACTCGCTTACAGAGAGCTGACATAATTGTCCATTGTCTTGCTGCGACAGGTACCCCCAAAAACCTTGTGAAAAGCTGGAGGTGGGAGAGGGTCGGAACTGAGAAGAAAATTGGTCCTGTTTGGTCATTTTGAGTATCCGTACTTTTTTATTCTCCCTTGTGAATTGTAGCTCTCGTTTTCAGTTGCACTACACAATGCAGCAACATATAGTATTCAAATATTATACAGAGTACCTTTAAAACATCACTAGCTTATCACTTATACTATTCTATAGAGCGGCCCATTTGAATGCTACTAGAAATTAAGAATCTAGTTTTGGAGTAAACATGGGGCCAGTAGAACACCCCCCCTCCCTACTTGTTACTTTGTCCCGACCCAAAGGTATGCAAAAAAAGGATTTTACAACAAACTGTTTGGTGCTGGGTATAAATATCATGGTGACACACTATGAAATTAATTCCTGATCAGTTAAATAAGTTTAATGGCGCCAGCTGCAGCACATTGACGGATTGCCTTTCCGTCTATTTAAGCTCAGTGCTTTCATTCTTCTTGTCAGTCCGTCAATGAACCACTGCCCAGCAAGACGTGGGTTCTGACTCGGTCCTGTTTTCCTGTTGGTATATTCCTGTCCGGTATTGTTCCCGTTTATTTCGTCCTGTTTAATATCAGTATCCATTTTCGTTCCCGTCTACTTTGTCCTGTTTAATTTTGATATCCTGTTTCATTATCAATCCTGACTGTCCCGTCCTGTCCGGTATCAACCCCATCTGTCCGATATCTGCTCGGGAAATTGGAATTGATCTCGTTGGTCTCTTGTTCCCTGTCTTTCCACGCCAGACCGCTGCCTAACGTTCATGCCTCCCAATTTCCCGTAAAATAAAAAAGTTGTGTGAGAGCGTCACGCATTTGGGTCCTGATCCTGTTCCTGTTATTGACAGGCATTACAGTACAAAACTAGATGAGAAAAATATTTAACTTAATATGAATGGAGAACGCTGTTTGTTTGCTTCTTCAAACTCAAGTTTAGAAGAGTTTTACTTTTATCCACTGTCTTAAAAAGGCTTACTATGTGTGGCGAGGAGAAGCTAAATCCCCCGGAAAGCTCATTGCTGACTCACATAGTTATTACAGATACTCTACCTGCTCTGTCTGGGCTGCTGTGATTGCCACACAAAATCATTGGCATGCAGCTAGCACATACAGCCTGCAGCATCCATGCAGAAATCCACATCATAGTGGAGGGTTTATATTACAATAATAATCCAAAAACCAAATGTTTAATGCAAACCAGGTTGAAAAGCAAAAGTCATTACGATGCACCCTCCTTCAACATACTAAATCCAACAGAGATGACATTAGATAGATAATTACCGTATTTTCCGCACTATAAGGCGCACCTTAAAGCCTTTATTTTTTTCAAAAGATGACTATGCGAGTTATAATACAGTGCGCCTTATATATGGATCAATATTAAGTCTTGCAACTAAGGCAAGCAGCCGCCGACTAGATTTTCCCCCGAAGGCGAAGTCGTCCGCGGTGTATGCTGGGATTTATATACCGGCGTTTCATTGGCTAACCAATGTGTCAATCATCATTTGAATCAGTCACTATTGGCCAAAGTTATTCGGAGGTAAAGGGGGCAGATCCTTTTTATCATTTTCAGGCTCGCATAGGCTAAAGGGGCGAAACAAAGCCTGCTATTGGCCGAAAAAGATGAATGTGAATCACACGTTGGTTCGGTTGCACTACGGCATAGAGAATTTTTTTTTTTAATATTCTGTATTTGTAAATGTTTTACTCTCCTGGATTTACTACACTCACGGTTGTAACGTATGAAGGCTGCAAGCCCCATTTTTCACAACTTGAAACACAATAAAACAATTAATCGTAAAAAAAAAAAAAAAACATTGTTGCAAAGTATTAAGGATTTAATCAGAATATACAACAGAACAACAGTTTAAAATTAAGTCTATTATAAATCTACTTATAACATTCATTGCATGTAAATGACATCACTGTTTTAGAACTGCCATCAGTATTTACCTGTATTTACTCATCTTCATTCATGAAATGTTTGCGTTGCGTCATCTGCTACAAGCCACGTGAACTCCTCTTTCCACGATGCTTTCGATGTACGCTTACGTTTTGTAGTGTCATAAATTTAGTTAGCTTCTTTTGAATATTTCTTTTGGGGCTGAGGTGTTGGCTTGATTCCTTATCAATTCTCCATTTTTTTTGTGTTCTCTGTGCGTCTACTTTAGAAAACGATATGCAAATGCACGACCTTATAACACTCGGGAGTGTCCGGAAGCACGAAGTTATTCGATGCAGGCTTCTGATTGGCTGCCGAGTATGCAAATTGCCAAACCAACCGAAATTTCCAAACCGAACGGAGATTTTGAAATCGGAATAACGTTTGATTTGAAAAAAAAAAAAGAGATTTTTTTTTTATCGTCTTGAAAAAGTTGTCAGCCACGACATTTTGTAAGTTGTACGCCCGACGTAAATGATGCACGCCCCGGGCGTCCAGGCAGACGTTATTTCAGACACTGGTAAAATCTAACACAATGGCGTGCAAATATTTCACTATATTTGTAAGAATTAGAGGTTGATAGAGCCATAAGATGAAAAGGTAAAGTGGTTAAAGGTGCTAAAATAAATGATGGCAGCGTCCCTTTTCACTTTGGAGGACTCCATTAGTGGCCTGTCAGCATGCTGCCAGAGAAAGAGCAGGACAAGATGACATCGCTTGGCTGATTTCCCTCTGCTGGGAATTTACTGAAGAAGGAATCGCAGGGGAAGGGATGCTTCACCAACAAAGGTCATCAGTTGGGAAAGACAAAGTGACTGATCTGGGCTGTTCAAGATGTATGTTTTACTGTTCATGGGACAGAGAGCTGTCGACACAGGGATTTTACCATTGGGTGCGCTTACATGCAGGTAAAAATCATACTTCACTATATGTGAATGAATTCAACTGTGGCATTTTTGTCGTCGAGAGAGAGAATCAAAGATAAATGTCCGAACAGGTTTAGCAAGTTAGATGGAGTTGGCATCTATCATTTGTCTCTATTCAGTTGGAATATTGCCTTCATGTAACGTACCCGTGGTTACACTTTTTCCAACGCTGCTTATTCTAACTTCTGTGAGCTTGTTTGTTTGCTGAAATGTTCATCCATCAAGGGAATGTTTCACAATTAACTTATCATATTAATTTATTATCGTTATCTGGGTGGACCGAAATGCTGTTTTCACTTCATTGAAATGTTTTGTTAACATTGTTGCGCATTTATATTTTTGTTATGATTACTGATGTGAATCTCCTGTGCCCGCTCCTTTGGTGCCAACTGACCCGGACTTCGATTGGCTCCCTGTCCCTATCTAAACCCACTCCTTTCTGTCACCTGTGGTCAGTCTGTCTGCAAACCTCAGTTTACTCTAGGCAAGCCTTTATTTGACCATGACTTCCACCTGTTTTTGCTCCCATCTGCTCCCGGGCTTCGACCCGTTTTTTGATCCTGACCACGTCTACTCTCCTCTCCTGGCTTTCGACTCGTTTCCGACCCGACCACGTTTTTGCTCTCCCGTCCTGGCTACTGACCCGTTTTTCTGTACCCGACACCGCCATCGCTCGCCACGGAAGTCCCATTTCCGCGTTCAGAGAACCCTGCTTCCCGCACCCAGCGATCACCGGATCGTGGGTGCAACCCTTTCCTTTTTCCAATAAAACTGAGAGAAACTTAACGCAAGTGGGTTCTGTCTCCGTTTTGGTACTGACAATTTTTGGATATGTATCTTTATTTGCTCATCTTATAGTGAACACCTTGTCATAAACAATCACAATAAAGGCAATCCTAATTCTATTACACATAGTCTGAAATGATCCTATACTTATAAATGCAAGTTGTCACACATTTTATGCAACAGTTGCATTCATTTCAATTATTTTAATGTATCCAGTCATTCATTTTCCAGTTGCTTATACTCACTTTGTCATGAACCAGAACAGGAGGAGAACCCAAATGCATGACGTTTCTCACGCAAGCCTTTTATTTTATGGAAATGGGGCAGTCATGCACGCTAGGCAGCAGTCTGGCGAGGAATGACAGGAAGCCAGAGGCCGACGAGATCGATACCAATTGCCCAAGCAGATATCGGACAGATGGGGTCGATACCGGACAGGACGGGACAGACAGGATTGATATCAAAACAGAATATCGAAATTAAACGGGACAAACTAGATGGGAACAAAACTGGAGATCAATAATAAACAGGACAAAAATAGACGGGAACGATACCGGACAGGAAACACAGGCAGGAAACCGGACAGAGTCAAAACCCACGTCTTGCGTGTGCAGAGGTTCGTTGACGGACTGACAAAGGGTGAGTGAGAGCACTGAGCTTAAATAGAATGGAAGCCAATCTGTCAACGATCCGTGGCTGGTGCCACACGGCGGGGCCAATTGGGCTCCATGGTATCCGTGCCACACTTGGGTCATGGGGGTGCTGGAGCCCATCCCAGCTGAGTTTGGGCAGTGGGCACGGGTCAACTTGGACTGGTTGTCAGCCAATCACAGAGCACACAGACAGACAACCATTATCTCACACACTCATTCAATTTTTGACTCGCCAATCGACATACCACGGATGTTTTTGTTACAAGAGAGGAAACCGAAGTGCCGGCAGAAAACCCCCCCATACATGGGGAAAACATGCAAATACCAAGCAGGCTGCCTAGTAGCTGGAATTGAACCAAGGACCTCTGTAATGTGAGGCAGATGAGCTAAAACCTATTTTGATATACATAAATATATATTTTTCAATCTATTTTGCTTTAATGATGGGGAAGAAAGTTGGGCTGCAATATCCAATGTGTCCTTGGGCACTACATCATCTAAGTCTGGCCCTAAACACCCCATTATATTATATAATCCAGTCAACAATTTTGTTGTGGACGCAGTGGTGAGAGTACTTTGCAAATCGTCTCTCCACATGGATGCTGTGGTTAATAGTGTTTTGTCCCCATCTTTGACACATCTTTGCACGAGTATCTGCTGGACTGTGACAGTAAACAAAAAGCTTTCACACATCCGCTGGCAGTGTGTGTTTAGGCTCGTTAGAATCGCTACGCAGCCCAATAGCAGATGTTCCATTTTGTGTATATGCTTTCACGTTATCTGTCCAAAAAGTGGAAAATGGAAAGAGACAACACAGTTCAGATTTGTTTTACAAAAACAAAATGGTCAAAAAATAAAAAAAGTCCCAGCATGGTTGAAAGTAAACTCGAGTTATTTTCGGGTGGCTTGGCTGTAGCATTGCACTTGCTTTTAATTCATTAACTTTATATTAAATCAATGTCCTTTTTTCTTCTATCACAGTTTTTTTTCATCCTTACTCCCTCGCTCTGCTCCGTCTTCCTAGGATGACCTTGAAATACTAAATTTGTCCCTGCACTGCACTTACGTCCATAACATTTCTCTGGCACTGCACACAGTGTACAGATTCCAGGACACGCTGACACTTTTGATGCTGAAATTTTTTGATTCTTGCTTTTTTCTGGACTTACGAAAAGGAAAAGCGACAGTTCGCATACAGTTACATAAAAAATAGGAATGAATTTATCAGCAAATGTTACTTGGTTGAAAATGTGATTACTGCCATGAATATGTGGTTAGTTATTGTCAGAACCAGAACAGGGGGAGGACCCAGATGCGTAACGTTTTCACACAAGCTTTATTGAACACAAACGCCGAAGTAGTAAGACAGAAGTCTGGCGCGGAAAAACAGGAAGCCGGAGGCCGACGAGATTGATACCAGATACACAAGTAGATACCGGACAGACGGGGTCGATACCCAACAGGACGAGACAGACGGGATCGATACCGGATACTGGAGACTGGTGCAGGATATCGGACAGGATGAGACAGGCGGGATCGATACCGGATACCGGAGACTGATACTAAAGACTGGAGTCAGATATCAGACAGGACGAGACAGATGGGATTGATACCAGACACTGGGGACTGGAGTCAGATATCAAACAGGATGGGATAGACTGGATCGATACCGGACAGGATGCACAAGCAGGATACCGGACTGATTCAAAACACGCGTCTTGCGGGTGCAGAGGTTCTTTGACGGACTGACAAGGGGTGAGTGAGAGCACTGAGCTTAAATAGGAGGGAAGCTAATCAGGCAACTAGCCGCAGCTGGTGCCAAACGGGCGGGGCCAAATGAGGGCAATGGGCAACCGTGACAGTTATGTTCTCCATTTTTTATCCTTATCCTTAAGAATTATATTCCCCCCCAACCAAAAAATGATTACTTTGTGTCTTCAAGTATTTTTTTCATCTGTTCTGCAGCATTCCTCTTAATTTTTTGAGACCAAACAAATGGATATAAAACAGAAGAAGTATTGGTCGAATAAACGTAATTTTATTTTGCTGTGTGTTTTAAAAATAATACAATTAACTGAATGCAAATCTATTTTTTGGGTGCTATCGTCTGCTATTAGCTGTAGAGCAAAAATTCAAAAGTCAAATGAACCTACGGAAACCTTACAAAATATATTCCAATATGATCAGATTAATAAAGCTATATTTTCTTCTCTCCTCTGTCAGTAATTTTAACTTTTAAGCGGGCACAAAAGACAAATGTCCTTGAAACTTCTTTTAGCATAACAAAACTGAAATGAAAGAAACCGCCATTATTCAGGCACCATTATTAACCAGACGTCTCTAGTTTGGCAAAAGTAGGATGAATTGACTTCAAAGGAAGACATAATTATAGCAATTTTATTGCAAGTGGTCTTTTTATGTTGCAGTTAGTAAAAGATAGATAGATAGATAGATAGATAGATAGATAGATAGATACTTTATTCATCCCCGAAGGGAAATTCACATTTCCAGCAGCATCCCTGAGCTGAGAACAATACAATAATAAAGCAAGAAGAATACAATATACAAATACCCAGTGTGACGTGCAAATACCCACTGTAGCGTGTTATATAGAATAACTAAATAGTGCTACACAGAATACATATTGCAATAAGATTCGGTAATATGCAATGAAGGTGGTGTGGTTTACTGTGGGCTTTTACTCTGCCGGGTAGAGTTAAAGAGCCTCATGGCATGAGGAAGAAAAGATCTCTTCAGTCTGTCCGTAGTACAAGACAGTGCTCTTCTGTCTGGAGGCCTTGAGTTTTATCAGGACTAGCCTGACCTAACAAATGGCTGATGTGAGGTACAAAGTTTTGTTTTTGTCCCAGTCTGCCCTCCTAGTTTAAAAGTGATTGTTTGTCATTTCCTTGTTCTGTACCTCACATTACCCGGATTATTCTGTTTCCGTAATTAAATCTTCAATGGAGCCGATTGACTCCTGTGTTTGTTTTAGCAATCACATAACATACGGGATGTTAAACAAACTTGCGGTGGAAGAAATGTCGTTTCTCTTCAGACCTTAGTAACCCAATGTTGCATTTTTACGAGTGTGTGACTATAGATTTATAAATGCTCTATTTTTCTAATTTCTTGGTGGATGTCATAGAACAAAGAGAGCAAAAATGAATCAATAAGCTCAAACAGATAAGGCATAAATGCAAGTATCCGCCTGATCCCAATATCAGGTATTAGTAATTACAAATACCTATTCATTATGATTATCAGGCCAATACAAACCCATCAATTTTGAGAGTGGTTAAAAAAAACATTCAGATTCACATTGTAATTATTGTAATTGACATTATCTACATATCCTTGTGGATTTTTTAACATAACACATGATACAGCATATAACTATCCATGCTGTATATCCTGTTGATGCTTACATCAAGTGTTAAGAAAATAAATACCACCTAATCAATAGCCCCTCTGCTGAGTGCTAAATAGAAGAGAAATCGATTAAAAAAGACACTTATTGATTATGCTCAAGACAGAAGACCGGGTGAGAGGTTTTACTATTATAAACGAACAATCTTGGTAAATGTCAAATTATTGATTGGATAACTTAATGGAAGTCAGTGTCAGTGTCAGCTGATGGTGCTTGATAGAATATCCACTACTAACTGTATATTGCTGTAGCTTTTGTGAACTGAATGTCATGCAGAAAATATGTGAATTATTGAACTAAAATTATGTCTTAAAGATTGACATTTGCAAGTATCAAGGTGATGCAACTTGAAAGCAACACTCATCCTACTTTATATGCATGCCATGAGAGAGTGATTTTAGTGTCTGAAATTGAAGCCGTAATCTGTCTCTCTGATGTACGCCTGCAGAGTTATGGAAATAAAAATGGAGGAAAATATGATATTAAAACCATACATCAAACTTGTGGTTAAACCTGTGACTATGCTAATATACATACATACACACACACACACACACACATTATATATATATATATATATATATATATATATATATATATATATATATATATATATATATATATATATATATATATATATATATATATCTCATCTCATCTCATTAGCCGTACCGCTTATCCTCATTAGGGTCGCGGGGGGGCTGGAGCCCATCCCAGCCATCTCCGGGCAGTGGGCAGGGGACACCCTGAACTGGTTGCCAGCCAATCGCAGGGCACACAGGGACAGACAACTCATTCGCTCATTCACACCTAGGGACAATTTGGACCGGCCAATTCACCTGAAATGCATGTTTTTGGAACGTGGGAGGAAACCGGAGTGCCCGGAGGAAACCCACGCAAGCACGGGGAGAACATACAAACTCCGCACAGCAAGTCTGGAGCTAGATTTGAACCCACGACAGGTTCCCATGACATGAACTGTGCCGCACAAGCGCTAACCACTATATATATATATATATATATATATATATATATATATATATATATATATATATACTGTATGAAATGTGAATTTCCCTTCGGGGATGAACAAAGTATCTATCTATCTATCTATCTATCTATCTATCTATCTATTGTTTTGCTTGTCTAGTCTCGCGACCCGGATGTTGATTCAAGCACATGCATGAGAATAATCTCTCCTCCTTTACTCCCCGTTCTTATTAGAGAACATAATTGGGCTTGCTTGATTGTGGTTGGCATTTTTTTTATGTTCTAGCCTTTTATAGTATCGGTAAAACAATATCAGCAAAAACTTGAACACAAAATGAAAAGTGAATGTGGAATGTCAATTTTTACACTTGGTCCCAGAGGGACTTCATCTTTTGTTCTGCCTCCCTGTCGCTAATTAATTGTCCAACGCGCTATAAAACGTCATTGTGAATGTGAACAGGAGTCCACGTCGTTCTAATCACATTTTCTCTGTCAGTTGCAATTTAAATTGAGTAATTATCTGAGACAGGCGGCCTCTCCGCATCCGTTTTTGTAAACCGGGAATAAAGCTGGTGGCGATAAACGATTTGCACATACTCAATAAAGAATGAAATGTTTACAGTTTTAATACCTGAAGAGCATTCTTCGAAAATGTCAAAACCTGCTCTGACGATTCCACGACAGTAGTGATAATAAAATGGTTGTGTTAAAGGTTCCTATGCCTGCTCCAGATGCTTTACTTTTCCTGGAGAGATGCATTTACATTCAAACAATGGGTAATTTCACAACTAATGGACCGTGAGTGCTGCATAGGTGAAAACTAATCACGTTGTTTTTCTGTCCATTATGTTTCCCAAGTAACAGTTGGTAGCGCTGGGCCTACATCACAAAAGCATACGTGGATCAAATACTTCCTTGAGCAACACTATTTGCGCATGTTTACATTGAAAAAAATCAGCACCAACACCCAGTTCCTTAAGATTATCTCTAAAATCATATGTTTGCTAGTAAAACAGCAAAACTGCTTAATTTTTTCAAAATGAGATAGAAGTCTTCCTTCACATCAGCAGATGTTCTGCTTTGTTCCACTTGGTAAAATGATTCGGCCTTGTTGTAGTGTTTTTTGTTTTTAAAGGATTAATTTGCCCTATGTCACTTTGGAGATAGTGCCTGACAAGTGGGGATAAGTAATGATGCTGCTAACATACTTTTGTCACTTGTAGGGATTTTTCTTGTTTTACTTTTGAAAATCGTTAGGATTGAAACAAATTATTATTCATTGCAATCAGTAAACCAATTTGCCTTTGGGTGTTGCTTGTGGTCCTTCATAAATATATGTATTTTTTAAAGGATGCTAGAATTTCCCTATATTGATAAAAAAAAAAAAAACTTTCGTCATTACTTTGAGTTTGTTGAGTTCTGGTATGAATTACTAATCCCAAGAAAATGGAATCAATGAACCAGGCTGATTGAAATAGAAAACACAATTTATTAACACAGAGAATCAATGAAAGAAAAAAAAGTGGGGGCGCCAGAGATTATGGGAGTTTGACCGCTGAAAGTCTGGAAGTTACTAGCACAAAAAGAAAGTTTACGCTATAATGCTAGTCAATTTTTGGGAAATTCCCTTGTACAGAAAAAACGCTCATCCCCAAGGACCAGCAAACATGGAGTTAAATTTGAAGC
Organism: Urocampus carinirostris; assembly: GCF_059441175.1. Lineage (NCBI taxonomy): Eukaryota > Metazoa > Chordata > Actinopteri > Syngnathiformes > Syngnathidae > Urocampus > Urocampus carinirostris. Next base: position 21,663,574 of record NC_142361.1, read on the forward strand.
CGTCCCCTTACTTGTCATTGTGGAGAGATTTGGTCCCGTGCTCCGACTTGTTGCAACGTGCGGCCTATATTGATCATGCAAGCCAGGTACACAGGCAGGCAAGAGAAGAAATTTTGTTGATTGCGATTGACCAGTGGATTGACCAGTGGATCACGTAGGAAGTACTGATTGACCACGGATAAGTGGATTATGTACTTTGTATTATTTGGGATCAGCGGCCATCTAGCGGTCAAATGCAGCATGTCAACATCAATGTTACGCGGGAGGCACAGTACTAAATTGGAGACCTTCTGTCATGATTGATCATTGCCCTCACCTGTGCCCGCTCGTTTGGCGCCAGCTGCTGCTCGTTGCCTGATTTTTTTTACCTCCTATTTAAATTCAGTACTCCAGTCACTCCTTGTCAGTCCGTCAGCGAACCTCAGCATACGCAAGGCAAGGACTTTGACTCTGGCTCATGTCGGTCCCGTCTTCATCCGTTTCCTACTCGTCTGTTCCTGATTTCCCGTTTGTGTCCCGCTATTGACCCGTTTTGTCCTTTTGACCACGCTCTGATCTCCCGCTCCGGCTAATGACCCGGTTTTTGACCACCGACCAGTCTCCGAACTCCAGCTCCGGCAAATACACTTCCGCATTACGATCAAGCTCCAATCCCTTGAGCCGCCTGTCCAGCGAGCACCGGATCGCGGGCACCTGTTTCCTCGATATCCCAATAAACTTTTGAGTGAAAAATTACGCGATTGGGTCTACCGTTTGCTTTGGTTCTGACACCTTCAAATGCTGTATTTGAAAGGTACAATTTAGAACAAATATTAGTATAAAAATATGATAGAATATTAATTTAGGATTCAATGATAATTGTTTGATTAGGGGTTCAAATAATAATAATATAATATATATATTTGCATTTACATTCATTTGATATTAAATGGGTCATGGGTTCAACTCTAGCTACTAGCCTTCCTATGCACAGTTTGCATGTTCTCCCCTTGCCTGTGTGGGTTTCCTCCAGCTACTTTAGTTTAATCCAACATCCCAAAAACACAGGTTAATTGGCCTGTGGGTCCCAGCACCCCTGCGGCCTTGCTATGGATAAGCGGTGCAAATAATTGATAGATGGATAGGATTGAATGTTTATTACTAAGTGAAAGGATGTCAAACATAATGTTGGTTAGATTACTATTTAGGTATATTGTAGAATTTTGATGATTTAGCATGGGTGTATGTATTGGCACCATTTTTTAGTACAGGGCATTTTACCATATTCAATCCATCGACCTGTAGTCAACTGTAAAGGGAAAAAAATAATGATAGCAATAATGATAATAAAAAGAAATGCGTCATTGGACAAAAACCCTGGCAATGAAACTGACTTAAATTGAGTCATAGAATTGACACAATCTACAATATGAATATTGTGCGTAATTCTGTTTTTTTTCAACATATTTGATTTTTTTATGCCTGCATTGAGATGTATTGTCAAGTCAAGTCAGGTTTATTTGTAAAGCCCTTTATCATAAGGAGTCTCAAAGGGCTGCACAGAACACAGATGATTGCAAACTACTACTATTATGACACCATCCCAGATCTAAAACCTACATGAGGGCAAGGAAAAACTCAAAATCTCAACATGAGGTGGATGAAGAAACCGTGAGAAGGGACCGCACATGAGAATATCCCTCTTCCAGGATGACCAGGCTGCAACAGATATTGCAATAACAAATAATACACAGATATTGTCAACATGAAATGTAGGTCATTCATAAGCTATAGAATAGAAGTGTGTTTTAAGCCTAGATTTTAACTGAGGTAGCAGATTGAATCTCAGTAGGCAGAGCATTCTACAGCACCAGGGCTCGAATGCAGAACCCTCTCGAACCTGCGGATCTCATCTTGGCTCTTGGGATCACTAGTAGATCAGCATTTTCAGAGCGAAGGCTTCAGACCGAAAAATAGAGAGATATTAAATCTGAAAGATATGAGGGAGCAAGTCCATGCATGATTTTGTATACTACCAACAGAACCTTAAAATCACATCTTAAGCTAACAGGGAGCCAATGCAGGTTAGCTAGTATCGGGGTAATGTGATCAAACTCTCTTGTCTTAGTTAAAAGCCTTGCTGCAGCATTTTGTACCAGCTGCAGGCTCTTGATTTTGATCTTCGGGAGACAGGACAGTAGTACATTACAGTAATCGAGACAGGAGGTAACACACGCATGAGTTATAATCTTCGCATCCAACTGGGACAGCATAGGACGGGTTTTAGCAATGTTGCAAAGATGGAAAAAAGCTGTTCTAGTAATATTCTTAACGTGTGTTTGAAAGGACGGATTGGGGTCAAATGTGACACCTACATTTTTGACTGAGTCACTCTGGGTGATATTACATTTGTCAATGTTCAGAGCAGTTTTTGAGAACAAATCAAGGCATTTAGATGGACCAAAAATTAACATTTCGGTCTTTTCAGTGTTAAGACGCAAGAAGTTGATGAAATCCATCTTTTTACCCCTCTGAGGCAAGCCTCAAAATTTCCACAGTTCAGTGGGGCAGATTTCTCCATCGAAATATCTAGTTGAGTGTTATCTGCGTAGCAATGGAAACTGATATTATACTTGCGAATGATATCACCTAATGGACGTATGTAAATTCTGAAAAGAAGGGGCCAAGTACTGAACCCTGCAGAACACCACAGGTAACACTAAAGGGCTCAGATGTCATTTCACCATATTTAACGCAATGCGAGGTAGGATCTGAACCATGTCATTGTCAGCATTATGTTTTTTTATGTTGGACCCCCCTTAAACTTTCATATATTTCATTTAGTTTATTGTGTAATTAAATGAAAATAATAATATATACGGTAGGACGATCCTCGCTGGTTGAATACCGATGTAAAAGTGTATCTGAAGGTTCAAAATACCTTTTACCATCTTGATATAGCGTAACTCCATGTGGTTTCCCTTAAATCAGCCCTTATTGACTGCTCTACCACAAAGCCGAACAGAAGAAAATAATTAAACAGGTTTTGTGATATATTTTGCATTACACCATCAAACTTCAGCAAATCAGTTCCCTTGTGTACCGAGACCGAGCCAGCTCCAGGCTACCGTCAGAACTTACCGATATAGATCAGCTCAACCGCTCGGATCGTGTTTGAACAGCAATCACGCGCAGTGACATTTGCCAAGGTAATTATTCTGTAAAACGTAATCTCGCCAAAACCACAGTTTATCCAGAAATGGTGTATACGCAGGTTGATTTGAGATTAATTTCTGAAAAGGTTCCAAAATTAAACGTGATGAGGAAAAAAAGCTTAAAGCCAGTTTGACCGCAGAAAACAATAGTAAACGCTCTTCTTGCATTTCTTGTTGATTCAAGAAAATTTCACGTTAATAACAGTGAATAAAAGCAACAACTGTCAGGGCGGACCAGAACAGAGCAGGAGACCCCAGAGCATTCGTTACAAGTCTTTTATTTGGGGAAGCGTACAGGGTTAACGGGAGACGCGATGACCGTCGAACGTCAGCAGCAACGCCGTGAAGACAACTTCGGGACACGTAGCCAATCGTAGCGTGGGACGGAAGCAGGTCGAGTTTACCGGGACTGGAGAAAAGATCGTAGCGTGGAACGGAAGCAGGTCGGATCGGAGGCAGGCAGAATCAGGTAAACAAGTCAAAAAGACACAGGAAAATCAGGCGAGTCAAACGGGGTAAAAAGTAATCCTCAGACGAAGAGGTCTCCGCGTAGCGTGCTTAAAAAGGGAACATAAACCAATCAGGGAGCGCATTCCAGCGCGCCAGATGATTACCCCAGGTGGCTCCACTTGGGTAATAATGACAACAACAGTGTGAATTGCATTGATACGTTTATTCTGTTTTAAATCAACCCACAAAGGAAATTGCATAGGATGCAAGTTCGTTATTGTGACTATTATACCTCACTGTTATTCCTTTTTTGCCTATTATGCAAAATAAGATAAATGAGAATAAAAAAGAAAAGAAAAAATTAAATAAAAAAAAGAAAATCAAAAGGAAAAAAAATGGAAAAGGGATGGAAAAAACCTAAAGTAAGACACAAAGTAAGACTGCAGAAAAAAGGAAATTTAAAAAAAAACGCATTTTCTTTTTTAGTTTTGGCTTTTTTTCTCTTTGATTTATTTATTTTCTTTCCTATGTTTTTTTCTTTTTTTTTCAATTTTTTCAATTTTTTTTACTCTTTCCCCTACTTTTCCTTTTCCTCCCATTTATCCTTTTCTTATTTTTTTTCCCTATATTTTGTTTCTTTCACAAAACAAAATGTTTCTCTTCTAGCTCTGTCTGTAGTTTGTAGTCTTCCTTGGACTCATCTTTGGTTGCACTACACAATACAGAGACATCTAGTGAACAAGTCTAAAACACAGTTCCTTTAAAAACAGCCCAATGTTTTCATCAGCGCCCATTTTATGGAAAACCCCATTTGACCCAGCCTCACCCGGATCCTAGCTTCAGCGGCCCACAACTCAATTGATAGATTCGACAGCGCTTCTTCTCAGCCAATCAGAACGTGAGGATTACAACAGCCGGTGGCTGCCGATTTAGGTCGGCCATCTTTGTATCATATGAATCACACGCTTGTACAGCGGTTCCTCTACTTACAAATTTATTTCGTTTTGAGAGTAGTTTTGTAACCTAAAATATTTGTAAGTAGAGTGTTTTGTATTAAAAATGGTTTGACTGTCATGATTGCCCATTGCACTCATCTGTGCCCGCTCGTTTAGCTCCAGCTGCTGCTCGTTTCCTGATTGGTTCCCCTCCTATTCAAGCTCAACGCTTCCATTCACTCCTTGTCAGTTTGTCAGCGAACCTCAGCACATGCAAGGCAAGCACCTTTTGACTCTGGCTCCCGTCTGTCCCGTCCTCTTCTGTATCCTGCTTGTCTGCCCCTTCTTCCGACCACGTTCCGATCTCCCTCCCCGGCTGCCTGACTCCTTTCTGCCCACCGACCGTGCTCCGATCTCCCGTCCCAGCTGCTCAACTAATTTCCGCCTTTTGACCACGCTCCTATCCCGTGAGCTCCCTGCTCCTCCTGTCCAGCGATCGCCAAATTGCTTGTGTTTGCTTTCCCACGACTGACTTCTCCGCTTTCGCAATAAGGTTTCTTGTGAAACGTTACGCGTTTGGGTCTACCGTCTGTTCTGGTTCTGATATTGACGGTGTGTCTGGGGTAGTTGTAACATTTATCAAGGGTGTCCGGAACTATTAGTAGGGGTGAGGCTTTGTCCTTTTTCCTCAGCCCAAAAACTAATTTGGAGAAGTGTTTGAAATGGATAAAGGCATTCAGGCGCTCTCAGGATCATATCAACGTGCAGAGGATTGATGGGAACCGGAACAAAGTTATTTGGTCAACAGTAAGTATTTTTTTTTAATCAAATTGAAGTTTACGCTGCTGTTGTGTCGGTTGTAACAACTCACCCTATCAGCCTCACTGTGACGTGTAGCGCAACCCTGACATCAGAAGGTTATTAGCATCTTTGGACCCCTTGATGCCAATAATACAACTTTGTATATAATTATACAAAGAGACTGTTTTCTACTGTTTTTTTAAGATAAGTTTGCATACCATGTTACGGCTATGTTATCAAGAATAGTGACTGAAGAGTTGCTCGCTGTGTTACATGGTTTTCGTAACTACAGTGGGCGTGGCTTAGTGCTCTATCGGATCTATTATTTGAGTTTTAGACACCTGGTTTACATCATTGTCTCTATCGGCTGATCAGGTTGCTGTTCTTTGATATCCACACCCTGTATTGCGGATTTGCTTTTGTAACATAGAAGACTTACTAAAATAGCTTTTAAACCATATTGAAAATTCTCATTTGTGATTGGGATCTCCTGTTCTCCTTGCAGGTTCAAAATTCATTGATCTCTTCTCTCCTTCTTTTGAGTTTCCACTAAGCTACAAATTTACAAAAATGAATCTCTATATTTTGGGCTAAAACGGTTTCCAAGCAGAAAGAGGGAATAAAAACTCTATAATCGGTGATATAGACTTTATTTATTTATTTTCATCTGTGACAAGCAAATTCCAGCAAAAGCACATATTTTTCAAGCAAGCAGTTTCTCTCTTTTATTTCTTTTTCTGCAGTCCCAAGACTTTGACAGTACAAGAATTGCATTTCTTATTCCACTCACGGTAGTCACGTATCCAGAACCGGATAAAAACCGCTGCCCATGGAACTGATTAATTTCATCCCTAATGGACAAACGGGCTCCCAAACTGATTTTATGATAATATTGAATTTGAGTAAATGTCATTCTTTTGTTTCTTTGTTCCAGTGGACACCTTTAATGCGGGAGACATTTTAAACACATTACTATACAGTTGAATAGGTTTCCCAGCCAAAAGGGCCTCAATGGCACACCCATATGTCTATATCTGATTTAAAATATTAAATATCATCAGCCCAATCTCATCAAGAAACTCAGAAGTGATGGTTAATGCGACTTTGGCTATATTAGCAACAATTACTGATTTTTTTTTAACCGTTCTTGAAGTGGGAGCCAATTTTTATACAACTTAGAATAGCTAGCAGGCTCAAACATTACGTTCACAGATCCCTTAACCACCACGATCGTCAGGGGTCTACTTTCTGTGGTGTGTCTTGAGCAAGTACAGCCTGGTAGTGCCCATCCCTCTCCAGGAAGTTTATTTTGGGTAGGGGTTGCGCCCCTCAGATGAAATAGAGATTTTTTTGTTTCCATGGTTACCATTAGCAGGATCTGCATCATATACACCAACTTAATCATATGGTTGCCGTTGTTGTTGGTGTGAAGCGTCTTCCTGCTCTTTTTTCCCAAAATATTTTTAGATGGTTTCCATTTATGTATTCTATCCTTACCATAGGGAAACATGTTTTAATAGAGATGTCTTTGTATTTACTTTATTTGTAAAGGTTGCAGTACTATTGACTTTTTATTTATTTTTCGTCATTATTGAGGTTGTTTTGTATTTTTTTATTTTTTCAGTTTGTCTAAATGACTTCTTTGTGAATATGGTACAAAATATTTCAATTTTTCTTATTTGATCATCTTAATTCTTTTACCTGTTGTGTTTCACAGGGGTTACGTTCCAAATATGACTGTTGATACGTGGAATCCTAACCTTAATTTTTTTACGATTATTATAAAATGAAATACTATACACTTCAATGAAATCAAAGAATAAATCTTTTTACATGCCCAATAATTATTTTGACAGAAAAAAACGTTATTTACACTGTACCTGTAAACTTTAAATATATATATATTTTTTTTTAAACCAATACCTACTCTCTTTGGGATGGTTAAGCTAAGCAGAATGAAGTAGTGAGACCATGGAAGACAAACTATGTATTGTATTGGATTAGGGGACTATGGCGAAAGAAAAAAACATTGACATTTATGAGCTTGATTTCACACATTGCAAAGACAAAAAAAGGAACTTGCACATAAATAGGTGTCGGCAAACACAGATATGAGAACTGTGAAGACTGGAATAAGGATCTTATGAGATGTTTTCTTTTTTTAATTAAGTATGGTAAGTGCAGTATTGGAAGTGAGCTTGACTTTTCTTTAAGCTTTCTTTAAGGCAGTGGTCAGAGGACACCCTGAACTGATTGCCAGCCAATCGCAGGGCACACAGAGACAAACATCACTCAATCACACCGAGGGACAATTTGGACCGGCGGGAGGAACATGAATACTCCACACAGTGAGGCTGCAGAAGCTGGACTTGAACTCTGAACCTCCGCACCGTGGGGCTGCGCACTAACCACCCAGCCCGCTGTGTATGCAAGTATGAGTAAACGTTATTTAGTGCAATGCGGCGCATCCCCTCAAACTCCGTCTTGCTTCGAGGGTTGTTTCGGGATGAAGACAAGACCTTACTTGCCGTCCATGAATATCTTAATGAGATTAGGAAACTTCAAACAATGTTCTTCCTCAGACCAAGGGTAATGCATAAAAGATGAGAGGGATCGGTCGTCCTTTACCTGCAATAACGCTTCAATTTCTGATGATTCAGCAGTCAACGCCTACACACGCCTGAGCCAGATATTTGTTTGAGCGACGCCCCGGTCGAGATTATCGTTGTTACGATGACAACACGACCGCAATGTCTGAAGCGATGTTTCTGAAGCGGTGCTCTACAATCGTCTGGTCGTTATTGTCAGTGATGAAGGTCATTGCTTGCTGCAGAGATTTAATAGTATCAAGTCAAGTCATGTTTATCTGGATAGCCCTTAATCACAAATTGCTTCAAAAGGCTGAGCAGACTACCATTACACCATTCCCTGATCTGAAACCTACACGAGGGCAAGGAGAAACTCAAAAACCTCAGCATGAGGAAAATGAAGAAACTTTGAGAAGGGGGCACAAATGAGATAATCTCCCTTCCGGGATAACCAGACTGCAATGGAACTTGCAACGGTATCAACAGACAATACACATTCATCACCAGCATCAAATATAGGTAATAACAGAATGTCACATTGAGAGCTTCCTGTTCCAAAATCTTGCAACACATCAGGTCTAGGTGCCGGTACAATGGCTTGAAATGCACGCACTGTGCAACAACCAGGAAAGGACAAGAGTATGAGGACAATATCACAACAGCAAGTGTGTTTTATGCATAGATTTAAAAACTTCCACTGAGGTTGGAGATCGAATCCCAGAGGGCAGAGCATTCCATAGCACCGGGGCCAAAATGCTCTCGAATCTACGGATTTCTTCATGGCTCTTGGAATCACTTGTAAACCAGCATTGTCCAAGCAAAGGATTTGAGCCCAAAAATCGAAAGAAAATAAATCAGGAATTCATAAGGGAGAAAGTACATGCATAATTTCATACAAAACCAGCTGCAAGCTTTTCTAGACTTCGGGAGACCGGAGATTTATACATTGCGGGAATTGATATGGAAGCTGACAAACGCATGAATTATAATCTCAGTATTAGATTGGGACAGCATAGGGAGAATTTTTTCAATATCGCGAAGATGGAAAAAACAAAATATGAAAGGAGTCTGCGAGCCAAAATTTAGCACATTATTTTCCAAAAGTTTCTTCTGCCCAACTGTTCATCTCATTATTATTAATTGAAAAAAATATGAATAATTCAAATAATGTGGAAAAAGTCAACTGACCCTTTTTTTTATAAATTGATAGGTCCATTTCTTAAAGAATCCATGCAATTTATAATTGATTCTGTTGTTAAATCTAAATAAATTCGAGTGTTCTATTGTACTTCATCCATCCATCCAATATTTACACCGCTTATCCTCAGTAGGGTCGCGGGGGTGCTGGAGCCCAACCCAGCCGTCTTCGGGCAGTGGGCAGGAGACACCCTCAACTGGTTACCAGTCAGTCGCAGGGTACACAGAGACGGACAACTCACTCGCTCATTCACACCTAGGGACACTTTGGCCAATGAACCTTTTTGGAATGTGGGAGAAAACCAGAGTGCCCAGAGAAAACCCACGCAAGCACGGGGAGAACATGCAAACTCCACACAGGAAGGCTGGTTGCTGGATTTGATCCCATGACTGGTAACCACTCCTCCACAGTGCCGCCTATTGTACTTCATGGTTGAGAAAATAAATGTCAAATCACTGCCAATTTGTAACATTTGTTAATACATAAAATGTATAAAAAAGTTGCCTAGGGTTACATTTACATGATGGAGCTAGCTGACCTTGTTAGCTAGTGAGATAGCTGACAACCTTGCTAGCAAATAATCTTTAGTGACCTTTAAATGTCTTTCTCTATTTAAGTAAAAATAAATTGTAATTTTGTGTTGAATAAGGATTTTGTATAACATTATGCCACAGTCATTTTCTAAATTGACTGCATAATTTTTGTATTATCATTTGTTATAAAAAATCCCAGCTTATTCATTTTGGTTAATAGTTTACGATTTTAATATCTATATTTCTATCACTTTTCTAGTTTTATAGTATTTTTGGATTAGTTTCCCCCCCCCAAAAAAAACAAAAATAAATCTTTAAATGAGCAAAAATTATCTGCCAGTGGCTTTCTCCTGCATCATCAAAGTCATATAAAATTAACAAATTTGTGTTTTTCTGTAAAAAGAAACCCCAGAGAATTATGTTTGTATTATTTGACCACGAGATGTCATTTGATCGAGCCGTGCAACTGATCACAAAGTATGGAGACTTAAAGTGACTGAACTGCACCATTAAAACAAAAAAAGGCCTTTTGCAAGGTTTTGGATCTTTGGGTCTTCAGTAGCAACTCTCTCTAGTTGACGCTCGTTTATGTAGAAAAAAATAAAGTACAATTTTCTCGACTTCTGAGTATTTTTAAAAGCTGCTAAATAATAGACACCGTCCCTTTAATTTATGCAAGTAGACGATCATCCCACACCAAATAGGGATATATTTCCCCAAAGTGATTTCAAAGTGTGGTGGACCAGTTCAGTCCAAACCCAATAATGAATCTCATGAATTTCACAGACAATTCTTGTATGTTTTCGTTTTCACATCAAATTTCGATTTCCGTGTTTTCTCTTCCAGTCGACCTTTACCCACACAAAACTGAAGCAGGAAATCTGTCGGCACACTCGGTAGATGTTGACTCAGACGGGATTGGATGGCCTTTCCCTGTCATAGGCCTTTCACCGTCATCTCTAGTTTCAACCCACCGAATGGCTGCATTCTACCACCCTGCGGGGGTCCCTGCATCAGGAAATTGAAGCCGGCGAGACCAGTCAGCCTCACCGTTGGCAGATCAAATTACGGACAGGTGACCTTGGTCGTGCTTTGAGGTTGTTGTTGGAGGTTTTAACTGAAGCAAAAAAATACTAATTCATTTGTGGTACTAAAATCTACCAGTTGAACAGGGTGTGTAAACTTTTTGTTACTGTTAGGTGTTTGTAACATGGCCCCTGCTTGGCTTTGTGACTTAGTGATGTGCAGTGATGTCCGTGTCTGTTAAGGCGTTCAGATTTACAAATAAATTAAGCTGCATCGTATTCATCTATTTATTGGCTGTGTAAGAAATAAATATTCAGGGTGTCCCAGACACTGTATACACATTTTTGTGGCTGGCAACTCAATTTGTCACGACCAGAACGGAATCAGGACCCAATTGCGTAATGTTTACCACAAGTTTTATTGAAAAAAAGTGGAAGAGCTGCACCCACGATCCGGTGTTCAATCAGATCCCGCAGCGGCTGGCGCCAAATGTGCGGGCATAGGTTATTCACATCGTAATCATGACACAATTATTTATTCTTTATTATAGACTGAATCCCTTGAACTGAGTGATAGCAACCAGACTTTGAAGGAACGACATTTATTCTAAAATGCCACTGGAAGTAAAGAAACACAATAAAAGTATAAAGACAATTTAAAAAGGAGTTTAATAAACATAAGCTTACAGCTGATGGAATTGTTCATGTCTTTAAGAATCATTCCAATGACCACGTTCATCCCCACAAAAGAAGAAAGAGAACTGGAAATGTTTTAATAAGGTCCAAGAAAGTCTTTGTGGCAAGCTAGTCGTTAAAGTAGGGATTTCAAAATCATCTGTCCATTGCATCATAAAGCCTTGTCAATGGAGAAGTTACATCCCAAGATGAGTCCATGCTCTCAATGACGATGATCCACACCAAATTGTACAGTATTGCGAGCGGTACTTAGAACGATGTAACAAAGATGTATACTTCCTCACAAAGATTGTGTGAAGTGATGAGGTAACGTGAAAATTAAATGGTTCCATTCAAATTGCACCTACTGGGCACCTCAGAATCCACAATTTATGGTCGACTACCATGTTCATTTATGAGGAATTAATCGTGTTTTAATACTTCCAGGTGCTTTTTAGGATCTTTTTTTTCGGTCTGGTTATTTTGGTCTGGTTGCTATCACTCGGTACAAAGGGTTTGTTCAGTCTATAGAGCAAAAAAAAAGAGCTATTACCTGTTAAAATATGTATACACCTTTTGGGACACCATGTATAAACTGAAGCATAGATAAAAATGTTTTGTTGTCTTACCTTATCTTATAAAATAAGTAATAAAATAATCTGCTGGTCTTTTTAAATAAAAACATCAATAGATATGAAAAAGGTCCACGCAACAATAAAAACATGACTTGGATGGCTTGACCTGCTCTTAACTTGCTAATACTTTGACTAATTCTATTCTGTGTGTGTGCCAGATCTAATGCTTTTGTCTCACTATCGCCCTCTGCCCTGAGGCAAGAGAATTGCATGCCTCACTATTTTTTTTGCAATACATTACATACCAATTGTAATAGTAATATTCTTCATGTAATAAAAAATCCCCAAACTTAAGAAATTTAACATTCAATGATTATAACCATTTAATATATTTTTCTCCCAAAAATTACGGAATACAAAACGCTAACAGCGCCATTCTACTGCACACCTGATCGCTGAATGTATTATTTTTAGTTCTGCCCCAAGTTGTTTACATCATGTTTTCGCATAATATGACCATACAAGAAAACATGAATCAGGGATAAATCACGTAAAATGTGAGCCCTATATTTCTTGACGACAGTGCTAAGGGAACCGTACTGTGGGGAATAGTGCCAGATGGCAACACGGATGTGTCATTATTTGTTGTTATCATTGGAGGTTGCTGTAGCAAAGAAGCAAATAGCACTTGCATTTTGTTTTGTTAAAGGAAACTTCAGTGATCTCATATCGGCGTCAATGAGACAGAAAGAGAAGTGTAGCGTTTTAAATTCATAACTTTCACTGCTGTTCAATTCAGATGTATAAATTGAGGACTTGATTCGTGGGTGAAAAGGTTTAGATGCCCTGAGAATGTGAATTCTCAAGAAAGTACTCTCAAACTTCCTGTTTTGCTCCTGTTATGTATAATATGAATAAAGTTGAATGAAGTTTGCGGACGACACAACAGTGGTGGGCCTCATCAGGGACGACAACGACCTGGCCTACAGAGAGGAGGTGGAGCAGTTGGTGGGCTGGTGCAGGGACAACAGCCTGGTCCTGAATGTTGACAAAACTAAAGAGATCATTGTCGACTTCAGGAAAAACCAGCCCAACCATGCCCCACTTTTCATCAACAACAAGGCTGTGGAGGTTGTCAGCAGCATCAAGTTCCTAGGGGTGCACATCACAAACAAACTCACCTGGTCCGTGAACACTGCATCACTGGTTAAGAGGGCACAGCAGCGCCTGTACTTCCTGCGGAGGATGAGGAGAGCCCACCTGCCCCCACCCTCCCTCATCACATTCTACAGGGGCACCATAGAGAGTATCCTGACCAGCTGTATCTCTGTGTGGTGTGGAGGCTGCAGCGCTTCCGACTGGGGTAGTGTGAGGAGGGTGACGAGGACAGCAGAGAAAATCATCGGGACTTCTCTCCCCTCCATTCAGGACATTGGCCAGAAGCGCTGCCTATCCCAAGCTAAGAACATTATCAGGGACCCCTCTCACCCCCATCATGGACTGTTCACTCTGCTAGCCTCTGGGAAGAGGTACTGCAGTGTGCGGTGCAGGACCACCAGGTTCCACAATAGTCTTGTCCCCCTGGCCATTAGACTGTTAAATGGTCAATTAAACACATAGTAAATCTAACTGCTGCTAATCTGTACATCTGTTGGTTTTGTTTGACTTTTTGCACTACTGGCAGTTCTTTATAGCTAGCCACTCCTTGCACATCTGTTTCTCTGCACTATTGTACTTACAGCGTTATTGTTACAGTGTTATTGTTACTGTTTACCTGCCTTGTTTACCTGACTGCCCTTTTTGCACATCTGGTTAGCTGCTCCTCTTGCACTATTTGCACTACTGTAAAATACTATACATAGCCATAATTATTTAGTATATTATTAGTACTCAATACTCCAACTCAATACAACATTTTATTTATATCTGTACATTCAAGGAAACTGTGCGGGTCAGATGTATCGACATTTCGTTCTGTATACACGTGTACTACAATGACAATAAAGTAGATCTGAATCTCTGAATCTGAATCTGAATAATGCTGGTAAAAATATGGACTACTGTCTCGCAAAGGGCATCATAAATGTTTCCAGACGTCACCGTGGTGTTTTGTATTTAAAGTGCATGCGTTTTGAAAAAGAGCAGCTCGTCGTATTGCCCGGTGTCGCCACAAAAAAGAGGATAAACAGCACCGTAATTAAAGCCACAGTGATTAAAATGTAGCAAGAGAAAGTAGTAATTTTATTTTTCCAGGCACAGCCTCAACTGCCTCCCCTAAATGCACCACACTGATGTGACAACACTAAGGCACGTGCAACTATCTCAAGGGGACCGTTTTAGATATCACACGGTGATGCATTTAAGTGCACAAAACAAGCTTCAAACTAGTTTGAGTCAAGTCATGTTTATTTGTATAGCCCTTAATAACGAAGAGACTCAAAGGGCTGCACAGACCACAGATTATTGCAAACTATTATTACACTATTCCCTGATCCAAAACCTACACGAGGGCAAGGAAAAACTCAAAAACCTCAACATGGTGAAAATGAAGAAATGTCACACCAAAAGTTAATAAAACCTAATTTTTACTTTATATGTATATTTATTTATAAAGACATTTAATCATAGGAACATAAGTAGTATTTACTAAATACTATTTTGCTAATTTTTAATGATTTTATCCGGAGTACCTTTGGCATCTTGGAGATGTAGCTTTATTTTCATGTAATCAAATTTTGAATGTAATCAACTAATAAAGCTTTGTTTAGGCGCCCGATTAAATTATGATGGCCGTTTGACTTGTGTTTAAGGTTAGCATACTTCACTTGTGTTGTTTGTTTTGCTTTTGAAGAACCGGACTCCAAACAGGGATTGAGTTGGAGCAATTGTTTATTCTCTCTGCCAGACTCTGCCCACTTGACATTTGCTTTGTAGCTCCTATAAAGGGAACAGTGTGACATTTTTTGAATATGCACTACTAATTTGCACTATTGATATCCGATAATCACAGACTCAAGAAAGGATGTTTGCAACATGCTGAAGACGCCCATCCTCTTTACTTATTTTGAGGCAACAATGTGTAACACATATCTATTTAATTTATTCTTCTATATTCATTTGTATGTAATTACATTAATATACAGTATACTATATATATTACTGTATTATTAGCATGCAAGGACATATTGCAGATATTTTTCATTGGTTCTGTTACTATCCTTGTCTGACCACTAGATGTTGCTGTATTGTGTAGTGCATCTGAAAACAACTGCTAAAAAGTACAAAGAATAAAAACTGCGGAGTCTCAAAATGACCATAAACCACCATTTTTCTTACATTTTTTTGCCCAGCTTTTTAAGTTTTTGAGTACATATAGCAGCAAAATAGCTGGTAATTCTGTTATCTCACTTCAGGTGAGGACTTGTGTAAAATAAATGCAATTATCTTGACGTACATGTTTTTTTAAAGTGCATGTTAATATGATAGTTCATTTATTTTTGCTTATTATTAAAACCAATGTGTTTGTTATGGTGAATGATGTTTGTTACCACTGGGTGGCGCTAAATAATGCACACTCTCCCTTTAAGGTATCTCGTTGCAACAGTGTCTTATACAGTGGAACCTCGGTTCTCAACCATAATCCGTTCTAGAACCCTGTTCGAAAATCGATTTGGTCGATCACCGAAAATCGTTTTTCCCATTAAAAAAATCGTTTTTATCCGTTCCAACACACTGAATGTTTTACGTAAACAAAGCTAACCCAGGCTAATCGTACGTTCGCGTTATCGTAATCTTCCGTACGAAAGATTACGCTAACATGAATGTGTAAAAATAAAAAAGGATTAGGAATAGGATTTCTTACCTTTGTGGTGGACGGTGGGGAGAGGAAAATCATCAAGACTTTTTCAACCTCTTCCAAAACTTGCGGCAGTTGCTTGCTTATAGCGCTAGCTTCCTTAGCCGCATCACTCGATTTCACAGCCTCCTTATTCTTTACTATCGTACTGAGAGTAGATTTAGCCATGCTGTATTCACTAGCAAGATCGGAAATTCGTACACCTCTTTCATATTTAGCTATTATGTTTTTCTTTAAGGCAATAGTTGGAAGAACAACTTGTTTTTTTTTTCACCTCTCCTGCTTGCACCGACCTTCTTCGGAGGCATAATTAGGGGCTAAAACACCCGTACGACGCTCAGCATCCCACCCTAGCGTACCGGCGTTCGAAATCCGATTTTTTGACCGAACAGCGAAGCAAGAATTTCTCGAAATTTTTGGTCGAACACCGATTTGTCCGAACTGAGAGGCGTTCGAAAACCGAGGTTCCACTGTACCATTCTATTGTTTCTTTAAAAGTTACCCTTTTAAAGAAACAATAGAATGTCATTATTTTCAACCAATTTTAAGGAAAACTAGAATAGCTGCGCATAATTAGAGCATAACCCGTGTTGAAACCTGAAACCAAATCAGAGTTTCACATCTGGGGTAACCAAACTGACTAACTATGAAATATAGTGTTGATTTTCAATATGTTTCTGCCCCGGGAGAGTGGCATGTTTTTATGAGAAAAATGCTAAATCAAAACCAAAAGTGCAGAGTCAGCCATTGTGCGGCATTTTTCACATCTAAGGTAACCTACCTGACTGCCTGTGAAAGATGGTGGCCATATCTAAGTTTTATTTAATTCAAGCTTTCTGAAAACTGTCAGAGCCAGAACAAATGGTAGACCCAAACGCGTAACGTTTCACTCAAAAGTTTATTGGGAAATCAAGGAAAACAACACCAGCAATCCGGTGCTCGCTGGACAGGGGGAGCAAGCAGCTCACGTTATCGGAGGGTGATCGGAACGCAGAAGTGGATTTGCCGAACGAGAAATCGGAGCTCGGTCAAATGGAAAAAAACGGGTCGATAACCGGAGCGGGAGATCAGAGTGTGATCAGTGGTCAAAATTGGGTCAACAGCCGGAGACAAACGGGAAATCAGGAACAGACGAGTAGGATACGGATGAAGACGGGACAGACGGGAGCCTGAGTCAAAGTGCTTGCCTTGCGTATGCAGAAGTTCACTGACGGACTGACAAGGAGTGACTGGGGTACTGGGTATTAACAGGAGGGGAATCAATCAGGCAACTAGCAGCAGCTGGCTTAAAAAAAGCGGGCACAGGTGAGTGCAATGAGTAATCATGACAGAAAACAAACAAAAAAACAAAAAAACGAATTAACAACATATTTTTAGTGCAGAGAATCTCTGCAAAAATATCATTGCTTTGTTGTTTATTTTCATCACAAAATTCTAAGCAACACAACCCTTGAGAGCTGTAACGTTTTGCACTCTCAGAACCTTCATTTGCACCACTGAATCCAAAACAACAAGTCAACAAAATTACACCTTGATTCTCTCCTGTGGTGTTATGTTGTCATGCATAAAGAAATGTGTAATGAGTGAAAAATGCTGCAGGCCTGAGCGCCACTCCTGCAATATCCGCTGTGAAGTGACTTAAACGTACGAGTGGGGGTAAACCGGTAAAGCTTGAGTGATTATTTTGAGTTTTACTGAAACGGGAAGCGAATGAATCTTCAATGGAAGCACCTACTTGTTCCTAGAATAATAACAAAACTAATACTTTAAATGAGCAAAATGCATTATTCTTTAAAAAGGCTTAAATGATCATGTTGCTTAAATTGACAGCATACAGTTTTTCTAATCATCCGTGGTCACGTGGCTGGGTCACTATCCCAAGTTATTTATTTTTGTTTAAAATTGATTTAACTACATTTTGAATGTGTTTTACAAGTTTCACTACATTTTTAATTGTTTTTCTTTTGGAAAATAACAGAAAGTCATAATCAAAATGAACGCACATTTTCTGACGTTATAACTTTGTTTGTGTGTTTGTTCCTTTAAAATTAGGTAAATATCATTCTCGGGATGGCAAGAAATTGCATGTACTAAAGGTACCAGTCTATTGTATTGGGATTAAACAAATCAATAATTGAATATCAGTATAAGTAGCGGTCTAAAAAAGTGGTTTAAGGCATGCCTGTTTATTTATCCATCCATTCATTATTTGCACCACTTATCCTCAGTAGGGTCGCGGGGGTTTTGGAGCCCATCCCAGCAATCATCGGTCAGTGGGCAGGGGACACCCTAAACTAGTTGCCAGTCAGTCGCAGGGCACACAGAGACAGACAACTCACTCGCTCATTCACACCTAGGGACAATTTAACCTGACCAAATAACCTGACATGCATGTTTTTGTAATGTGGGAGGAAACCGGAGCGCCCGAGAAAACCCACACAAGCACGGGGAGAACATGCAAACTCCACACAGGAGGTTCGATTTCATGACCTTAGAACTCTGCCGCACAAGCGCTAACCATGTTTTCACTGAAAAAAATAGAATACATAAAATGATGAGGCATGGTCAGGTAAACACATTTTTACCACTTTGTGTGCGTGTGTGTGAGTGTGTGTGTCAATGCTCGTATTAAAACAAGAAAACAATATTAAAATGAGGAAAATTATCAATCTAGTTTATTTATTTGATTGATTGATTTATTTTTGCAGTGTGATCTTAAATCTTTTATCAAACAAACTAAGTGATTACATCTATTTTCCTGCACTAATTAGCTAACTTGCACTGGTTCACAGTCAACTGGAGTTGTGACTTTAGGGTTGTCTTACTAGAATACTTACCCCCTCTTATCTCTCCGATTTGATCTCCTCCTATGTTCCTGCACGGAGCCTGCGCTCAGAAAATGCCGGTGTGCTTGTGACTCCAAGAGCCAAGAAGAATTCTGCAGCTTCAAGAGCGCTTTCCATTTGGGCCACAGTGCTGTGGACCACTCTCTTTTATTGATGTTTACTATGTATATGTACTGTTACTCAATGCTAAATCTATTCCACTCTGGTCATCCTGAAAGGGGGAATTACCACTTGTGAGGCTCCTTCTCAAGGTTTTTTATTTTCTTCATTCTCAGGTTTCTGAGTTTTTCGTTGCCTGCATTTCGGTTTAAGATCAGGGTATGGTGTTATTGTAACCTCTCCAGTCCTTTGAGATACTTTGTCATTAATTGCTATTCAAATAATTGTGACTTCATTTGATTACCTCGTGAGCAGATTATTAGTATATTGAAAAGAAAAAATAAATTGTTGTCACCTAATGATATAGACAGATGTTAAAGTTACTGAAATAAAACTAATATACTTAATAATTTGTAATAATTATCTTTTTGCAAAGATAAAATTGGGCACACCAGACAAGGTCTTACAGCATACCTGTGTTCCCCGACACACTGCTAGAAAAATATTGCGTTAAAGATATGTGTTATGAGTTTGTGTATTTCGATGAAAAAATTCCTGCGTCTCGCATGCTGCTTCTGCGTGCTATGCAAGAGGTCTCTCCTATTTTGCATCAATCCGTATGCTCATGAAAAGAAGGTCAGGCGTGATTAACACCATGTAGCCATCCTGAGCTTACAAAACGAGTCATTTTATGGATGGCGGATGCTCCCACAAAGGGTGCCAAAAATGACATTTGACCAAGTCAGCAGAGGTCCTCAAAACCTGTGAGGAAATGTTTTTTCCAGGTTTCGTTTTTTAAATGGTTTGTAAAAGTCTCGCACGAGTCAGCCTCTTGGCGTTCAATTTTCTATCTTCTCTCCTTGCTGGAAATTTAAAGCTGTCATGAAAAATGCATATACGTCATAAGTCGCTCTTTTATTGAGGAGGCTAGTTAATATGCCACATTGTTTTACGAGGCAAAGGCGTGTGAAAGTAGCACATTGTGCTGAGTTGTGTTTTTCACAAAGGGGAACATATAATTTGATGAGTTTTGTTGTCATAGAATCTCTCAGATATTGAAGATATAGGTTCAATTAAACCAAATCACAGAAAAAAGAAGAAGAAAAAACTTTTATGAGGAAAACGTGGCTGCAGAAAGGTGTTGGTGTCTAAAGTGTTAGACATTTTTGCTGTTTGATGACAACAAAATTATTGTTGTAACATTTTTTTAATGTTGAAACCCAACACTGGGACTGTACCTCTTCCAGTTTTTGTCATGATTACTCATGTGATACACCTGTGCCCGCTCATTTGGCGCCAACCGCCGCGGGTTCTGATTGGCTCCCTGTCACTATTTGAACCCAGTCCTGTCTGTCCCCTGTGGTAAGTCCGCCTGCGTACCTCAGTGTATACTAGGTAAACCTTTTTCGACCCTGACTCCCACCTGTCCCATTTTTGCTCCCGTCTGTCCCTGGCTACGAGCTGTTTTGATCCTGACCACATCTGCTCTCCCGTCCCGGCTAATGACCTCTTTTTGTCCCCGAGTACGTCTACTCTCCCGTTCTGGCTTACGACTCGTTTCCGACCCCGACCATGACTTGCTCTCCCAGTCCCGGCTACCGAACAGTTTTTACGTCCCTGACACCGCCATCGCTTGCTACGGAAGATCCACTTCCATCTTTGGATGACAATCCAAGTATGAGAGCGACTTGCTTCCTGCGTCCAGCGAACTCCGGATCGTGGACGCAGCCCTTCCTCTTTCCTTCAATAAAACTTGTGGTAAAAAAAATCCCATATGGGTGATGGTAAACATTTAGCTCCATTCCACGTCACCGTAAAGCGCGACTGCAACTGAACTTTTTCAATTTTCTTGGCAAAGCTGCAGGTATGTTTTTGGCCAGACGTGGCAGTCATGAGTACGAAACTGATTTCATCTGCAATCCGCCCTTGAAGAAGAAGTAAAGTCAAACTATTGCCCAAAATTCTATGTTGTCTGAGCCTCTCCTAGTCTAAACATGGTATTTTGTGTCTGTAGAGTAATAAAAGAAGCCAAATCCCCTTGTCTTGATCAGTTTCTGTAGGTGGCCATTTTAAGACTTAGTTTTAAGAGATAATTAGATCGATGATGCTCAGGTTTTAGCTAATGACCATTGCTCAATTTCTGATAGCATGTGAACCATGAATTGATGCTAGCTAAGCACCTTTGTAATAAGGATTTCAATATTTTTTAACACTATCTCTCAAAATGGTCGCCGACAAACAGGGTGGAGTTTTCGTTTTTATTTAAAAAAAAATTGTGTTGTGCGGACACAAAATTAATCAAAATACTGTTCCGAGACGAGTGATGCCTGTGCAACATATCATAAATAGTTTGGCCCTGACATTTACTTTAAGTAGAAGTACATAAAACTGGATACAAATTTGAAGAAAACTACCTTCAAAAACTTCCTTTTTTAACTCGGACTGAGACGGGAAACAAAAATCAATACCTGCACAATTTTTTTATGACAACTGTGCTGTACTAAAAAGTACTGATACCTGATACTTGCAATGGTAGTCGATACCAATGCCATCTGCATTCTAGTGGCCATTAAACAATTTACATTAAAGGAATGGTCAAATACAATTAATTAAATGCTACATTAGGGGGAAAATACAGTTGGGATTTAAAGTTATATCCCTTTAAAAATGTCAGTGATTTTTTTTAGAGGGAAAGGAACTTTTTTATTAATCGTACTAAAGTTTGTCATTTGGTTTTGTTTACTGGTCACGATTTGGATCTTGAAAAAACACAACACATCAAACATGGATGAATAATGTTTTCTTCTCAACTCTCTGATTTTCCTTTACTCACCCTTGTTAACATCCCTTTACAGTTGCCTGTTTTCTTTGGTAATACGCCAAGATCTGAATCAATGAAAGAATGAAAAGGTCTCAACAGTGATTGACTCCAATGACATCATCCATAGAGGTTATACGAAAAATGAACTACAGTGCTTAGAGGAGATGGTGTTTTCAAATAGGGAATAAAGTTAATCAGAAATTGTAGACATTGAATTACAGACCATTGAGATTTTTGGTTTTACAAGTCAGGCATCAAGAAGCCTTTGAAAAAAATGTTAATACAGCAATGATGACAACTATTACTTCCTCTGGCGTCATGGTGTGGTATGCAGTGAGCACAGCAACAGACAGAAAAATCGTCAACATATCCCAGAAAATCATTGGCTGCTCTCTGCCTTGTCTGGAATACATTGCTGGTTTGCTATACTGCATCAGAGCAGACAACATTATAAAGGATTCCTCTGACTCAGGCCAGATATTTTTGATCTGCTCTTTGGTAGGTACTAGAGGTACCTTAAAAAAGGACTAACAGGTTCAGAGACATTGTCTCACCTAGGGCCATCACCATCCTAAACAGGTGCACAAGACTGTGAAAAAAATATCTTGCTTGTGTATAGAAAATGGGTGTTCTTTTCCTATAAGTGACTTGTTGACGAATTATGTTGCTGTTAAATTTTTGGGTTAAGTTATTCATTTTCAAGTCATGTTTATTTGTGATGCCCTTAATCACAAGAAGTCTCAAAGGACTGCAGAGACCACAGTTTATTGCAAAATACAGACTATTATCAAACCATCCCCTTATCTAAAACCTACATGAGGGCAAGGGAAAACTCAGCATGAGGAAAATGATGAAACCTTGAGAAGGGACTGCACATGAGGTAATCCACCTTTCCGGGATGACCAGGCTGCAATAGAAAATTGAAAATGAAATATAAATAATTAAAGTATAATATAAAACAGAGATAAAATAAATAGGATGTCCTGTTCAGATGAGACCAAAGCTGAACTTGTTCGGCTAAATGCAAAGCGTTAACGTTAGGTGCAAAAGTAACACTGCACATCGACCTGAAAACACCATTCCCACTGTCGAACATGGTAGTGGCAGCATCATGCTCAAGGGTTGCTATGGGACTGGTAAGAACGTACAAGTTAATGGCAAGATAGATGGAGCCAATTACAGGGAAATTCTGGTAGAAAATCTTCCAAGCACAATATCTGTACAATTTTTGACATTCTTTTTATGGTATTTTTAGCTTTGAGTTTTTATGACATGCTGATCCTGGAGAACCATGTGTAAACAATGTGCACAAGGGCTGTTATCAGGGGTGGTCAGCTCCCACCCACAGACACGCTTTGCCCACCCAAGGGAAAATTGGATGTACTGAGAACATTTTGGGCACTGCGTAGACGATCCCATTCATACAATAATCTGTATGTCAGTGGACTCTCCTGTGTCCTTCAGCACACAGGGTGTGCCGTAGTCCCCACGGAGGGAGCAGCTCCTCTTAGCAGGGAGATGCTAACCCTCGGGGTATAGGCTGCAAACGAATCGCGAATGTGCCAAAACGCTCCTCGCACTTTACAGTGCAAAGTGTTTGCATGTGGGGATTTTTGCGTGTGCGTGCGTTTGCACGTGTGTGTGCGCGCTGCGCATGATGGAAACGCATCATTCTGTCGTAGTGAAGCGGCTTTTTAGCTCAGCTCAACAAAAGAGCGGGCTCTTTCGGCTCCCCAGATTGTTTTAGTTACTTAATTCATTTATTACCTATTCATATGTGACACAATGCACAAAATGATGTAAAAAGCGGGAGAATAAGGCAAACAACAAAAAAACAAAAACAAAAAACTCAGAAAGAACTATGAAACAAAAGAAGGAAAAATAAGATTAAAAGGGAAAAAGGAGGGAAAAAGAAAGATACAAAGAAAAAAAGCAAGAGAAAAGAAGTAGAAAGCTCGGGAAAAAAGAGACGAAAAATAAAAGATAAAATGTAAACCTGAGAAAAGAAAAATATCACACAAAAAAAGAAAAAGAAGAAAACACAAAAAAAGAGGAAAAAAAGGTTGAGAAATAAAACATGAAAATGGAAAAAAGAAACAAGAAAAAAAAGCACGAAAAAAAGGTACTTGGGGCTTTCTTTGATCAATATATGTATATATCCACTAATAGTATAATATTATGCACAACATGAATTCAGTAATATTTTGTAATATATTGTTCTACAAAATTATATTAGCATTTATTTTCCCCTTCCACACTGAATTTTCAACATCGAACCTTTGTATACTAAGCAACGTTAAATTTAAGCACCTGGAATCCCTGCGTGACACAACAAAATGTCAATTTAAAATAGTGACCTTTCTTTTCAGGCCTGGTTAGCACACAGACCCATGAGGTCCAGGGTGTAATTCCAGCTACCGCATCCTCCCCATGCAGAGTTTGCATGTTCTTCTCGTGTCTGCATTGGTTTTCTCCTGTGTCGGATTAGCCAATTAAAAAAAAAACCTAGGTTTTAATGAGTTAGTGAATTGTCTATCTTTTCGTACCCTGCGACTGGCTAGCTTCTAAAGTTGAGGGCGTCTTACTGCCTGAAGATGGTTGGGAGGGGTTCTAGCACCTCTGCTGGTGGGGCATAAGCAGTGCAGCAAATTGTTGGAAATAAACACAAAAACATATTTACTACAAAATAGAAGAATAAAATAAACTCTTTTGTGTTATTTTCTTTTGTTTTAAAAAAGCTAACTGTCAAACGAATCCCTGAAAAACACTAGAAATATAAATTAAAATATCTACATTTTTTTCTATTATAAATTTACAAATCTAAAAAAAAAGATACAATAAAAAAACATTTTTATTCTTTCATGTACACAACATATTTAAAGTCAACATCACAGAATCCACGGGAAAAATGCGTATTGACCAAGCGTTATCAAATGTTATTATCAATGACGAAAGACTATTCTAATTCAGTGCTAATCAAATTTTCCTAAGATGAAATAAATCGGTGAAATGGGCGAAATTATAGACAATGTCACTAAAGTGTGTCACGTAACAGTGATATATTGACCCCGTTTTTGAGGAGGCGTTACTCAGTTTTGTGGGTTGGTTTGAATGAGCAGAATGACGCTTTGCTGTCATTGAGCGGAGCGCGCGACGCACGAAGGACGCGCGCGCTCCATTCGCATCCAGGACCGCAACCGTGCGCAAAAAAAGAAAACCCCAAAACAAAATGTGCGTAAAAAATACGCCAACATCCCCGCGATGAATCCCTACAATGAAACCGGAGCCGAGAAAAGTGCCCAACATTACCTGTTCGGATTGGGCACCTACAAACTTCTCGCCTGCGCCATCGGAACCATCGGCGTGTTCGGCTTTTGCAACAACGTTCTTGTGATTCTACTTTACTGCAAATTCAAGAGACTTCGGACTCCGACCAATTTGCTGCTCGTCAACATAAGTTTGAGTGATTTGTTGGTGTCTGTGCTCGGGATAAACTTTACGTTTGTTTCGTGCGTCAAAGGAGGCTGGATTTGGAGCCGAGCAACATGCGTTTGGGACGGATTCAGTAACAGTTTATTCGGTAAGATTTGCATGCATTATTTTCAAGTATGCAAGCTTTTTGTAGTTGGTTAGGTGAGGTAATGATACCACAGTAAAATACCAGTAGTAATAATAATAATAATAATCATTATAATCATGAATATTCATAATGGTCATTCAGTTTGTCAGGTATAATAAAAAATAGCATAGTGTAATAGTAGAAACAATGATAATAATAAAAACATGAATAATGATCATCTAGTTGTTTAGGTATGATAACAATATAAAACAATATGATAAAAGTAACAAAGACACTACAGTACTGATCCATTCATCCATCAATTATCTGCACCGCTTATCCTCAGTAGGGTGTTGGGTGTGCTGGAGCCCATCCCAGCCATCTTCGGGCAGTGGCCAGGGGACACCCAAATCCAGTTGCCAGCCAGTCGCAAGGCACACAGAGATGTTCAACTCACTCGCTCATTTACACCTAGTGAAAATTCGACCCGGCCAATCAACCTGACATGCATGTTTTTGGAATGTGGGAGGAAACCGGAGTGCCCGGAGAAAACCTACGCAAACACGAGGAGAACATGCAAATTCCACACAGGAAGGTTCCTACAGTACTGAGCATCATCAAGAATTTGAATTATCAAGATAATCATCTCATAGGTTAGATGTGATAATGAGAGTGTAGTAGTAGTAACAATGATAATAATACTCATCAAGATAATCATGAATAATCCTTAAATCATATATATTTTTAGATATGATAAACACAGTATAGTGTATTACTAATAGCAATGATAATAATACCACAATCATGAAAAATCATAATAATCATCTATTGTTTCCAGCTATGATAATAATATTACAGTATGATAGCAGTAACAATGAAAATGATAAGCATCATAATCGTGACTAATCATAATAATCGTATGATAATGATAGTATAGTATAATGAAGTAACAATGATAACAATAGAATAATCATGAATACCATGCGGTATGCTAATAATAAAATAGTACAATGGTGGGAACAAAGAGAACAATTATCATAATCATGAATAATCCCAGTAATGACCTCACTGGTTAGGTATGATAATAATATTGTAGTATAATAGTAGTAACAAATAACAATCATGATAATCATGAGTGATCTTATAATCATAACATGGGTTAGGTATTCTATAAATAGTATAGTATAGTATAGTATAGTATAGTATAGTATAGTATAGTATAGTATTACCGTAGTAATATTGAAAATACTAATAATTATAAATATAAACGAACATAGTAATAATTTTGTTGGTCAGGTATGACAATAACATTATAATATAATGGTAGAAACAACAATCATAATATTCATCTTCGTAATCATATATAACTATTATAATCTTGCAGTTGGTTATGTGTGATAAAAATATAAGAGTATCATGATACTAATTACATAATTATATAATAATCGTAATAATGAATAATTTAATCAGAATTACAAAAAATATTTGAAAATTAAAAAATAAAATTATATACTTTAGATATTTAAAAATGATTCATTTATTATTTTCAGTACTACGGTTAATATCTAGAACACCCATATTTTTTATTAAAAATAAAACATACATATTTAATTGTAATAATAATACTATTACTTCTCTGATCTCAAACAGCAACAGTAATATCTAAAAACCATTAGATAAATGATTTTTTTAAACTCTTTTTTATTATAGATGTTATTTTTTTAGTATTTTATCTAAAACATATTCTAATGCATGCCTTCTTTTAAACCTTGAAAAAACCTCACTCAAACATACAGTAACTATAGGCTGTGTTGGAAATAAACGTAAAAAAAAATAACACAGTAAGGATCTGACTAGAAACCTTAGAGTTATCTGCACGTAACAAGTCAGCGCAATTTTGTTTGATAAAAAAAACCTAACCCTCCAAAAACTCAGTTAATACTGTGTAAAATTAGTACAGAAGTTCAAGGCAGTATTTCCTTAACAGAATGTTGCGAATGACACTGGTAATGACCTTCATGTTTGTCTAATAAAGTATGATTAAAAGAGTAAAGATTACAGATAAAACAATGTGAAACACAGCAACAATTTCTTATTCCAGTATGTAGGAAACATTTAATGTGTTACTTTTTTTTGCGTCATGCGCAAGTTGGCACATTCACCTTACCTCCAGTGTGGTGGCAAAGTGTGAATGGAAGCAGATCTTCCCCGACTGCAAGAACGATAGTTCAAGGGTAAGACTGATGTGTGATTATAGGAAACACCCATATGCCACTGTTATTTATGAGGAGTCATGGTGCTGCAAGCTTCTTCTGTGCATTCATTTACATTTTCTATTATCTACTGATCTGAAGGAAGCTGCGGTCCACTTGCCTTCATAATTGAAAACAGACGTGCGATTCCTATGATAAACACCGACACAGATGAGAAGTTATTTTCGGCGGGGTTGCTGGGGACCGGAGCTGTAATTTACATTTCCAATCACATAGAAGGTTTCTTCAATGAAATGACATTGAAATGTCCTGGAGATTTTGGCTCACATTCAGCTCAGATAGAGGTTCTGTTTTAACGAAGCTTTAGAGAAAGATTATACAGTACATTCATTGAAATAAGCCAACCACCCGTCTCTTATCGATCATTACCTGGATAACAAGTTATCCATCTATCTATCTAACAATCTACCCTGGTCATATCCCTCGAGAGGGGTGACCGACAGCAAGAAAAACACATACACAAAAACAAAGGAAAGAAGAAAGGAAAAATAAAAAGCAAAATACACAAAAAAGTTTACCATGGCCATCCGCAAATGCCCAAACACCCAAACAAGTTTAGCACCTCGGCTCCCAATTTGGTCATGCTTTCGTCCCTCCAGATGAAACGGGACACATGAAAGCTATGTCACTCGGGTCAGGGTGACATAACACGCTCATCTGTTCAACAGCAGGGCCCGAAAGCTTTCACTGGTTTACCCCTGCCGTATCATATAGGTGCCCTGCCCATCCCTTAGATCACGTCCAAACATCCCACTATCCTTTTACAACACCTCTCGACTCATTCCTATCACCAACAAGAGCTCTTGCTTCCACTACATTTAGACCTCTTTCATGCAGTGCACTCATAACACCATCCATCCACGTCAATCACTGCTTTCATCTTGGTCTCCTTCCATTTACATCTATAACAAGTTATTATTATTTGTAGTGATCGTAGTACTTGTTGTAGTAGTGGAAATGCATTTTTATCACAGTATTACAGTACCAATGCCAAAATGATTAATACAAATGATAAGAATGTATTATTTAATTCATTCATTCATATTAATACATGGAGTATTAATCATCAAGTTTATCACTTTTACCATTAGTAAAACTAACAATAATACATTTAAATAAATTATTTTTGATTTGCTTATTTATAAAACAAAAGTGTAATACACACTGTATTGATATCATTACTAAATCTAATAATATTTCCCAATGTTTTCATACTTTTTATTTACTAAAGTTTGTATCGGAAGTTTTGTTTACTGTAAAATACTATATAATATAATGTCATTTACTACTGGGTGGAATGGGTGGAAGTGGAAAATGGAATGCCTATTAATCTGTCAGGTTTGGTTTTTGTTTCTGGTTTGTCTGTCGTCAGGTTTGGTTTCAGTGTGAACATGTTATTTGTTTTGTAACTCATTGTTTGTTTGTTACTCTGCTCCTGGTTTTGTTATGTAATACCATCCTTTTTCAATCACCCCTGCCTCTTTTCCTGCTTCCATTTACTTGGGTACACTCGCAAAATGTGACAGTATCATTGCTATTTCCACGCCCATCCATCTCGTCTTTCGTTACCTTGTCAGGTTTTTTTTTTCTCGATGGTTTGGACACTTTGCTCGTTTTTCAGGCCTGGTTTGTTTTTGTTCATTGTTCCTGGTTTTTGTAGATGAATTTCCCGTCTGATGCCTGCTTCTGTTCCAGCTTACCTGCATCTGGGTCCACCCCCTGTAAAACATGACAATATTTTGGCATCAATTGATTTATTTGTATAAATACCCAAATATTTAAAATATTATATACTATTAATAGTATATTTTTGTAAGTTATTTATTTATTTATAACAGTTTTGTTTTTTATCTTATTCATATTCTAGCAAATCATAGTACCTCATGTTATATTCTAGGTAGGTGGTAATGCAGTTTTACATTGTCATAAAGATTCAGATTCCATTCAACATACAATTCAAACATAACAATATTACTTTAACGAAGTCTTGCACTAAATCGGTTTAAACTCCATTCTGCAAGTACCCGATGGAGTCTTCACACTGTGAACGAATCCCTGCAGGGAGAGGATGGCACAAAAAACAAATCACCTTCTTCTATTGTGCCCTCAAATGTAGGACAAACGTATTATTCGTGGACAAATATGCGATATCATCATCGCATGTCATCCAAAGAATTATACAGTGGAGGTCATTGACTGACACAAAGGAAAAATGGCTGTCGGTGATGTCAAAACACGTCTGTCCCTTTGAATTTTCTGAGTTGAAAGACCAGGGCGGCTCCCTGCAAAGCTTGTCTATTGATGTAGATTGAGAGAATTTTCCATTAATGAGGACAGTAATGAATGATGACAGATTTGACAGGGGTAATTAGGGCATGTCATAATAATAATAATAATAATAATAATTTCCTTGTATTGTCATTCTGTGTAACAATGTACACAGAACGAAATGTCGATTGCATCTGACCCGATGCAGCCGCAGCCAAGAGAGGGCGCCGCCGACCACTTTTTAAGTCTTAGGAATGACTCGGCCGGGGCGCGAACCCGAACCTCCCAGTCTCAAAGCGGGCGCCTTACCATCTATCGAAGAGACGTATAGATTTTATGTACTGTACATTCCTAGTTGTGTGTGCACAGTTGTGTGGATTAAAAAATGAAACGAATCCATTAGAGATACAATTTCACGATACTGCAGGGAGGATTGCAAATTTAGACATCTCCCACTGGATTTCACAGGACACAAAAAGGACAAATATTTCATAATGGAATCTTTTTTGTCTGGTCTATTTAGCTGTCAAAATAATGAAAAATGTGAAAAGAAGGCTTTTAGTATCTAATTATTGAATAAACTATTATAAATGACGTGACAGGGCGAGTACACTCATCAAACAATTAGACCTATTAGTTTCATAGTGTTCAATTTAAATTAGAATGCTTCCTTCCCCAACCACTCGAGGCACAAGCCTGCCAAACTTTTTTGGACCTTTATTGTTTGTTTTTCATTTTGTTTAATTTTTCCACTCGTCATAATGCTGACGTAGTTCCCATGGGCCAGATTGTATTGTAAAAAGCCAATGCATGCTGCCAGAAGTCAACTGGAAAAGAAAAAAGACCCGCCGTTTTGTCACCTCTAACTTGTTGCCAAACGTGATTCTGGTCACAGCCTATCCATTGCAACCTTTGGCTCAGATTGGAGATTATACCAGCTTGAAACTGTCTCCTGTGCTCTATATTTTGGGTGTTTTTTAATCTTCCTTGACCTCCTCCCTATTGGCTGCCTAAGGAGCTTCCTAAAACATCTATATTGATCTGGTTTGAATGACGACCATTTGCCAAATTGTTACCCAAAAAGTTCAAGCAAAATGTTATGTTAACTTTTGATGCGTTTCTCCATATCTAACATGTGGCTATGTGCCTCTTCCTCTCCACCCGTCAATCGTATTACCTAGGCTCAAGTAGAGACAGGATCGGGCCTTAAAATCTAGCCGAGCCCAACCCTAACTCAACCGATTAACTTAATTTGAGTGACAAAGCCCGAAGTAAACCCAAATCTTTACGTCAGCAACAAAGTCGAGTCCCTGGAATCAAGTGTGCACTTCGAAATGCAGCGGAAAAAAAAGGACAGAAATGGCAGCAAAAAGAAAATCATATTCTGCAGATTACAAAATGCAAAGAGTTAAATATTTGGCAGAAAAGCAGAAAGAAAGTTTATACAGATTGTAAGCTATTGACAAGAAGCGAAAATTACGTCTGACATAGGCCGCGCAGAGGTGGAAAGAGGAAGCAGCGTATCTTTTACCGTGATACCAAAGATGAAAATTTCTTTGGATTTAGTGATTTAGAGTAAAATTGATTTTTGTTTGCTAGGCCTGCTCTTTATTACTGTTATCTGAATAGCTTTGGCGCAGGAGTGCGCATTTTAGTGCCCAACTGCAGCGCCAAAGTGTGTTACTTAAAAAAAAGTACAGTTACTTCACATTTGGGGCAGCACGGCGGCGCAGTGGTTAGCGCGTGTGCGGCACAGTTCTGAGGTCGTGGGAACCTCCTGAGTGGGTTCAAATCCAGCTCCCGGCCTTACTGTGCGGAGTTTGTATGTTCTCCCCGTGCTTGCGTGGGTTTCCTCCGGGCACTTCGGTTTCCTCCCACATTCCAAAAACATGCATTTCAGGTGAATTGGCCGGTCCAAATTGTCCCTAGGTGAGACTGAGCGAGTGAGTTGTCTGTCCCCGTGTGCCCTGCGATTGGCTGGCAACCAGTCCAGGGTGTCCCCTGCCCACTGCCCGATGATTGCTGGGATGGGCTCCAGCATCCCCGCGACCCTACTGAGGATAAGCGGTGCAGCTGATGAGATGAGACTTCACATTTGGGCCAGGTTCGGACCGGCTTCAGGCCGGGTTCAGGCCAGGTTCAGCCCCGGACCTAAGATCATAGCCCCAAGATCATAGTTCTACTCTCAAATGTTTTTTTTTGTAGATTTGTAGTAATGTAAACGGATTATAGTGAATATTTGAGTGTGTTTGTCTTGATTAAAACATACAGAAGCATTCAGTGGAGAAGAAGCAGTGGGTGTAGCCACACTTTAGATTGTGAGAAAGATCATAAGGTTTTTCAGGCTTGTTTTTCCTAACAATAATATCTAAAAACTGCTTTGGTGATCCAAAAGGTGTGACAAATGCACTATAACACTAAGAGTAAATATTGAGTTCGCCTCTACAAACTAATTGTCAATCAGTTATTTATAAAAAAATATTTACTGACCTGCTAAATACGCTAAAATACCATGAAACTCAGATACATGATGATGATTATTTTTCGCACCCATGTCCAGGCATCGTATCCATCATGACGCTGGCGGCGCTAGCTTATGAGCGCTACATCCGGGTGGTCCATGCCCAGGTGGTAGACTTTCCCTGGGCGTGGCGGGCCATCACCCACATTTGGCTCTACTCCCTGGCCTGGACCGGGGCTCCTCTCCTGGGCTGGAACCGCTACACGTTGGAGATCCACCAGCTGGGATGCTCCTTGGACTGGGCATCCAGGGACCCCAACGATGCTTCATTTATTCTTCTCTTCCTCCTGGGTTGTTTCTTTGTGCCTGTTGGCATCATGATCTACTGCTACGGAAACATTCTCTACTCAGTACGAATGGTGAGATACTCTAATGTGTCTTTTCTTTTTAGGGTAGGTGAGTTTTGATACCTGGTAACAAAAGCTTGTTAATGCCAAGCCTTTTTTTGTGACTGATATCAGAACCTGCAACTATTTTGTGACTGTTCTATTTTACTGGGGAGCATACATGTCTAAAGTGCTAATAGTGTCAGTACTTGGGAGGTCGCTGGTTCGCGCCTCGGCCGACTCATGCCTAATTGGTAATATGGCGGCGCCCTCTGTTGGCTGCGGCTGCATCGGCTCGCTACAACGGGTCAGGTGTATCGACATTTCGTTCTGTGTACATTGTTACAAAGAATGACAATACAAAGGAAATTATTATTATTATTATTATTTAATGAGAGTATCTGTAAATAAGGATACCATGATCTTTTAACCACCTGGGTCATTGGGGTGCCACTTCCTGTGGTGTGTCTTGAGCAAGTACAGTCTGGCGGTATACATCACTCTCCAGGCTGTATTTTTGGGTTGGGGTTTGCTCACTTGCATGCAACTTAATAAAGACCTAACTTTAGTATTTTTACGGTAAATGCATTGTTATTTCATGTTTTGTCATGGATGGGAAAACTATGGCCCATGGGCCACATACAGGCTTTTTGATGGCCTAGAGAGGGATGGGCGCCACCAGGCTGTACTTGCCCAAAACACACCACAGGAATTGGTGCCCCTACAACCCTCGTGCTTAAGGGATCCAGCCAACCAACCAACAAACCAACCACTGAACATAACCTTAAAAAAGTACTACCAGTAGACAAACTATGTAGGAGCCACTCTTGTCCACAGTATACCTTTGTGACCATATCCACACAAATATGTTTTTCATCCATCCATCCATCCATCCATCAATTTTTCTGCGCAACTTATTCTCACTAAGGTTACGGGAGTCCTGGATTCCATCCCAGCAATCTTTGGGCAGTGGGTAAGGGACACACTGAACTTGTTGCCAGACACTTGTAGGGCACACGGTGACAAATGACTCACTCGCTCATTTAAACCTAAGGACAATTGGGACCGGCCAACAAACCTGAAATGAATGTTTTTAGAATGTGGGAGGAAACGAGTGCTCTTAGGAAACTGAAGCAGTCACAGGGAGAACATGCAAACTCCACACAGGAAGGCTGCGGTAGCTGTGGGGCTGCGTGATACCTGCATGACTGAAAAGGGCCTAAATTGGCCCCAGAGCCTCAGACTATACACCCACTTACAAAAGCATGAAGAAGGAGGCCTAATTAAGGGAATACAAACATTATAAGAGACCTATGGCGCAAGTTACAAGGTCTGTACCAGTGACGTGCAGTCGGTGGGTGGCGCATCCTCAACTGTCATCTTGGAAAGATAAAATCAATTGATGCCGTTCACTCAAAAAGAGCAAAGACAACACTTCATTGAAAAAAGCAAGGTGAGAGAATAAAACTTTTTTTTTTTTTGCTCGGCCAGTCGAATAATGAATAAGATGTATGTTCATTTATTAGTAAATCTGATTATACCTCACCAGACATGAACCTTACTGCACGCATTTGGTCTGTACTCTCATTACCTTAAATTTGTTTTTTTACAGTACTTTGACTGGGTTTCACTCCATAAAGTATTCCAAAGAAGTGCTCCTTACATATCCGATGATGAAATTTGAGTCATATTTTCTTTAGAATCTCGTCCTAGCTATAATGCACACACATCATAAACGTCCCTTTGGTGAGTTCTTAAATGACTTACTTAAATGCTGCCTTTCATTTACACCTCTATTGTCTTCACTAAAAACTTCTAGGTCGATTTTGTCTGTCGCCTAGTAATAAAAAGAGCCAAGTGTGTGGGCTGTGTCGATTATGATTATATACTTGTGTTAAGACTTTTAATTCCTCCGAAAGCGCTCGACGGATGTCTGATAGACCATTTGTGAATTCAGCCGTTTTGTAGTGAAACATGGGTCACCTTCAGTGTGGTCGCGTAGGTGGAGGCTGTTCAAGGTTTCATGGAATTTGCAAGCTCAAAGCTCTGACACCCTGCAGAGCTGCAAGAGCCCGCCCTGTCTGTTAAGTCTCAGAGGCTCTCACATGCATCAATACGGATCATTACACTTCACAGCAATTGGTAGAGGTGGTGGGAACATCTTCAAATGCAAGCACAGTGTATATTGTGAACCCTTACCATAGATGGAGAGCGAAATAAAAAATTTTTTTTTTGTATACTTGATAAGTTTAAACTGACACTCAAAATAAGGAGAGGGGACATCAATGGATTTTGAACTTGCAGGGAGGACAGGGAGAAAAGCCTTCAGATAAGAAAGTCCAACCTGTTCTAAGCCCTTACTTTTCTTTAAATAGACTAGGTTACGTAAGCAGATCCACCTTAAAGGGTGTGGAAAACAAAGAACGCGGCTGTGTTGTGAACCCATATTATAGATTGAAACAAAATTAAAATCCATTGTACTGTATACTTCATGAGTTTAACTTGAGAAGACACTAAACATCAGGAGAAAGGACATCAATGGATTTTGACCTTTCAAGGATGACAGGGGGAGAAGCCTTCAGATAAAAATAGCCCAACCAGTTCAAGGACGCTCCCCAAGCCCCATTTTTTCAATACAAATACTAGGTTACAAATGTAGATCTACCCTAAAGGGTGGGAAAACGGCAAAGTGATTGGCGGACAATGATGTAACAGTCAAAACAATGAACAACAGTGTGTAATGATAGTCAAAATAATGGAATGGCATCCTATGAAATCATCTTTGCTGGTGTCCAATATCAAAACAGAATAAACTTAGTAATACTGTAATTATAAACATATTTTCGAAAGGCTTTATCTATATTTGTATTGAGTTCAACTAGTATGATTCATTTATCTAAATATTTTCAATATAAAGGCAGGACTGCACAAATAAAGTTATATTAACTAGTTTAGGGCTGTCAAAGAAACGGATGGAAGGGTCAAACAACCCAAGGGCAAGACTTAATTATGCAGTCTATTGAACCTAATTGAAACTACAGAAAAGCTAAAAAATAATTTACGTTTCTGTCAGGACCAGAACGGAAACAGGACCCAATTGCGTAGTGTTTACTACAAGTTTTATTGAAAGAAAGAGGAAGGGCTGCGCCCACGGTCCGGTGTTCGCTGGACGCGGGAAGAAAGTCGCTCTCGTACTCGGATTGTGATCCGAACACGGAAGTGGATCTTCCGTAGCGAGCGATAGTGGTGTCAGGGACAGAAAAACTGGTTGGTAGGCAGCGTGTTCGGGGTCGTAAACGAGGAGAGTAGACGTAGTCAGGCACAAAAGAGGTCATAAGCCGAGCAGACCTGGTCAGGATCAAAACAGTTCGTAGCAGGAGACAGACGGGAGCAAAAAACGGGACAAGTGGGAGTCAGGGTCGAAAAAAGGCTTGCCTAGTATACACTAAGGTTCTCAGACGGACTGACAACAGGGTACTGACAGGACTGGGTTCAAATAGTGACAGGAGCCAATCACAACCCGCGGTGGTTGGCGCCACAAAACCAGGCACAGGGGAGTCACATCAGTAATCATGACAATTTCAATTTTATAAATTCAGCAATATTTGCATATGCCTCTGTCCATCATCTTTCATTTTTAACAGAAACAATAGACACATTTCCTTGATATAAAAATCCCTATTTAATGAGCATAAAATGAAAGAATTCTGTATTTTTCAGGTACCATCAGTACCCTATATTTTCTATTACAGCAAAAATGGATGAAAGTGCAAGGAGAAGTAACGTACATTTTAAACAAACAAACAATGATTCCTGGTTTATGAAACAATGATAAATCAAGATAATCTCAGGAGCCGAAGAAAAACTTCTTGAGGGCCGGATGTGGCCCACGGAGCCTTGACTTTGACATGACTGTATGTAAACTAGATCAAAGGAGACATGTTATTCATATGGGAAGACTAGATCGTTTAAATTTGTATTATTCCTTCATTATTTTACAGATCGCCTTTCGCGTCCTCAGGGTATTGCAGCTTTTATTCAATTAATAGGTTTCATGTATAAATTAATTCTTCGTGGCATTACAGCATCATTTAACCTTTACATAAAAACATTCGAGAATTGCTTTGTTTTCTAAGCTCAGTTTGGAGCAATTTGAATGAATAGTTTACACGTCTAGTGAATAACTGTCATGATGACTTATTACATTCACCTGTGGCCGCTCGTTTGGCACCAGTTGCTGCTGGCTACCTGATTGGTTCCC
This sequence comes from Urocampus carinirostris, assembly GCF_059441175.1. Classification (NCBI taxonomy): domain Eukaryota; kingdom Metazoa; phylum Chordata; class Actinopteri; order Syngnathiformes; family Syngnathidae; genus Urocampus; species Urocampus carinirostris. The sequence continues at coordinate 21,700,378 of NC_142361.1, forward strand.
CGTCCTTTCACTCGCCTGTTGTCAGTCCGTCAGCGAAACTCTGTTTTCACAAGGCAAGCATTTTGACTCTGACTCCCGTCTGTCCTGTTTTGTCACCCGTTTTCCATTCATCCGTTCCTGATTTCCCTGTTTGTCTCCTACTACCACCCATTTTTTGACCCCGACCACGTTTTGATCTCCCGTCAGGCTAACGATCTGTTTTTCCGTCTAACTACACTACGATCTCCCGCTCCGGAAGATCCACTTCCGAAACCGGCGTTCCGATCCCGTAAGCGGCTTGCTTCCCGCATCCAGCGAGCACCGGATCACTGGCGCTGTCTTTCCTCTATATTTCAATAAACTTGTGTGTAACGTTACGCATCTGGGTCCTACTTCTGTTCTGTTCTTGACAGTAACCCTGTATATATGCCTGGGTCCTACTTCTGTTCTGTTCTTGACAGTAACCCTGTATATATGCCATGCTTAGGTCAACATTTACCGTAAATAGACATTGTTTCTGCATATAACTTTGATGATTTCATTCATGTCATTCATCAAAATAATTGAAGTACTGTGCTTGTTCATTTTTGCTCCAAAAGCCCATTTTTGCGCTTGTATGTGGCTTGCTGGAAAGCGTGGACTCACTATATATGGAAGGACACTGTGACATCCACTACATATGGATGGGTTCTCCTATAGTAAAAAAAATACAACGAAAATATATATGTCCTAAAGAAATCAACCGAGACTGAAAAGTGAAAGGGTTTTTTCCCTTTCTAGTTTGTTCTATACCCGGTCTGTGTGATGGTTAAAGTAAAACCTAAGCTGAGTAGTTTCTGTGAATTTCTCAGACACAAATGAGCTACAAGACCATGGCTGTAGGATTCATGAGTGTGCATTGGATGACAATTACTTTATATTGAGATGGCAGGCCCAAGGCTGAGTAAAAATGAAACTAAAAGCAAGCTGTAGTAAAAAAAATTCCCAAACAAGAATCTTTCGTCAAGACCAGTTCTAACAGCCACGTTCAACGACAAATTAAAACCCAACTGAAAAAATGGTGAAGCCTTACAATTGCAACTGAATAAATGAATAAGTTGATTATGACAAATGTAATGAAAAAGTTATAAACGAATGAGAGTTAGGAGGTTATAAATGAAGAAATTATATAATCATGGCTATATAAAGTATGTATTGACACATTTCGGTGTTGCAACAAGACCCGCAGGTTGATTTATTTCCACCTTTTTCTTTTAGTTGCGCTCCATCCAAGATCTCCAGACTGTCCAGATCATCAAGATCCTGAGATATGAAAAAAAGGTGGCAGCAATGTTCCTTCTCATGATCTCCTGCTTCCTAGTGTGCTGGACTCCCTACGCCGTGGTTTCCATGATGGTAGCATTTGGCAGGAAGAGCATGGTCTCACCCACTGTGGCCATTATCCCCTCCTTCTTTGCCAAGTCCAGCACAGCCTACAATCCGCTCATCTATGTTTTCATGAGCATCAAGGTTGGTAATCACATATCACTTAACTTTGGCGTGTGGAAGCACATTTGCAAAAATACATTCTTGTTTGATTGGCAGAATGATTTGCTTCATTAAAGGCCCAGTCACACAGCCTTTCACGGGCGTATCGAGGCTGAATCACGGCCAGAAGTTTCTGGCCGTGAAGCAGACGCGGTGGAAACTGTGCAAAATTGGCTAAACCCGCTTGTGTTAAGACTTTTAATTCCTCCGAAAGAGCTCGACGGATGTCTGATAGACGATTTGTGAATTCAGCCGTTTTGTAGTGAAACATGGGTCACCTTCAGTCCTTATCGCGGGTAACCGCGGCTGCATCGCGTTTGTTCGTGCTTACACGCGGTACACACGCTAATGTACGTGATAACACCGCGATTCAGGCGCAGAACAAACGTGCTATGACCGTGCTCCACCCGCTAAAATTTCACGTCCTACCCACGTGTAACCACGTCTTGGCCGCGGCCGTAGCACGTCCTAGCACGTTCGTACCGCGTCTTTACCTCGTGTGTACAACGTGTGCCGCCCGCGGATACCCGTGGTCTAAAGTTTTGAGCAGCGCAAAACTTTTTCGCGCGGCCAACCGCGTGTGAATTTCTTACCGCGTGTAAAGCACGGCTGTATCTCGTCTGTATCGCGATCTCAAAGCGTCCAACAGCGTCTGCTTCACGCGCAGAAATTTCTGGCCGTGATTCAGCCACGATACGCCTGTGAAAGGCTGTGTGACCGGGTCTTTAAGTACAGTGGTACCTCTTTATACTAGTACAGTGGAACCTCGGTTCTCGACCATAATCCGTTCCAAAACCCTGTTCGAGAACCGATTTGTTCAATCACTGAAATCATTTTTCCCATTAAAAATAATGTAAATCGTTTTAATCTGTTCCAACACCCTGAATGTTTACCATGAATGTTTAACGTAAACATTAAGCTAACCCAGGCTAATCGTACGTTCGCGTTATCGTAATCTTCCGTACGAAATATTACGCTAACATGAACGTGTAAAAATAAAAAAATCAGGTCGTTTACAAGTCATTTAGCACCACAAGTGGCTAGCACTTCATTGGAAAGGGGGCTCCGTTCCAACATCCTGAATTTTGGGCTCAGTTCCAACACCCTGAATGTTTACCTGAATGTTCAACGTGATCATAGAGCTAACCCAGGCTAATCGTACGTTCACGTTATTGTAATCTTCCGTACGAAAGATTACGCTAACACGAACGTGTAAAAAAAAAAAAAAAGATAAAGAAAATAATTATGAATAGGATTTCTTACTTTTGTGGTGGTCAGCAGAAGGTGCTTGCTGTATTCCCTAGCAAGATCGGAAACTCGCACACCTCTTTCATATTTAGCTATTATGTCTTTCTTAAAGGCAATAGTTGTTCGAACAACTTTTCTTTTTTAACCTTCCTGCTTGCACCAACCTTCTTCCGAGGCATAGTTAGGGGCTAAAACACTCCGTTCACCGATATTAAAAGCGAAAGCAAAAAGAGGCAAGTGCGCACGTGATAACAGTTGGTCACGAGGGGTGGGGGCGATCTACACGATCTACACCCGTACGCCGCTCAGCATCGCACTCTAGCGTATGCACTCACGCATTACCGGCGTTCGAACTCCGAATTTTTGACCGAACAGCGAAGCAAGAATTTCTCGAAATTTTTGATCGAACGCCGATTTGTTCGAACTGAGAGGCGTTTGAAAACCGAGGTTTCACTGTACCTCTACACAAGAAAGTTCTGATGCTCAAGTTTTTTATTTTCTTACAAGATCTTGCTCGCCTTATGAAGGAAAACTTATTTCACAAGCCGTCCCAGAAGCTACCACTAGATACCGCTCTGGACAGCTCACCGAATCCCGCCATTGGTTATATCTGCAGAATACCTTTATTCCGCAGCAAATTGGTCTTGATCACTTCTCTTTAAACACATTTTATGGCATCTCCTTTTAGTGATTTTTTTTTGTGACTTGAGCCTTGAGTTCTGAAGAGGGAAACGGTAAGGTTGTCAGGGAAAAATATGAGAATGATGACAATCAAAACAAACCAAAAAATAATAGAAAAAAAACTGGAGTGCTGTGTTCTTGTACGTGACCAAACACAGGAGTAAAAGCAGGGAGTGACGATCACAAAACCGCGAAAGAATTTACACTGCGCTTCTCTGCAATGAACAGAGTAAATATTAGTCAAGTCAAGTCAAGTCATTTTTATTTGTATAGCCCTTAATCACAAATAGTCTCAAAGGGCTTCACAAGTTATTACATATAAGAAGTTTAGGTTATTCGTATGCTATAGAGTAGAAGTGAGTTTTAAGCTTAGATTTAAACATTTCCACTGAGGCTGCAGATCGGATCTCAGGAGGAAGAGCATTCCACAACACTGGTGCCCGGATGGAGAACGCTCTCGAACCAGCGGAACACTTCTTGGCTCTTGGGATCACCAGGAGACCAGCGCTCTCGGAACGAAGGCTTCGGGCCGGGACATAGGGGGAAATCAGATCTGAAAGCTATGAGGGGGAAAGTCCATGTATGATTTTGTATAGTAATAGGTGAACCTTAAAATCACATCTTAGGCTAACAGGGAGCCAATGCAGGTTAGCCAAAATTGGAGTGATGTGATCGTACTTTTTTGTCCTAGTTAAAAGCCTCGCTGCAGCATTTTGTACCAGCTGAAGACTCTTGAGTCTGGTCATCGGAAGACCGGAAAGTAGTGCATTACAGTAATCGAGACGGGAGGTAACGCGTGAATTATGATTTCCGATAGGACCAATTTTAGCAATGTTACGGAGATGGAAGAAAGCGGTTCTAGTAATTTTCTTCACATGTGTTTGAAAGGACAGATCGGGGTCGAAAATGACACCTAAATTTTTAAGTGAGTCGCTCTGTGTGATGTGGCAATTGTCGATGTTCACAGCGGTTTTAGAGAATAAGTCACGGGACTTAGATGGACCAATAACTAACATTTCAGTCTTTTCAGAGTTAAGACGCAGGAAATTGAGTGACATCCACTCTTTTATCTCAGTGAGGCAGGCCTCCAAATTTCCACAGTTTAGTGTGGCAGATTCTTCCATCGGGAGATAGAGTTGAGTGTCATCTGCGTAGCAATGGAATATTACATTATTAATTAATTATACAATATTAATTGGAATATTACAGAATGAAGAAAATGTACCTGGTAAAAAATATTCTGACAGCAAGAAAAAAAGATGTAATAAAAAGATTATGGCACATATAACAGCACCCAACCCCGGAGCAATTCACTTTTTTGACTCTTTCTGGCAGACTAATACAAAGGGGATTCCCAGACCCTTTGCTTAACCCAGCCAAGGTTCGAACCAGCAACCTCACAGTGAGGGTTGGGTAGGGTTACTTTAACTTGATTAATCCAAACAGCTTGCCAACATCACTTTTGCCATTCCATTTATAACGTTACTCCCCAAGCTTGCACAAAATTTAGTAATTTTATTCATGTTTTGTTTCTTTTTTCTTTTATTAGCATATTTGGTATTGGAGTAATCCAAAAGTAATTGAAAGTAATAAAGTTAAAGTAACCCTACCCAACCCTGCTCACAGTCTTGGGGCGGGTGCCCTACCCCCAAAGCCACCGGGCTGATACTTAGGACGAGCAATATTTTATATAAATGGAGAGATTTTTTCTTAATAGTGGTGTATTCCTCATTCAAATTCATTCTGAGCATGTTTCCTTTTTTGCGGATTGGGATTCTAAAGTAAAACAAATCGATGACATTTCAAAAGGGTATCATTTGTTGCAAAAACACAGCCCACCAGATGTTTGAAGCACACAGGCTCAACGGAATGTGGGCGGAAAATTGTCACTTTCATTCGTTTCCGGGGAGGGGAGGGCGTAGGTGTCTTGTGCTTGGCATACGAATGAATGTGCGAATGTCATTGTTGCGTTTTCCTTTTCAGTTCCGCCGTTGTCTGCTCCAGCTTCTGTGCTCAAGGTTGTCTTGGCCGCAAAACAGCTTCAAAGAGCGACCGCTGGCGCCGGTGGAGCGCCCGATCAGGCCCATTGTGGTTTCTGGCCCGTGCGGCGGCAGGAAGAGACCCAAAAAGAGGGTGACCTTCAGCTCTTCCTCCATCGTCTTCATCATTGCTAGCGATGATTTTCATCGCTTCGACGTTACGTCCCCTGTGGATTCCTCTACTAATGTAATTCAAGTCAGGCCGCTGTGATATAGTCCCTAGATTAAACTTTTTATGCGCAAAAATCGGGAAGAACTTATGTACGATTTTATCATATACAGTCATACCTCTTTATACGAGCACCTCTAAACACGAAAACTTCGGTATGCAGGTTTGTTTTTTAACAACATTATTCTTTGCTTTTCTAAGGAAAATACATCCCTCAGTTAAAATGCTCCAGGTCCAGTTTTCATGATCCCCATATTTTCATACTTTGCATATACAGTAGTACACCAAAGCCTGACAAGAGGACTAATCATGGAAAATTTGGGATTTTCACGCTGAGGTTGTACTCACTTTTGTTGCCGTGGCTTTATCTTTTAATTGTTTTTTTCAGGGGAAAATAATTTCCACTGCGACGCATTCATTGCATCAAAGTGTCACTTCTTCCGTGTTGTCCCATGAAAATAGAAAAGGACTTATACAGAGTAAAGAAAATAAGTATTTGAACACACTGCTATTTTACTATTTCTCCCACTTAGAAATCAGAGGGGGGTCTGAAATTTTCATCACAGGTGCATGTCCGCTGTGAGTGAGATAAACTAAAAAAAAAAATCCAGAAATCACAATGTATGATTTATTTTAATCAGTTGTGTGATATAGCTGCAAATGAGTATTTGAACACCTATGTATCATCAAGTTTTGTTGTCAGATGAGACCCAAATAGAACCTTTTGGTCATAATTCCACTAAGCGTGTTTGGAGGAAGAAACATGAAAAGCTTAATCTGAAGAACACCAGCCCTACTGTGAAGCATGGGGGCGGCAGCATCATGCTTTAGGGGTGTTTGTCCTCACATGGGACAGGACGAGTGCACTGCATTAAAGAGAGGATGACTGGGGCCGTGTTGTGTGAGATTTTGTGGAACGACCTCTTTCCCTCAGTCAGAGCATTGAAGATGTGGCTAGGTCTTCCAGCACAACAAGGACCTGAAACACATAGCCAGGAAAATCTTTGGATGGAGCTCAAACTCCGTGCTTCTCAGCGACAGCCAAGAAACCTGACTGATCTAGAGCATAGCTGTGTAGAGGAGTGGGCCAAGATCCTTCCTGCAGTGTCTGCAAACCTGGTAAAAAACATACTGGGAACGTTTGATCTCTGTAATAGCAAACAAAGGCTTCTGTACGAAATAATAACATTCTTTTTCTCAGGTGTTCAAATATTTGTTTGCATCTGTATCACACAAATAAATTGTTAAAATATCATGCATTGTGATTTTTAAAATTTATCCCTCTCACAGTGGACATGCACCTACGATAAAAAATTCAGACCCCTCCATGATTTAAGTGGGAGAAATAGCAAAATAGCAGGGTGTTCAAATACTTAATATCTTCACTGTACATTATATCCAGAAATCTAAGGATTATGACTTACATACATTATATCCAGGAAGCGCAAGATAAATGTACTCATTTTTGTGAGGTATTATACATACTGTTGTTACAAAAAAATCATTAAAAGGATATTTTTACTACACGACTGCAATGCTTTCAGTATATTCATCAATTGAAAATAAATCTCTCGAACAGCCATCCGATTTTACAGCCTGTACAAGGAAGACCTCATACTAGATGTTACAGGGTCTGGACCTCAAGGTGTTGTCAGATGTTCTTTCATAACTTTGGGGCACAAACAAAACGCTCCTTATTTAATGTGTGAGTTGAAGTATGACCTGGTGATAAACATCCAATATCCTCCCCCGTCAAGGTGAGGAGTGTCTAGATAAATTTTTGCCTCCCTCCTAGCTCGGAGGGGTCATTGTGAGTACCAAATTTTGTAGCTGTGAATGAAATCACCATGACAACAGAGCTGCAGAGGATGCTGAGGGCATCCGCGAGGGTGTGTTTGTGTGTAACATCTCAGCTGGATTTTTTTTTTCACTTTGTTACAAACAGCGAATAATGATTTTTATATAATGCCTGCATGCATGTAGGTAAGTATTAGGTAGTCCCCAAAGAACATCTGAAAGTAGCTCACAAAGGATACATAATTGGTATTTTCTCGGTAATTTAAAACGTGAACAATAGAAAAGAGTAAAACCAAGTCTCTGTTAGAGAATCTTAACAACTGTCAACACATGCTTCACACTCCTAGCAATACCCAGTGCAATAATCTCTTGTTGCATTGTAGTTTACCTATTGTGGTTTCGTTACTTTTCTTTATGCATTTGTTCTGCAGCAGACAACAAACAGCAAATGTCATCATAGGGTGGGAGGCTGTGTGTGTGTGTGTGTGTGTATTGAGTAGTAGTGACTGCGTGTGTGACTGGGATAGGCTGGTGTGTGCTGTCAATCAAACAGCTGGGGTGGGCGGGCACACACTTCAATTCATTCACCACCCAAAACAAACTGCGAAACACAGCTGCAGCAAGTTGCTGTTCATTACATTGAAAATAAATTTATCGATAAAATTGGACTCGGAGGAAAGTCAGAAGGGTGCAAAGTAAGGTTTAGCAGCAACTGGTGATTTGTGGATTGTTATCGGGTCCAGGAAGAGACTGAAGCGGCGCAATGGCGGCTCCACAGGTCTGGCCTACTGCAGCTAGGCTATGTAACAACTCTCACAAGCTACTCTCGCCAAGCCATCATCTCACCAATGCCAGGTCCGTTACCCATGAAACGAATGACCTGGAGCTACAACTCGTGGGAAACCGACGTCTGTATTTTTATCAGCATGAAAACCTGGCTACATTTGAGGATCCCCTATGCTAGTGTGCAACTAGCCAGCCATTTTCTACATTGCTTCCTGCTCTGAAAGGAGAAGCCCTCCAATAAAAAGCATTCATTCATTCACTCAATTCTATGTTAGGGGTTTTGATTTGTAGATCTCTAGTTGTTGTTTTGTTACAGCGCTATGTATTATACAGTATATTTGCGGTTTACATATGTGATTTTAAATTTTGCGAGTGTTCATGTCTTGGGAACCTCCTACGTGGGTTCAAATCCAGCTTCAGACTTCCTGTGCGGAGTTTGTATGTTCTCCCCGTGCTTGCGTGGGTTTCCTCCGGGCACTCCGGTTTCCTCCCACATTCCAAAAACATGCATTTCAGGTGAATTGGCCGGTCCAAATTGTCCTTAGGTGTGAATGAGCGAGTGAGTTGTCTTTCCCCGTGTGCCCTGCGATTGGCTGGCAACCAGTTCAGGGTGTCTTCGCCAACTGCCCGATGTTTGCTGGGATGGGCTCCAGCACCCCCGCGAGCCTACTGAGGAAAAGCGGTGTAGCTAATTAGATGAGATGAGATTAATCTAGACATAATTTTTAAATCCTGAGTAAATTGCAAATATATTTGTTTTTGAGACAAATCTCTACCCATATAGGCATTGGGTAGAAATGACAGTAATGTGTAGCTTAGAATTTCGGTTAGGAAGTTCTTCTTGTAACAATCTATTACTGTAGAACAGTATCTTCATTTTTAATGTAGCCCATGATAAATGTCAGTAATTTATACTTTATCCTTGCACTGATACACATTTCATAGTGTTTTTTTTTAGTGTATCATGCACCTGTCCCTTAAGGCAAGACCTGTAGGAGGCGATGACACTTCAGAGGACAAAGGCGTACAAACTAATGCTAGTTGCAGCTAATCACGGGGAAGAAGAAATGCAATAGAAAAGCGAAGCCACCAGAGAGCAATGTCTGCGTCATTTTTAAGCAGACTTGTTTCGAAACAATTTCAAGCATTCACAAGCACTTTGTCCAAAATTCAAGCACTTTTTAATCCTTAAAAACGTCTTAGAATTCAACCATTGTCAAGGATTCAAGTACCGATACGGACCCTGAGTAACGAAGTAAACAAAATAACGACTTAATAATAATATGATAAATTATTTCAGAAATTCATATCAAATGTGTAGTCCTTTACATTCAGCAATATTTAAAATAGTTCTCAGCTTCACAAATGTTAGTGAAAGCTGCTTCACACCTTCAATATATTTTCGCTGTTATGTGACCTGGAACCATTGAGTCACTAATCGAGCAATTAAGAGTTCTAACTCTTTGTTTATCTAATCGTCTTATAATGTGTTCTTCATCAATCCAAATCTCTCTCCACTTCACTCTGTTGCATTGTACAAAATGGACCACATTTTTACAACATGCACGTCCGCGTTTTAATCAACGCCAATTTCACATCATGAACCACAATCACAAATTTAATTGAGCATGATTTATTGCGTTTTGAGCCTCGCTGACGTGACTTACTTAATTTAATTGATTTAATGATTGCGGGCGCATTTCTAATTGCTGTAGTTGGATGTGAGGAGCGTTGCCAAGTATTTAGCAGGTCCCAATGATGCGATCTTGTTCCATATGTTCTCAGTAGGGATGCTGAGCTTGCTGATGTTTGGGGGATGTCTAATGAGCAGGATAGAGACTCCCAAAATCCCTCCTGTGGCAGCAAATAATAGGCCGCGGTTTATCATCTGTTGGGAAAAAAGAATTTTAAATATTTGCTGTACATTGTTTACATTGTAAAAACTACTACATTCGTTTATTGCTGTGTTTTTCAACTGGTGACCAAGGGCTCACTAGTGTACTATAAGACGTTGTCTGGTGTGCCGCAGGAATTTTTCAGAAATCATCTGATACTGTCGTTCTCAGATGGTCTGACAGCTGCATCTGCATTTGGCCTTGCTCAACATGTGTAAAGAAAAAACTTCACTAGTCTTTTTTTTGGTGTGAAATGGCTGGTGTCAACTCGCAGGGCCATCTACTGTTAAGGAGTGTAATTGACTTTCAGTTTTTTTTTTTGCTTTCCCTGGCATTATTTGCCAAGGCAAAGGACTCCGACCCACTGAAAATGGGTCCGGGACCCACTTTTGGTTGACAACGCATGATCTAATGGGTAACAATATTCTATCAACTATTTTCAACTATGTCTTTCAATCTGTAATTCACGCATCAGCAGAGTGAGTATAGTACTGTAATCACTCACTACTTCATCAGTCACAGTCTCAGCGCATCTTTGTTTGAAAAATAATTGTTTAAAAATGTAAAATATATTAAACAAAATCGCAACGGCTGACAATCACTTTTACACCGGGAGGGTTTGCTATGACTGAAAATCAAACTTTTCGAGGTAGTGGAAAATTGTTTAAGCCATGCCTGGTAAGTACTGATAAAACTCAAGGCTTTCTCCTTTCTGAATTAATTGTTATATCAATAAGTTAAACAATGATATCAGGAAGTAAATAATTAAGCTTAGATGAATGAATAATCATGAAGTGGATTGATTACGAAAAATAAGTGAAAGAGTTTTACTGAAATGATAAAAAGGTTATGAAGAGATCATACAATCATGATCGTATATGCAGTTACACATATCAATGTTCCCAAAACCACAAACCCTCATTTTTATCTGACTTCTCCCGGCATAAAACATCTTTAGATGTTGTATTATCTCTTTTTATATTCATTCAGTCCTTTCATTAATCAAGATGAAACAACTTCTAAAAAGGATAAAGCTCAAAGACATTTGCTCTATCCATTAGCAAATAATCAATCTTCCAATGGGGAGTTCAACAAATGTTTAAAATGTTTCCTTTGCTAATGAGGTTCGGAAAAATAATAAAACCAATGGATGTATTTAACATCACACTAATTAAGATGGAAAACACAAGATGGGAAGGAAAACAGAAACGTTGGCAGGAGGTGAAGTTTGTCTCTCTTGTTTGCAAACGTCTCTGCTGTCCAAACACAACACAAATGCCACAGTTTTGTTCTTTGTTCCGTTGCAAGTGCTCACGTAGTTAAACACAAACCCCTTTCTGAGCTGACTTTTTTTTTTGTAAATGGGACCAGAAGGTGTTTACTTTCAGCGAGGAGTCTATTAATGAGCTGGTGCCGGAAAGTGGGAACTTACTTTGTCTTGCCAGTGCCAGCGATTCACAGCTTCGTGGTACCGTGTTCTTGTGAACGTCACCTGAGGCAAATCAAGAATACTCATTTTTCTGAAGTTACTGTTGGCTAATTGAGTAAGTCCTGGATTCCCAAAAAACCCCATCTATCGCTCGTCTTGGGATCAAGAGATCGCAGTTCGAATCCCGGCTCCTCCGAGTTACATGTCGAAGTGTCCTTGGGTAAGAAACTGAACCCCTAATGCCCCCAAAAACCAGGTTGGCGCCTTGCATGGCTGCAGGGCTGCTATTGGTGTGTGTGTGTGAATGGGTAGAATGTGAAGCACATTGTAAAGCGCTTTGGGAAGTCCTCATTGACTTGAAAAGCACTATATAAATGCAGATCATTTCATTTCATTTAATCTACGGGCTTTTAGATCAGGGGTAGGCACACTTTTTGACTCACTTGCCACCTTGGGTTGTTGTTTAGAGGAGCCAAGAAGAAAAAGTAAAGATTGATTGATTGATTGATTGATTGATTTCATTTTAAGTGTCTGGATCCAATACATAATATATAATTATCTTTGGAACACCAAGGATTAAAGCAAAATAATATAATACAGTTTGTCTATTTTAAAAAGGGCAGTGTGTTTTATTTGGCCGCAAAATTTCACTGTTTTGTTGCGTGCAACCGCAAAATTGGTGCTAAAAAAATACAAACTACAGAGACTCAATATTATCAAATTACATCATTTGTCTTTTCATTTTGAGCCAAGCCTTTCGCAAAGTTTGTGTTTGTTCAGGTAACTATAGCAGCAAGATGGCAGAAAAATATTTAAGCTCCCTCAAGGTGTGGCCTATGTTATTTAAAACAAATGCAAATGTCTCTGTCATGATTACCGATGTGAATCACCTGTGCCCGCTCATTTGGCGCCAACATTTGCGGGCTCTGATTGGCTCCCTGTCTCTATTTGAACTCAGTCCTGTCACTCCCCTGTTGTCAGTCCATCTGCGAACCTCTGTTGCTTCAAGGCAAGCCTCATTGACCCTGACTCCCTGCGTTTTGTAATAATAGTCTGTAATTTGCAATAATCTGTGGTCTGTGCAGCCCTTTGAGACTCCTCGTGATTAAGGGTTATACAAATAAACATGACTTCATTTGACTGATAAAAATGTAACAGAGAGACTTCTTTCATTCACAAAAATGCACAATATATTTGTGAGCTTGTTAAATTCTACCAAAGATGACTACACTTGCGTGTCATGAAATATTTAGAACTCATTCAAAACGTATTTGGAGCTTAGTACATTGCAGCTGCTAATTACCGTCATGATCGTTCTTTGACCTCACCAATCATGTCGATAAATGTTTATTGAAAGGGTAAGAAGTAAAGTTGAAACAGATTAAAAACAAAACTAATAACATAAATTTTGATGGTACTATCTGTCTGTGCCTGGAAGCCTTAATTAATGTCGTCTTGGTCACCAATCGTAGAACTAAGAATGGATGGTGTATTTCCAACAACATTCAATGAGTGCACATTCGTTTGTGATATTGTCATGTCTGGCGCAGTTGCCATGGCGCCCAGCTGGCCCCGCCCATGGACACCGGCTGAATCGCATTGACTGATTGCTTCTTGACAGTATTTAAACACGTTCCTTTGAAGGGTGCGTTGCTGGATCGTTTGGCATACCTGTTAAAGTCTGGTGAGACTTCTGTGAGATTTCTGCAAGTTCTGTTTAATTCTGAGAAATGCCTAGTCTGTAAATCTGCCTGCGTTCGATCCTGTTTTGTTTTTGGTCTGATCCGTTTTGGAAAACTTTTCTTTTTTTGGATTTCTAATCCACTCCGCAAGCATCGATCCCCGGATAGAGTGTGCCCACCCTCCTCATTGTCCCCCAATAAATTGTGAGTACGTCTACGTGAATTGGTCCTTATTTCCTGTTCCCCGCTCCGTTACATGACAGATATTGCATTCGTGTGTTGTACTACGTTGTGCTTTGAGTGCGTAGAAAACTATTTTTGTTTTCTTCTCACACTGAAAACAAGCACCAAATTATGCTACATTCACAGCTAATGTTTTCTTCTTTATTGTCAAAATGTGACGTAATTTATATCAATAATTTAAGCTCATTATTTTTTACATAAACCGCAAAGTCCAGTGTGACGAAAGTATGTTTTTTTCATTTGTTTTTTTAGAGTATCCCGCATGTTCCGTCTTTTTACAAAGGATTTCTTTTTTTTCATTGACTTAAGCAAAGAATTCTGACTTATGTGGAATTTCTGGTTACATCACCAACGTAGCAGAGAATTCGCTGGTAATCAAAGACTCCCTGCGTTTTGTACTTGCCATCGTGTAAAGTGGGATGATTGTCTTTGGCATGAGAATGTGGAGGATGTCGTCAACGTGCTTCCGGAAAATGAACCATTTGGAGTTGACGTGCGCCCGCATCTGCACAGCAAAAAGCAAGTCATTTTGTAAATACTAGGTATTGGTGAGTACCGATACCAGGTATTGCAATCTGTGTTGGTATCACTCTTTTTTCAAGGTATTCATTGAACAACAAGAACCTAAAATGTTTCATATCTTCTTTTTTGCAGGGGAAAGGAAATGTGATGTACTCAAAACATACTTATCAAAAATATAAGGAGACACATATCCCACTTAACAAATGTACATTCCCCCTAAGGGACAGTATGCTTTATGTAGCGCCTTCTAGAATGCAAACCCTTATTCTTCAAAAATATGTTAATTTTAGTAACAACCAAAAGTACATGAAATATTATATCAGCATTTCCAAAATACTCATAGGTTGAGAAATTAGTATTACTTAACATAAAATGAGCCTTGCCTGAAGGGAACTGACATAATTGTCCGCCATCTTGTTGCTACGGGTACTCAAAAACCTCAAAAAGGCCGGGGGGAAAAATGACAAGGTAATGGTGCGTTTTGGTCACTTTGAAGATCCGTGAATTATATTTTTTCTAGTCCTCTTTAGTACTAATTTTTGGTGACACCAAACCATACCAAAAAAATCTAGATGTTAAATAATTCACACTCTCCCTTTAGGGCTAAAAAGGGCTGTAAGTAGAATAACAAATCAACTTTACAGAGAACCATTCATTCGACTATTCATTTTTATTTGTATTTGCATTTGTTTTTTCCTTTTTTTAGTCATGTGCAACAAACATCGCATTACAGAATTGAATAAATCACATGAAAAGAAAAAAAGGATTTTGGGAGTCTCTATCCTGCTCATTAGACATCCCCCAAACATCAGCAAGCTCAACATCCCCACTGAGAACATATGGAACAAGATCGCAACATTGAGACCTGCTAAATGTAATTAAGACATCCAAGGCAACGTATTGATAAAATAATGTTCTCACTGTACGTAATTATGTTGATTGGATGGACATTTTCAAGTACAGAACATTACGCTAATTTCTGGCTTTCTATCAAGTTTAGCAACTTCAAACACCGTCATCCGATCCTGGTGGTCTCAGATATCTGAGACCACGTCCAAAGAAGCATGATCTAGTCAAGCCTCCCTGCTCCATATAAAAAGAGTAGCTGATCGGCCGCATGGTGTGGACCTGCACTGCGGGATTAAGTTCAGCATATGGGCCAAACGTTGCGACCATTCAAAGCATGAAACTAAAACTCCAAGACAACAAGGAAGGTGACGGCTATAGATTCAACTCCACGTTCTTGGAAATAAGCGTTTCTTTCTGTACAAGGGAATCGCCCCAAATCAACTAGCATTATAGCGGAAACTTTCTTTTTGTGCTGGTAACACCCAGACTTTTAGCTGTCGGAAAACTCCTAAAATCTTTGGATCCCCCACCCCTCTTTTTTTCCTTTCTATAATTTATTCTCTGTGTTAATAAATTGTGTGTCCATGTCAATCGGCCTGGTATGTTAAAGAAAAACACTGTAACTATGACCTTTGACGGGAGCAGAATACAAATAAAATCCAGATACTGTAAATAAAAAATATGTAAAAGAAGAGTAGAAGTTTTGATTTTGTATTGTAATTTGGTTGGGTTGCAAGTTTTACATTCTTTGCTTTTACGAACTGGAAAAAGTAATAAATGAAAATGTAGCCTTTTCCTTTTTGGACTATGTTTCTTTTATTAGATAGATAGATTGTCTGTCTGTCTGTCTGTCTGACAAATAGATTTGGGGGGAGGGCAGTTTGTATTTTGGTAACTTATTAATCGTCATTCTTAATGGTGTCATATATGGTTAAAATCAACATCCATTTCTTTTGATAGGTATGTGTGGCAAATAAATTCGATTTTCTGTTCATAGAGGTATCACTTTCTGTCGATTTATGCCGGCCCACTACAGCGATGTCCTACTTTACAAGACAAAAATTGCTATCTACCTTAGAATTTCACATAATTTAGTCTATAAGATTGCATTGCATAAATTACCATAGAGAATCATTCGATTCATTACGGTTCATCAGATCCACTTTAGCAACATCTGCTGTTTAGACACATCACAAATGATTATTTGATACAATGCATATAAAATGAGGCCGCTTTGTTGTGCATTTTATAGTACCTATATTTTAAAAATCACCGTGGTTGAGCTCAAGGAGATTTGTTGGTTGAAAGCTTGTAAAACTTGCTAGTGCAATATACAAAGCCCAGGGCAATGTAACTTGTATAAGGGAAGCCCATTAAAGAGGGACGGAATAAACTGTTGCTATTTTTCATGGCTCAATGAATTCAGTTTTCATTTTTCAAAATAAGGGTGGCTATTAGTTATGGCTATTGAACCACAACGTGCTGTGCTGTTGATTGCTGTATTATTAAAATGTGTCTGTAGGGATATGCCTCATAGTCCGGGACGTGCCATCAGAGGAGGCAGATGAGGCTTTACATTAAGAAGTATTTACATACACGAGTTGCTTCAGGAAATGTAAAATTAAAACTATATAAAAGTGACATAATTACTCAGTGTTAAAGTTATTTAGTCATTCAACCTTAATTTTTTTTTAATTACATTTTTCAAAATTGTTAAATTTCCACATTAGAATTAGAATGTGAGGTATGTTTGTGCTGGGGGTCCAAAGATTTAGAGATGGGGTCTCCAACCTGGTGCCTGCAGTCTACTTAACCCTACTTCCAATAATTACTCTGGTAAAAACATATCAAACCTGTTGCGCTTATTAGTAACAAGATGCAGCTCGCAGCATGAAAAAGCTTGGAGACCCTTGATGTAGAGTGAGGCACGCAATTTCCTTGCCTCATGACAGAGGACAATCGAGAGACCAAGGATTCTGATTTGGCGCACACTTCAGTCCCAAACAATGGAATTAGTGATAGTATTAGCAAGCAAACAGTAAGGGTGGGCAGAGTGATCCAAATATCAATATTATCGATACCTCGATTACTTGGATTGGATCGATATTATTGTCATAGAATCGATACTGTCTTCCCATTTTACCAGCACAAAGATAATGTTATTAGTAGAAGCTAAGAAGTTTCAAATTGGTGCAGTTGTGTTTAAGCTGTATTTGTATCTGATGACTTGATTTTCTAAAATACTGTTCTTAGGAAGGTATTTTGGTGTGTTGTTGACATTTTTATGCAGAATTTGTATTTCCGTTACAATGCTGCTTTTTTTGTTTGACTCTCTTGACTTTTGTTCTTAATCAGTTGTTTTGTAGTACTTTATTTTTCATACTGTTAATTTTTTTTTACATTGTATTGTTTACACCAGGGGGGCAGCACGGCGGCACAGTGGTAAGCGCATGTGCGGCACTAATCTGAGGTCATGAGATCGAACCTTCCTTTGTGGAGTTTGCATGTTCTCCCCGTGCTTGCGTGGGTTTCCTCCGGGCAATCCGGTTGTGAATGAGGGAGTGATTTGTCTATCTCTGTGTGTCCTGTGACTGGCTGGCAACCAGTTCAGTGTGTGCCCTGCCACTGCCTGAAGATAGCCAGGATGGGCTCCAGCACCCCCGCGACCCTACTGAGTCCAAGCAGTGCAGATAATGGATGGATGGATGGCTGGATGTTTCAAAGGGTTGGAGATCCCTTATTCCCTTTTGACTTCCGACCCTTGATTTTATTTTTTGAAACAGCTGTAAGTAAAGTATTTTTTCATACTGTTAACGTTTTCATTTTAATCAATTAATAAAAAGTCTAACTTTATGTCTGTGTTTAACTTAATTATAATAAACTAACTCAGGAGGGATGGTGGCATACCATTAATCAACAATCAAATTTCCAAGCAGAATGTATCAGTCTTGTATCTACATAAGCAGATACTACTCCGTGTTTAATTGGTATTAGATAAATACCAAAATCCCAGTATTGCCTACACGTAGCAAACAGCAGGTCAAGGTATCCAGTATTTTGTTTCTCGTTTAATTGACTTTTTTTTCATAATAGAGGTTCACCTCTATTGATGCTTTTATGCAAAATGAACAATGCATATATTTTCTTTAAAGGTTTTGGTAGGAAAGCTATAATTTTTGTTTCTATGCTACAGTTTTTATCATGCTTTGCCAGCCCGCCAATCAAATCACGAATACGATTTAGGTTAATTTATATGTAAATCTGACTGTGCCTCACCAGACGCAAACCTCACCGCACATCACTGCTCACAATATGAACGATGGTGAATATATATCTCAATATTGCCCCCTGTCACTGCTCACCATTTGACAATTTCATATCGTTTCAGTTGCATTTTAAAGTAAACATGTCTCACCTCGATATAGTTGTACATGGCCAGGTCTGCTATGGCGTGGTCATCGGGAACACGTACTCTACTATACTCGGGCAGTACAGCACCTGAAAAGGCAGGGGAAACTTTTAATCGGGAAGTATCACCCGCCGATGTCTGTATCAAGCATACTTACTGAAATCTTCATTGAACTGCTCCATGATTTCATCAAAGACAATGCAATCCTCAAAGCCCTTCAAAAAAGAATCAAATAGTGCATTACGAATATCTATTTGTTCGATCCTGGTGCAGTTACTTACGGCGTTCATCCCCTGCCCGTAAAAAGGCACCACGGCATGCGCTGCATCGCCCATGAGAACGCATTTGTCTCCGATATGATATGGGGAGCACTTGATGGAAACCATGGCCTGGGCAGGTAATCGGAAATAATCTCTTTTGAGAGCGTTGCTGGGAAATACAGATGGGGGGGAAAAAATTGCATGGAACTCGTTTTCTTTATTTGTTTCAACATCTTGCAAATCATTCAAAAAGAGTTAGCAGGGATAGTGTGTGGAGCAAAGGGCCAGGAAGTGTAATCAAAGTACGCATGATATTGTTTGCTCCTCACATACAAAATAACCTAATATGGCTTAAGAGTGCACTGATCCATTAGCCTTTTTTGTGTTTTTTTTGTTTTGTTTTTGGGCACTAAAATTCTAGGATGTTTTTTTTTAAAGAATAATTTAATGCTTCAGTTTGAAAGCAAAAAATACCAACATCTAATGTGTTTTTTAAAAAGGAGAACGATTAGAGGGGTTCTTCAAAATCATATTGGCCACACAAAATAATGAACTTCAGGAACTTTTACTTTAGTGTGTATTCACATTTGTTACCAGGGGTTTAGCTACTAATGGCTATATTTTGAGTTTTTTGAGGAGAAAAATACATTTACACTGCTATATACTGTAAGCTGTACACAAAGTTGTTATCATAGTTTCTATGAAATGGTCACGGTTGCCATGGCGCCCAATTGGCACCAGCTGCAGCTCGTTGACAGATACCCGTTTTTTTAAGCTCAGTACTCTCACTCAACCTTTGTCAGTCCGTCAGCGAATTATTTTTTTTTTTACTTTTACACTGTAAAAACGAATAATTTTTAAAACAATATTGCATAGTTTGTGACAAAATGAACAATTGGGTAATTTGTAATAAACCAAGGGCCACCAACATGGTCCTTGTGGGCCCCAGGCAGCCCCCAATAAACACCTGGTTCTAAAAATAGCTTACCTGTGATGGGTTGTTGTGATTTTCCAGGAAATTTGAAAAGGTATAAAGAAAGTTTGTTACAATGGTGTCTTCTGTTTTCTAACTGCCATAGGAAATACTCAATTTGATCAGAATCTTTACATTAATGATCAATTCTTGACAATAAATAGAAATGCATCTTTTTAGAATTAGTCCATTATGATATAAGTATTTGTCTTGTGTCCTGTTTGAGGTTGTTTTAATAGTCGACTGAACCACTCTTATTCATTTAGTTTTAATATAGAAACAACTGTCAGAATATTGAAATATGTCACTGCATATACAGTACTGTACTGTCATAACAGTATGAGGGTTTCAGTACTTACTGTTTGATCTTTTTATCATCACATTACTATTTTCATCATTTTATTATTTTAGTTGTAATGTATGCACCTTATGAGTATTCATTTATTGAAACAAAGTAGATCCACGGCCATGAGGATTAATGTGATTCTGCAAAATCATATTGGCTGTACAACTTAAGGAACTTTTACTTTCGTGTGTACTTACTTTTGTTACCGGGAGTTTAGCTACTAATTGCTATATTTTTTAGAGCCTGCCCCCACTCTGGTAAATAAAGACAAGCCAGTATTTAGTCAATTACCATGTGACATGCACACACAACTCATTCTCTACTCATAGGTCCAGAATTGATTGTAATTTGTTTTTTGCGGGAAACATGCGGAGGAGAAGATCGGCTCTCCTCCTTCACAACATAGTAATGAAAGTTGAGAGTTTGTTTTTTTTAAATCATATCAAACTGTTAGGCCTTTACACCAATCAGTAATAGAGAAGTGGCTTCTCGGTTCAAAAGAGTTGGTGACCCCTGTACTAAAAAAATGAAAAAAAACGTGTGGCAACAGCGTTTAAAAATAGGTTTGTTTTACACAACACAATCCAAAAAGTGAGATCAAACAACTTGGGTTATTTTTGACTCCCTGATTGGAGTCTGCGCTATCAGAAAGCCTGGGGCATTTGGTTCGGTAGAGCTCATGCTGTGCGAAAGCTGCCTGTCAGCCATGACACAAACGCTTCACCTTCAATTAAATGTACAGGCGACAGACATGCAAGAGTCAGACTTGGACTCCAGACTTCACAGACCGCATTTGTCTGGATGAAGCCGACCCGACGTGGTCGAACAGGAAAACAAAAGCAGAGGAGGATAAGATGTGAATGTTAAGGAGGAAAGAGGTGAGAAAGTGGCTTACACTCCTATCAGCGGTATGGCATCGGAAAAGTATTTTTGAAAGAAGTTAATGACTTCATCTCCTGTGGTGATCTTCTCAAACTCTTCAAAGGGCATGAAAAGAGTGCAAGTAAACGTCTTGTCCTATAAAGAATGGAAAAGATTCACATGGATTTCAGAGTGCTTTATTCAGGAAGAAGCTGTGTGTGTGCCACACACTCAAAGAATACTAAACTCTCTCATCAACAGTAAGGCTGCAGTTATATTGACAGCAAAAAAAATAACATACTGACAGAGTAGTAAACAGAACTACAGGCTTGGCAACAAAAAAAATGCTCACTGTCATATTTTAGGGATATTTGTGGATATACCGTATTTTCCGCACTGTAAGGCACACGTAAAAGCCTTTATTTTTTTCAAAAGCTGACCATGCGCCTTATAATACAGTGTGCCTTATATATGGATCAATATTAAGTCGCAACTAAGGCAAGCAGCCGCCGACTAGATTTTCCCCCGATGGCGAAGTAGTCCGCGATGTATGCTGGGATTCATATACCGGCGTTTCATTTCCTAACCAATGTGTCAATCATCATTTGAATCAGTCACCATTGGCTAAAGTTATTCGGAGGTAAAGGGGGCGGATCCTTTTTATCATTTACAGGCTCGCATAGGCTAAAAGGGCAAAACAAAGCCTGCAATTGGCCGAAAAAGATGAATGTGAATCACACGTTGGGTTGCACTACGGCATGGAGAGAACATTTTTTACTATTCTGTATTTGTAAATATTTTACTCTCCTGGATTTACTACACTCACGGTTGTAAAAAGACCATGGTTACGTATCATTATTGAACGTGATGGCTGCAAGAGAACTTAGGTGAGCTACGCGGCTTTATATTTTCCCGGTATCTTGTTTTAGAACGATCTTGATGTTTTTGTGATGGGTCTATTTTTAAACTAAATTCAATTCAAAGTGTTTATTGTCATATGCACAGTAAAGAACCCCGTTTCCCTGCACAATAAAATTCTTACTTTGCTGTCCACATAGTTGCCAGCAAAAAATAAAATGGAAACTAAGAAATGTTAGGCATTTCTTGAATCCCAAGACTTTAACCTTCCGAATGATATTTGGAACGATGCATTTGAGTGATTGGTGACATCGTACAGACACTGTTTCCGTACATGTCTGAGACACGTATTTGCTTCTTTGCAATCTTTCGGAATGTTAAGGGGGTAATGAGTTTGACTGAACTATCTGACTGTTTTGTCAACGTTCCCATTGTAGCGCCTTATAATCCGGTGCGCCTTATGTATGGAAAACATACAACCAAAAACTATTTTTTTGGGGTGCGCCCTATAACCCGGTGCGCCTTATAGTGCGGAAAATACGATACGGTACGTAAAGTATCCCAACAAGCACCCAATGCTTTAATTTTGGTGTGGTATTCTTTAGACTTTATTTAGTCTAAAATTGGAAGTCTCAATTTGGGTTTATTTATAGATTGACAAATGTGGTCCAAATCTAAGTAGTTGATAATTGGGTTGTATGCAGCTTCTCCAAAAATTCATCCAAATACTGTCATGATTACTGATGTGACGCACCTGTGCCCGCTCATTTGGCACCAACCGCCGCGGATTCTGATTGGCTTCCTGTCACTATTTGAACCAAGTCCTGTCAATCCCCTGTTGTCGGTCCGTCTGCGAGCCTCTGTGTATACAAGGCTAGCTTTTTTCGACCCTGACTCCCTCCTGTCCGTTTTTTTGCTCCTGTTTGTCTCCCACTATGACTTGTTTTGATCCCGACCACGTCTGCT
This sequence comes from Urocampus carinirostris, assembly GCF_059441175.1. Classification (NCBI taxonomy): domain Eukaryota; kingdom Metazoa; phylum Chordata; class Actinopteri; order Syngnathiformes; family Syngnathidae; genus Urocampus; species Urocampus carinirostris. Next base: position 21,722,897 of record NC_142361.1, read on the forward strand.
CTTCCGTCCCGACTTACGACCCGTATTTGATCCCGACCACGTCTGCTCTCCCGTCCCGGCTTACGACCCGTTTCTGAACCCGACCACCTTTTTGCTCTCCTGTCCTGGCTATCGACCTGTTTTTCCGTCCTTGACACCGCCATCGCTTGCTACGGAAGATCCACTTCCCGTGATCGGATCACAATCCGAGTACGAGAGCGACTTTCTTCCCACGCCTAGCGAACTTTGGATCGTGAGCGCAGCCCTTCCTCTTTCCTTTAATAAAACTTGTGAGAAACGTAACGCAATTGGGTCCTGTTTCCGTTCTGGTCCTAACAAGGTTTGGGAGTACAGCAGCTTTATTTTTATGTGCCGTGTGTTACAATGCGGGTAAATGTTAAGTAAGTGTGTTGAATTTTAATACACTGAAAGTTCAATATTGTCTTAAGCATCATTTTTCATAAAATACACTTGACATATTTCCTATCTGTTTCCATGGTGAGTCGACATGTCTCTTTTAAATTGATGCTCCATACAAGGTAAGCTTCGGATCAGCTATTCGTGATCACAAGTTTAGAGGAATACAACTCAAAGTCATTTTAGCTTAAGGTGAAGTTTTGGTATCGGGTAGTCATAACCCTGTTTTGTAGTCACTGCACCTACTTAACCGGAATGTCAGCTCCAGGAAAACGGCAATACTGGCAGTACCAATTAGCAGCGCATGACATTTAAAATTCATTACTGTCCTTTCGGAAACTGGACGATGATGATGATAGACTGCAAGGAATTGCTGAAGTGCTGATGATGAATCCTCTGCAATGATCAGGGTTTGTTCCCAATCTATTAACCTTCATTTCACCTAGTAGGTGGAAAATAATTGCTGACACACCAGTGTAATGCAGAACTGTTATCATCAGAAGCTTGCTATACAAAAAATAATGGCATGAGGGAAATGAATTGAAAAATCCCTATTATTGTTTGTAAAAAGAAAGCTAATTTTAAAACATTAACATGGCATGTACTTAAGGTGAAATTTTTAAATAAGAATCTTGCTCAATAGTAGTGCCTGTCACGGTTGCCCATGGCGCCCAATTGGCCCCGCCCGTGTGGCAACAGCTGCAGCTCGTTGACAGATTGGCTTCCCTCCTATTTAAACTCAGTGCTCTCACTTTGTCCGTCCGTCAACGAACCTCTGCACCCGCAAGACGTGTGTTTTGACTCGGTCCGTCCGGTATCGATCCCATCTATTTCGTCCTATTTTGATATCGGTCTCCTGTGTCTGGTAACGTTCCTGACTATCTCGTTCTGTCTGATCTCTGTCTCCAGTCTCCTATATATGTTTTCAATCCTGTCAATCCCGTTCTGTCCGGTATCGACACCATCTATCCGGTATTGGCTCGTGTAACTGGTATCAATCTCGTTGGTCGCTGGCTTCCTGTTGTTCCACGCCATACTTCTGTCTTTCTTCTTCTGCCCAGCGATCGCCGAATCACTGGCGTTTGTGTTAATGTGCATGATTGCCCCGTTCCCATAAAATAAAGATTGTGTGAGAAACGGTACGCATCTGGGTCCTCCTCCCGTTCCCGTTTATGACAGTACTATGTTTTCGTTTTATTCTACAGTTTTTTAACATATATTTTAATGACAAAAGAAGAAAATTGCCCTTAGATTTTTAGCTTTTTAAATCATTTTTCTTAATTGACTATATTTCAGTATTTTTTAAAATAAGGATATTCCTTACATTTAAAAAAAAAAATCATATTTAGTTAATTTTTGAAACACAAAAGGTGTGACGTGTTTGCAATACAAAAAAAATAAATTAGAATATTGACCAAATAGCAGTACTCATTTTTCATTTTACTCTACAGTTTGTTTACTTATTTTTATGATCAAATAAGAAAATAAAACTTTAATTTGTATATTTTTGTAAAGATTTTTTTTTATTTTGGTTTTTGTAAAATAGTTTTAAAAAATTGGTAAAAATGACGAAATGATCTGATTTAGTTACTTTAATAACTAAACTTAATAATGTGTGACGTGTTTGCAATGCAAGAAAATCAAATAAGAATCTTAAAGAAATAAGTCAATTTTCTCTCCTATCGAATGCTACTTTTCATTTTATCATTCCCCTTTTATACATATTGTACAAAGTGAATGTGAATAAAACAGGCCTACTCCAAATTTTGGGAACTATAATTTCTTTGTGAAATTAAGAAAATGTTCTTTAAAATTGCAGATTTTTTTGTAAGTATTTTTCTAAGTTTACAACATTTCTGACTTTTTTTGTATCTATTGCAAAATAATAATAAAAAACATTCCTTAAAAAGAACAAAATTATCAGATCTGATGGATGTCCCATGGTATTTTTCCATTTCTTGATTTTAACCAAGAGGGAAAATACAAAAACACCATAAATAAATAATCTGATAGATGTTATCTGCTTCAGTCATAAGGGAAACATAAGGTATTGTTTTCATTATTTGACCGGAAAATGAAATTTATAAATTTAAGATGTTGTTCCAGGCTCAAAGAAAAATACTTTTGGGATTAAGAAAGACAGGAGAGAAAAAAGGGGTGTCCTTGAAAAAAAAAAATACTACATTGGAATATATAAAACGTAGGTTAGGCCACAAAGTGCAAAAACATTTTCCGGTGCAGCCTTTACCAATATTAAGTCCATAATGGTAAATAAGGATAATTAAACCAGTAAAAGCATCCTTGAAGGTCAAACATCACTCAAAAGTGTGCTAAATGATAATACTGAATATGCCAAGTTCAGGCAAATAACGCCAAGTAAAACCATTTTAAATAACACATCCTGATAAGAAAAACAGAATTCCCACTAACCAAGTTGGGAAGCGCAATCATCATGAACGTATTCCGGGGCCAAATGTGGAGATAATTGGGCTGCATGGCAAACTGAAAAAGGATGGGAAAATAAATGTGACTGCACAGTGTGATTTTTGATTTGGGGGCATGACTGACCTCCCCATCGACAGGTGGCATGGTGAGTTCCATGTAGCCGTGCGGGATGTAAGTCTGGCTGTAATTAAATCGACTTTGCCGAAGGAATTGTTTCCGGATGGCTGAGAAGGCTCCGTCGCAACCCACAATCAGGTCGGCTTCTATCTGCTTTTTTGATCCATCCGACCTAAAAGAAACCAAGGTGACTTCTACACATTTCCTTTCATATTCTATAAAGTATATTCCAGAGAGAGTGAGCCTATTCCGTAAGCATCAATGCAAACCCATTTGGAAATCCACCATGCTTTACGGATAAACTTGTGTATGTGTTTCAAC